>NW_011495018.1:15141170-15212919 GCF_000754665.1 Bison bison bison | reverse complement strand
GCCCATCCCCTTATTTCCTGCACAGCTCTCCATGCTTCTCAGCTTGGGGGCAGAGATCTCTCTCTAATGGCCTGCTGGAGAAGATCGGTAGCCTTTTCTGCCTTCCAGTGACATCTGCCTCCTCATCTTGGCTCCACCCTATGGCTTCCTTAGGACACAGAGTCCGAGGCCAAAGGTGCCTTGTATTTCCTGGGCTGAGTTCCTCCTGCTTGAAGATCACCTCCCTTGTTGCCCTACCTCTCAACTGAAGTTTCTATTCTCACAGTGACCAGTACAAACTGAAGCAGGTGGCATTACCTGCTGGAATCAGGTTAGCCTTTTTGTCAAGCCTTTTTGTAGGTTGCCCTCCACTTCTAGCTTGGGATAAGCTGTTGTTTACTTCTACAGATGTTTCTTGAGTTTGTTTCTCAAGTACTGGGCATTATTAAAGAAAGAAAATCATGTTAATTATGCACAAACTTCAGGAACAGAAAAGAAAATTTGGATAATTACTTTTCTGAAGGAGACTGTAATTTCAGACAGACAATAAATATATGAAACATAACATTTCTACAGAAAACAAAAATGAGAAGAAAAAAACACTTTCTACACATTATGAACTGAACCATATTCCTCTGAATTCACACATTGCTGTGCTAACCCACAGTGTGGGGCCTGAATTCTATTGGACTGGGGTCCCTATAAGAAGAGGAAGAGTCACTAGGGTTGTGTGTATATAGAGAAAAGGCCTTGTGAAGATGCAGAGAGAAGGCAATCCTCTGCAGGCCAAGGAGAAATCTTAGCCTCAGGAGAAGCTAAGCCTTCCAGTACCTCCATCTTGGATTCCAGTCTCCACAGCTGCATTCTGTTGTTCAAGCCACTTGTGATATTTTTTCATGGCAGCCCTGGAAGACTAATGCATTAAAAATTAAATGGAGTCAGTAGAACTTGAGATTTTCAAGTGATGGGCAGGATGCAGGCAGACAGTATAGAAGGAAAAGGTCAATCCAAGCCAAGGGACTCATGAGCAAAGAAGAGTCAGAAATCATAGTGACTTGTAAGTGGGGAGTTGCTAAGGCAGTTGGAAGATGGCAGGAAGGCCCTTACTCCCAAGATTCATTTGAATTTGATTTGGTGGGAATTAGGAAACCATGATGGGTTGTTGAACAGAGAATGATCTAAAAACACAGGGTTTAAGAAAATTAGCTTTGCTGCAGTACACAAACTCAGTTGTACAAGATTAGGCAGAAGTAAAAGACTACTTAGGAAAAAAATTGCAGTAATCCAGGCAGGTTGGAGTCCAGATGGTGATAGGAAAGGAGAGTATCTGATGGATTTGAAAATTATTGCAAAGTAGGAATCAATAGAATTTGGTGTCCCTGATGGCTCAGCAGTAAAGAGCCCACCTGCAATGCAGAAGCCGTAGGAGATGCAGGTTCAATTCCTAGGTTGGGAAGATCCCCTGGAGGAGGGCATGGTATCCCACTCCAGTGTTCTTGCCTAGAGAATCCCATGGACAGAGGAGCCTGGCGGGCTACAGTCCATGGGGTCGCAAAGAGTCAGACATGACTGAAGTGACTGAGCCTGCCAGTAACAAAATTGAATTAAATTCACTAATATATCATTTATTCTTTTGTGCATCTTGCCTTTATATGTTAAAGATAATTTCATGTTAACAGCAAAGTTCTTAATATAAGTTGATTTGAGAGCTCTTTTCCAGTTGAATGAAGTTGTTACAGTGTTGGAATTACCCTAAAGATTTTAGTAAGCAAGACATCATTAAAAATCAGGTAATCTATATAAATACAACATTGAGACCATTAAAACTTAATGTCATTACCCAGTTTTGAAGGGACAGTAACTAGCCAGTCAGAAGGTACTTTAGGGTTAGATATCCTGGAGGACAAATAAAAGAAAAATTTCAGGATTGATTTTCCTAAGAATAGCCAGGAAAGGGACCCCAAAACATATCCCTCTAAACCAGGGTATCAGTCCCTGAAACAAAATGGAACATGGAATGAGGTTAAAGATGCAAGGATCCAACTAGAGCTTATTCATTCATGAAATAATATTCCTGTACAGCAAAGTGAATCAGCTATATATATACACGTATGTGCATGCTCATTCAGTCAGGTCTGACTCGTTGAGGCCCCATGGACTTGGGCCTGCCATGCTCCTTTGTCCATGGGATTTTCCAGGCAAGAATACTGGAGTGGCTTGCCATTTCCTTCTCCAGGGGATCTTCCTGACCCAGGGAATGAACCCAAGTCTTTTGACTCTCCTGCATTTGCAGGCGGATTCTTTACCACTGAGCCACCTGGGAAGCCAACATATACATATACCCCCTTTCTTGGATTTCCTTCCATTTGGATCATTGCAGAGCGTGAAGTAGAGTTCCCTGTGCTATACAGCAGCTTCTCATTCACGGTACAGCAGAAACTGACACAACATTGTAGGGACTTTCCTGGTGGTCCAGTGGCTAAGACCATGTTCCCAACACAGGGGGCCTAGGTTTGATCCCTGGTTGGGAAACTGGATCCCACATGCTGCAAAAGACTCAGTGCAGCCAAATAAATAAATATTTTTCTCCAAAGAAGACATACAGATGGCTAACAAACACATGAAAAGATGCTCAACATCACTCATTATCAGAGAAATGCAAATCAAAACCACTATGAGGTACCATTTCACGCCAGTCAGAATGGCTGCAATCCAAAAGTCTACAAGCAATACATGCTGGAGAGGGTGTGAAGAAAAGGGAACCCTCTTACACTGTTGGTGGGAATGCAAACTAGTACAGCCACTATGGAGAACAGTGGAGATTCCTTAAAAAACTGGAAATAGAACTGCCTTATGATCCAGCAATCCCACTGCTGGGCATACACACTGAGGAAACCAGAAGGGAAAGAGACACGTGTACCTCAGTGTTCATCGCAGCACTGTTTATAATAGCCAGGACATGGAAGCAACCTAGATGCCCATCAGCAGATGAATGGATAAGAAAGCTGTGGTACATATACACAATGGAGTATTACTCAGCCATTAAAAAGACTACATTTGAATCAGTTCTAATGAAGTGGGTGAAACTGGAGCCTATTATACAGAGTGAAGTAAGCCAGAAAGAAAAACAACCAATACAGTATACTAACACATATATATGGAATTTAGAAAGATGGTAACAATAACCCTGTATACGAGACAGCAAAAGAGACAATGATGTATCGAACAGTCTTTTGGACTCTGTGGGAGAGGGAGAGGGTGGGATGATTTGGGAGAATGGCTTTGAAACATGTATAATATAATATATGAAACGAGTCACCAGTCCAGGTTTGATGCACAATACTGGATGCTTGGGGCTGGTGCACTGGGACGACCCAGAGGGATGGTATGGGGAGGGAGGAGGGAGGAGGGTTCAGGATGGGGAACACATGTATACCTGTGGCAGATTCATTTTGATATATGGCAAAACCAATACAATATTGTAAAGTTAAATAAAATAAAATTAAAAAAAAATAAAACACACACAAAACATTATAAAGCAACTATGGGTGGTGGTTTAGTCGCTCAGTCGTGTCCGACTCTCGCGATCCCATGGACTGTAGCCTGCCAGGCTCCTCTGTCCATGAGGTTTCCCAAGCAAGCTTAGTAGAGTGGGTTGCCATTTCCTTCTCCAGGGGATCTTCCTGACCCAAGAATCGAACCTGGGTCTCCTGCATTACAGGCAGATTCTTTACCAACTGAGCCACCAAGTGAAGCAAAATGAAAGTCACTCAGTTGTGTCTGACTCTTTGCAACCCCATGGACTATATGGTCCATGGAATTCTCTAGGCCAGAATACTGGAGTGGGCAGCCTTTTCCTTCTCCAGGGATCTTCCCAACCCAGGGATTGAACCCAGCTCTCCCTCACTGCAGGTGGATTTTTTACCAGCTGAGCCACAAGGGAAACCCATTGAGCCACCAGGGACACTGCGATTTAAAAAATTGAAATAATAATCCTAATGCCTATTGAGCATCTATTATGTGCTCAGAGCTTTGCATAGACTCTTTCATTTATGTGCATTGACACCTACTAGATGTAAGCTCAGGGTGAACAAAGTCAAAATGACCCCTGCCTTTATGGAGTTTACTTTCTGATGTGGGATACAGGCATCAAACAGATAATCACACGAATACATATCTAATTGCGAGTTGTGGTCATTGCAGGAAGGAAAATACAGAGAGTTATGAGAGTATAGCAAGGTTTCCTCATTTGGATTTGCCAGGCAGAAATGATCTCCCTGAGTAAATGACTCTGTCCATGGGATTTCCCAGGCAAAAATACTGGAATGGGTTGCCATTTCCTTTTCCAGGGGATCTTCCCAACCCAGAAACTGAACCCATGTCTCCTGCATCTCCTGTATTGGCAGGCGGGTTCTCTACCACTGAACCATCTGGGAAGCCTGAATAAATGACAGTGCAGTGGAAACTTTGAAGGATAACCAGGAGTTAGTCAGGCAAAGACTAAAAGAAAGAGATTTGGGGGCGCGAGTGAAGCCAGTGATTTGCAGGGAGCCAGGGGGCTGGCTCCTGGCATGCCAAAGGTGTGGCAGCAGGGCGGAGATTAGTCATCAGGAGATTTGAGTTCGTGTGTAGGGAACTTAATCCCTGAGGCAAACCAACTATTAAAGACCAGAGCAGAGTTTAAGGCAACTTTCAGTCATAGGGACTTGAAAGGCAAATTAGGAAACCAAATACTGAGAACCTTGAAGACAGAGAAGCAATAGGACACATTTAAGTATGTAGGTGAACTGCTGCCTTTGGTAGATTCCCGTGTTATCCTGCCCAGAACCTATAGGCACAAGCTAGATGGAAAAAGTGGCGTGGCTTAATGGTCAGAATGTCCGGTTTGCAGTCAGATGCATGTGGACCACTTCCTAGGTGTTTCTTCCTGGGAAGACATGTAGCCTCTCTTATCTTTAGATTTTCTTCTATAAAATGGGGGAAATACTACCTATCTCTAAAGAATGACATGAGGCTCAAAAGGGATGATGCCTGTCATGTGCTCAGTTCAGTGTCTAACAGATACGCTGTTTCTTCGTGTCGCCAGTGCTTTTGCTTTCTGTTTGGTTCATGTCTGTTTGGGTATAATGTGAAGCTGTCTACCCACACAGTAAAATGCATGAACTTTATACCTGACATTTTCTTTGCTTCTCAGAAGCTTGTCTGAGTCCTTTCCACCTTTTTCTCAAATTGTAATTGTGTTTCCTACTTTTGAGGCTCTCTGAAATGAAATCTCCAGATCCAGGGAAGATGAGGGGATTAGCATTTAAATTTACTTAAACTGAGACGTAGGATTCAGTGTGTGCTCAATTAAAGATTTGATGAATGAATGATTACTGCATAATTATAGAGATTTGACAGTGATAAGCATAGTTAATTAATTGCTAAGATAGTGTATATTAAAGAATGGTTTCAAAGCATCTTTATGTATTTTGTGTTTTTAAGTGATTGGTAAACTGGATTCTAACCTCCTGCTCTCTGAATATTCTCTTAGTAATAGCCTACCATGTCTTAATTAGAGAACTGTTCTGACAGTTCCAGGAAAGAAAACATTTTTTTCTGTTAAAACATTTCTAGCATTTCAGCTAAACGATTTATCTACGATGATTTTTCCCTTTGTAGTAGACAATTAGAAGTATAGTACAGTAAATTTTCTGCCTTATGGATTCCAGCCAAGAACCATACAACTTTTATGCTTTATAAGCAATTGCAAACTAAAATGAGTAGCCTGTATATTGTAATAGAGCTGCTTTGAGCTGCTATTACCATAGAATACTTTTCCGGCTTTCTTAGAAGCATGAGGACAAAATTGAGAAGAAGGCATCTATCTGATTGACGCTAGGAAGATACTTGCATTGTACTTCACTTTAGGCAGAATGGCAGTCATTTTATTTGCTATTAATGTGAATAGAGAGATCACTCTTTCTCAGAATGCATTCTGCAAAAAGATCTGTAGCCTGTACACATGGTCAGAAATGAAGCTGCCTGTATAGACCAAAATGTCCCTGCGTTCAGTCAGACCCGAGGAGATCGTTGCAGAAATCACATTGCAAAAACTGTTCCAAATTTACTCAAATGAAGAATGTCTGTTGGTAGTTTAGACTGAAATCTCCCCTTAACTCTTCCTCCAGAATATGGGGGTGCAGGTAGACCCTATTAGTATAAACAGTTGGATCAAGAATAGGTTAGTGACAAGTCAGTAATGTACGTGTGTGTGTGCTAAGTCGCTTCAGTCATTTCCGACTCTTTGCAACCCTGTGGACCATAGCCTACCAGGTTCCTCTATCCATGGGATTTTTCAGGCAAGAATTCTGGAGTGAGTTGCCGTTTTCTCCTCCAGGGGATCTTCCCAACCCAGGAATCCAAGCAGTATCCCTTACCTCTTCTGCCTTGGCAGATGGATTCTTTACCACTAGCGCCAGCTGGGAAGCCCAGTAAGGTACACTCACATTCAAATATTTCTCCTGTGATAATACCTGGATGAGACTATTTTATTTGGGTTTTGGGGACAAAAGCATGACTTGAGAATATGAAAATCATAGTAAATGCAAACAGCAAACAATACAGGTTTAACTTAAATATTTCAGCCAACCATACGTCTCCATAAATGCTATGTTAGTTTCACCTTACTAGGGACTTGGCAGTACGTTTTCCTTAACAAATAGATTTGACGTACTCGTGTATTCAAAAATATTTACTGAGTACAGGCAAACTCCTAAGAAGTGGGTGTACGCGAACTAAGACTCTTGCCTTTCTGAACCCTTATGATCTAGTGCAAGAGACAGACAGGAATCAAGTGGTGCCATGGGATCCTTTCTGCAAATGATAACTTTGGAGGAATCCCAGGAGATAAAAATGGAGAGGCTCTGGCAGAAATGGAACAGGGCAAGAAACCTCATTCCTCTTCCCCTCACTGGCCTCTGGGCAAACCTCTGTAGGGCTCTGAGGACCTAGTTTGAAACCACTTTACATGTGATCTGACATGCAGATGGGTGCCTCTTTCTGCTCTGCAGGACACCATCGTGGCTAAATCGATTTCAGATCTTGAGCGCTGGGCTCCCACCCTGGTCACACACCAAGGACACAGAACTTCATCCCAACCATCCTTGTTCACTCGCTCAGTTGTGCTTGACTCTTTCTGACCCCATGGATGGTAGCACGCCAGGTTTCCCTGTCCTTCATGCATGCTGAAACTCATATCCATTGAGTCAGTGATGCCATCCAATCATCTCATCCTCTGTCGTCCCCTTCTCCTCCTGCCTTCAGTCTTCTCGGCATCAAGGTTTTTCCCAATGAGTTGGCTCTTTGCGTCAGGTGGCCAATTTATTGGAGCTTCAGCATCAGTTCCTCCAATGAATATTCAGAGTTGATTTCCTTTAGAATTGGCTGGTTTGATCTCCTTGCAGTCCAAGGGACTCTCAAGAGTCTTCTGCAACACCACGGTTCAAAAGCATCAATTCTTTGGCGCTCAGCCTTCTTTACAGTCCACCTCTCACATCCATACATGACCAGTGGAAAAATCATAGCTTTGACTAGATGGACCTTTGTTGGCAAAGTAATGTCTCTGCGTTTTAACATACTGTCCAAGTTTGTCACAGCTTTTCTTCCAAGGAGCGAGTGTCTTTTAACCACGCTGAAGTTCCACAATTTGCTCTTCTCAGCGAGGGTTTGAGAAGAGCAAATGGTGTAGGCAGGAGAGAATACCACTAGGAAGACTCTTCTCCTAGGAAATGGACAACTATGAGACAGAAATAGATATGGAAAAGTTGAAAGAAGCCTCAGTATACCTGAACACACACACACACACACACACACACACACACACACGCATGTCAGCCAAATGCTTTGAACCTGCCCCACAGTTGTCTAAACTTGAAGAGTATCATATAAGTAAATATCTGTGTCTCTAGTCTTGGTAGATTCATCTGGGGCAGGAGCCATATATCCTCCAGGATATATTTTCTTTTCCTATTCAAGTGTGTGTACATGTGTACTCAGTCCCTTTAGTCGTGTCTGACTCTTTGAGACCCTATGGACTGTATGTAGCTCACCAGACTCCTCTGTCCATGGGATTCTTCAGGCAAGAATGCTGGAGTGTGTTGCCATGCCCTCCTCCAGCGGATCTTCCTGACCCAGGGATTGAAGCCACGTCTCTTGTGGCTCCTGCATTGCAGGCGGGTTCCTTACCACTGAGCCACCAGCAGAAGCCCCAAGAGGGATCTGGAATGTGCTTTAATTATAATCAGAATAAGAAGATTCAACTTGACATCGTATTATGACCTTATAGTTTCAAGATTCTGTGTTCTTTGCTGTATAAGGTGCATGTTCTGTTACTTAAGACTTAATGCTAGTACCCCTGATACTCTGTATACAGGGTAGTGCAAGTAGCTTCTTGGGCCAGCAGTGACACGTTCTGTACATGTAGAATTTATCTCCTAAGCCCTCAAATACTGTTTGATTGAAGGATTGGACAATCCCGGTAGAAAGGATGAGAAAAAGTAAAGTGTGGGATTTTTATGTATACTAATAGTATAACAGAAAAATTATAATGGCTATTGCATATATGTTGCATATTCTATGCCAGATACTCCTAAAATAGTATGTGTGCATGCATTCATACACTCGAAGGTTACAACAGCCCCATAGATCAGCATACTCACTATTGAAATTTCATTGATCTGGAAGCCAAGGTAAAACATCTTGCCCAAGATCACACAGCTAACAAGTGACAGGATTTGAACCCAGGCAGTCTGGCTGTCTAGTCAATGTGTTCAGCTCTGTGCTATGCAGCCACAGGGCTGGGAGAGCCCTCTGCTGGATGTGAAGGTAGAAGGCAAAGATTTCTTTTTAAAGTAAAAGGAGGGTGTGAACTCATTGAGGCTGTTTAATAGGGCAAACAAATTTGTTTACCCTGTAAATTAGGAACTTTGAAAGGAATCAAGACAAAGGTTGACAGGGAAGACCCTGACTATGATGATTAAAATTGCAAATAAAAATAATAGTCACTTAGCTGCTTTAAACTCTTTTTAAGAAATAGATAGTGGATAAATTATAAATAATCCTCACCATAAGTTTTTTTAAGAAGAAATGATGAGAGGTTCTGGTCCAACTGTGTTCAAGTAGCTGCAAGGAAATTCAAATTACATCTGCAAGGAAAGCATTTTCAACCAGAAACTGAGGTTGCACTCAGCACCAGTAAATCAAAGCCAAAATGAAGCTATGGATGATGGATGGGAGCTAGATGAAATAACAGTATGAAGAAGCCTAGAGTCACAGTGGAGCAGTAAAAGCTGAGTTTAAGAGCCAGGACAATTTTCGGAAGCTAGAAATCAAAATTCACCAGATGGTAAAAGCCGACACAGCAAAGTTGATGCCAAAAAGTATCTGGAAATGAGGCAAAGATTGCCTCAGACATGAAGTGTCTTATATGCTGAAGCAGAATTATTTCAGGATAAAGTCATCTTGCTCCAGCCTTCAGGTAGAGCCTTCAGTCATCTTGCTCCAGTCATCAGCCTTCAGTCATCTTGCTCCAGCTTTACCTAGACTGGCAGTGCTGCCAGCCCAGGAGGTAGATCTGTGGCTCAGATGGAAAAGCTCACTTTCTGAAGGATCCATGGATCTGAGACGGTTGGGTCAACCTGAACCTGGCCATCGTAGAGGGCGGGTTTAGGAGAAAAGCGAGAAAATCCTGGCCTCTGGCTAGAGAAGAAGACCTGTGATCATTGGAAAGGCGTGAAACTGAAAGGGCCTGGAAGAATGTAATTAATGTTGTGAAACACCTCGACCATCGTATTGAGTTTTTATCCTGACTCTCTTGCACACCTTAGTGTAAAGGCAGTTGTGCTCCTGAGTGTTTACAATGTACAGAGTATATAAGGGTGAAGGGACTGCCTTAGAAGAGACAGGGGGAGGCAGTGAATCACAAGATAAAGGATTGTTCCCTTGAGAAACCAAAATAAACAAGCTTTGGGTGGGTAGTTAGGAGACCCCCTTCTTACTTGGATGTATCTTAAGTCTGAATCACATGATGCCCATCAAGTGGAAATTACCCAGGGGAATAAACCCTGAATACTCATTGAAAGGACATGCTGAAGCTGAAGCTCCAATACCTGATGGGAAGAGCTGACTCATTGGAAAAAACTCTGATGCTGGGAAAGATTGAAGGCAGGAGGAGAAGGGTGCAACAAAGGAGAAGATGGTTGGATGGCATCGCTGACTCAATGGACATGAGTTTGAGTATATTCCAGGATAGTGAAGGACAGAGAGGCCTGGGGTGCTGCAGTGCATGGGGTCACCAAGAGTCAGACATGACTTAGCAACTGAACAACAGCAGAGGGCATGCATCTGTCTGTGGAGCCGCACTTGTACCTGTGACCTCAGAGCCTGAACTGTCTTTTCAAGGGCAGGGGGGCCCCCCCCTCTACCAAGGGCTTCCTCAGTTTTGTGCTTTGGTCAGTGACTGGGTGGTGTGAGCAGACACTTTCCCATCTCTGAGTACTGCTCTCGGGGCCAGGCTACCGACCCTGCTCACTTCTCAATTATAGATGGGGGTCTTGTATTCCCAGGGCCACCGCTGGCTCACGTATCGCTTTTGAGCAAATGCAGTTCCACCCAGAGTTCATGTATTGGCACCCAGAGTGTGAGCTGCATGTCAGCCCACACTCACCCCTTCCCTAGGGTTCCTGCTCAGTGGTGAGCTCGCACAGCCACTCAGAGCACCCTGAGGACTGCTTCCGTTTCTGCCTTGGTGATGATGTACAAGCAACTCAGACGCACTGGAGCCGTAACTGAATCCAGTAGCTTTCCCCCACAACTGCTTATTTCTCTGGTTCTCACTTGCTTGCCTAACCAAAATATGAAAATCATTTTTGACTCCTTACTCAATCTCCACATGCAATGGAATGCTAGTCTGATCCCAATTCTGAGTTCTGAAATACGATTTCTATAGTTCAAAAAGCTAGGAACTGTGAATCTTTTTTACTCACCACAGGTTATCTTTCTCAGCCATTATGTCCATTTTATAAATTCAGAAACTTCTGATTAGACAGTTTAAGTATTTTGATCCAAATGAACCTGCGTGACTCCAAGTCCCGTGTGTTTTTGCTGAGCACATTGCCCTGTGCTCGTCAGTTGCTCCAGGGCCTCTGAATGGCTTCCCTACTTCACTCTCATCTCCCCACCCTCCTGGGAGCTAGAGGTAAGGACCTCAAGCACATTCAGCCTATGCTCTTAAGGTTGTGCAAGGGCCAGCTGATTTTGACAGGGGAAGTTCAACCACTTCAACATGACAGCCCACATTTATGTTTCCAACTGGATTTTCTAACACTCAGGTCTCATTTCCAACACCACTAGACTGAGACCAGCACAACCACGCTGCTGAGCATAAATGGCGGCTGGGAGATGCCGTACACTCAACCATGAGCCTTCACACACAGGTGTTGTCTCTGGGGAAGGAATTGGGGGGTGGGGAAGCTGAGACACAGAAGGTCTTAAATAAAAACTGAGATATGAGCAAGGACTCATGTACACTGGGATGCCTACAGAGTATCTAGATGACTGGATGTGTGATGACTGAATTTTGTGGGGTGAAAACTAGCAGCCAGCTTCACGTCACCCAGTGTTGTTGGGGCAATTTTTATTGAACTACCTAAATAAGTGGCCTTAAAAGCACCACTCAGGCTCTGATGCCACATTCTTCTTTCTAATCACACTGAACGGTTCATGGTTTCCTGAAAGTGCCTTGTATGTTCATACATCCGTTCCCTTATCCAACGATATCCCCCCAGCCTATAAAGGCAGTTTGTCACCTGGAGAATTTTGGTCACTTCCTGGAGTCACACATCATTGTCTCCTCTTTGAAGCCTTCCAGACTCTTTCCAGAGTGGTATTAAAAACTGTTCTCTGTGGATTTGTGACAGAGGAATAGACAGAAAGTTTGAGGAGGTAGGGGACTGAACTGAAGAGTGAGAAGCAGAAGAGGGAAGAGAATGGCATCTCTTCTTTCCTTACTGACTCTTGGGTAAGTGAGAGTTTGCTTGTCTTACTATAGTAGCATCAACCACTTTGTGTGTTGGCCAGTTTTATAATTAGCCAGATATCTGCAAATACCTCAACCCTGGCTAAACAGCAAGCCTTCAGTGCTCTCTGCTTCTCAGTAGGCTACTAGTTATTTCTGGAAGTCTTCAAAGGAATGAGCCACAGTTGCCATGAGCCTTCCACTCTGCTTGAACCCTCTGGCTCCAGCTCTCTTGTCCGTGTCCCCTGCCCACAAAGCTGTTAGAGGCCTCCACCCTTCCTTCACCTATCAGGGGAACAGATGCAAGTAGCAATCCAAGGTTGTGTTCTCTTTATAATCCCGGACAGGACAGTGGGAGTGAATCGTCTGGCACCTGCATACCTCTCTTCATACCCATCCCAACCTGTAGGTGCCTTATTACCCCTCCTTCACAGGGAACTCCCATCCAGTTGACAAGACCCAGTGGGAAAATAGATGCCATTTCCTTCCATACTTCTCCCTCCATCTCAGACCCATTCCCCAACAAAACTCTCTGTTACAAATTATCTAATGAGTTAACAGCTGTTAGGAGTCACCAGGGCAATGGTATCCTTAGTTACAAGCCCAACAGAAATGGATAGAAATACATACAAAATAACCTGAACAGGAATGTTCATGGCAGTATTCCTGAATAGCTAAAAGTTTGGAAACAAGCCAAACAGCCATGGCAGTGGAATGGATAAGTAAAGTGTAGGTATTTTCATACACAGGAATAGTATGTAACGATGGAATAATAAACTATGGCTACAGGCAGCAATGCAGATGCAGGTAAGGTTAAGCAAAAGAAGCCAGCCACAGAAGTGTGCCTACAGTACCTGTGTGCATACTCAGTCATGTCCGACTCTGTACCCCATGGACTATATAACCTGCCAGGCCACTCTGTGGAATTTTCCAGGCAGGAATACTGGAGTGGGTTGCCATTTCCTACTCCATGAGATATTCCGACCCAGGGATTGAACCCATGTCTCCTTTGTCTCCTGCATTGGCGGGTGGATTCTTTACCACTAATGCCACCTGGCAAGCCATGATGATCCCTTTTATATATTGGGTTTGTTTATTTAAGGTATAGTTGATATACAATGTTATATTAATTTAGTTTTTTTAATGACAATTATCCATGATAATAGGAGTCAGTTTAGTAGTTACCCTTGAAGAAGAGAGAGCAGAAGGAGTCTTCCAGGATTTTGATATGGAGAGAACTGACTTTGAGGAGTAAATGTTCTGGCTAAGTCTGGATCCTGCACTGGCATATAGATCTCTGACTCATTCAGAAGTCTCCTGGATCTGAATGCAGATGCAATCTTTTTGTACTCTTTACTTTCAGCCTATGGTGGGGCATTTGCATTCGAGGCAGGGGAGTGACATTTTTCAGTAGCTTGATATCCACTCTGCTCATAGAAAGAAACCTGATGGTTGATACTGTAGACAAAATTCCAGGGAAAACAGTGTGCATTTAGATACAGGATCTGGTAGCAGCAGCGCTAGAGCTGAGGAGAAAGGGAAACCGGCTGTCATAAAAAGGCAAAAGAAAATAGCAATTTCCATCTGGACCTTACCTTTCCATGGCTGTTTCAGCCATCATCATTCCAAAATGGATTTGAAATGGTATCTTATCTCATTACTCTTTCTATCTGGTCCAATATTTCTTTTGGTAATCCACGCTTACGAAGCACCTATAAACAGAATCCTGGCCTATTTTCAAGGATGGGAGCTGTGACACACACATTAACTATAGAAAGGTTTGGATTTGGGATGGTTTTATTTCATCGTGCAGAATGTTCAGTCATTTCTCAACATAGCCAGCTATTGCAAACTCTGATACCAGAATCATATTACTCCCAGAGTAGATCCCTTGGCTGTTAGGAGATTCTCAGCAAACAACAACAAAAAGCATTAAGCCTCTTCTTCCTAATTATGTCTTTCTCTAAATATCTAATTATCATTGAGAACAAATTGCATGTTACAGAGATAATATTATGGGGAATCGTTAATCTGTTGGGCTTCTGCTTTTGAATTCCTGAGTCGGTGCTGCAGCTGCTGGAGCAAAAAATTTTGCCACCTGGACAGTTCATTACAATTTCATATTTAAATGCAAAACTGCTGAAGAGCGATTCTACTCGATGGACTTGGCTTCTTTAGGCATTTTGTAGATATGCATCACATGTACAGCTTTTCCAAGCTTCCCAGGTAGCTGGAAATATTGAATAATTGAGCATTTAGAGGGACAGAATTACAAGGAAGCAGTGGGAATATAGTTATACCAATAAGGTGACAGTGGAATTAGCTTCTGTAATTATTCTTTCTTTTTATCAATGCACAAAGGTCTGCAGATTTTTATGACATTCCTCAGTAACTACATGGGATCACCTTAATAAAGGCTGATCCAAAAAGTACACATTTCCAAAGATTACCTGATAATTGCACCTACTGTAATATGCTTAAAGCTAATTAACATTCAATCTTCACTTTAGAGAATAGAAATTACTAGGTACTTATCCCATAATTACATCTTTGTGCACTTGCTATTGTAATCCACAGCATTAACTATATAATTAAATGATGAACAGTGACTGTGTAAGTAGAGAGTACTTATATAAAATGTGTCTTATACAAAAAATAAAAAATAAACAGTTTCAAAGAATCACATCTCATTGTACATTCCATTGTTCTCAGGGAGATTAGATAGCATGTCAAGAATTAATAATAATACTGTTACTCCTTGGAGCAGGAAAGATGATAGTACTGCCCCACGGTCAGGAAGATGTCCCTTGTGGTACATCTCACCACAAGGGATGAGTTCCATCCAGCAGTTCTCACTGTTTTCTCTGGGTGTACATCAAAGCACAAATGCTTAGAAGTTGTAGTTGTAAATATGGCCTGTGTCTAAGCTACTAAGCCCTATAGTTTTGTGTTGGGTGCTTTTTATAATAATTCTTTTCAAAAATAACATTTTTATCTGATTATAATGCTAATTAATATGTATTGATTGTAGAAAATTCATAAAATGTTGAAAAACAGAAGAAAATAGAAATTATAATACTGTATTGTGTTATCTTTTTGTTTTATATGCTTTGTCTCTTTTCTAAAAAATTATTTTAAGAAAATGTAGTTGACTTGAAGTGAAGTCGCTCAGTTGTGTCTGACTCTTTGCGACCCCATGGACTGTAGGCTCTTCCATCCATGGGATTTTCCAGGCAAGAGTGCTGGAGTGGATTGCCATTTCCTTCTCCAGGGGATCTTCCCAACCCAGGAATCAAACCCGGATCTCCCGCATTGCAGGCAGACGCTTTACCATCTGAGCCACCAGGGAAGCCCTGGTGTATTGTAGTTGACTTACAATATTGTGTTAATTTCTTCTGTATAGCAGAACAATTCAGTTATATATATATTTAACTATATATATATAATTTTTCATGTTCTTTTCCATTATGGTTTACCATAGGACATTGAATATAGTTCCCTATGCTATACAGTAGGACCTTGTTTTTTAATCTATTCTATATATAATAGTTTGCATCTGCTAACCCTAAACTCCTAATTCTTCCCTCCTCCACCCCTGCGTCCTCCTTGGCAACCACACATCTGTTCTCTATGTCTGTGAGTCTGTTTCTGTTTTGTAGATAAAATTTTTTGTGTCGTATTTTAGATTCCACATGTAAGTGATATCATATAGTATTTGTTTTTCTCTTTCTGACTTACTTGACTTACTATAACAAGCTATTGTTAATAGTGTTGCTGTGAACATAGGGGTGATGTGTCTTTTTGAAACATGTTTTTATCTGGATATATGCCTAGGAAAGGGGTTTCTAGATCATATAGCAACTCTATTTTACTGTTTTGAGGAATCTCCATACTTTTTTCCATAGTAGCTGCACCATTTTACACTCCCACCAACAGTGTAGGAGGGTTTCCTTTTCTCCACACCCTCTCCAGCACTTTTTATCTGTAGACTTTTTAATGATGGCCATTCTGACTAATGAGAAGTGGTACCTAATTGTAATTTTGATTTGAATCTCTCTAATAATTAACAATATTGAGCATCTTTTCATTATCTTTTGACCATCTGTATGTCTTTTTTGGAGAAATTCCTGTTTAGGTCTTCTGTCCATTTTTCGATTGGATTGTTTGTTTGTTATTAAATTGTATAAAATGTTTGTATACTTTGGAAATTGAACCCTTGTCAGATGCATCATTTGCAAATATTTTCCCCCAATCTATAGTTGTCTTTTAACTTTGTTTATGGTTTCACCCCATCCAGTACTCTTGCTTGGAAAATCCCATGGACAGAGGAGCCTGTTAGGCTGCAATCCATGGGGTCGCTAAGAGTCGGTCACGACTGAGTGTCTTCACTTTCACTTGTCACTTTCATGCATTGGAGAAGGAAATGGCAACCCACTCCAGTGTTCTTGCCTGGAGAATGCCAGGGACGGGGGAGCCTGGTGGGCTGCCATCTGTGGGGTCGCACAGAGTCGGACACGACTGAAGTGACAGCATAGCATTGCTGTACAAAAGCTTGTATGTTTAATTGGGGCCCATTTGTTTGTGAGTTTTTTTTTTTTTTTTGACTTTGCTTTTATTTCTATTGCTTTGGGAGACTAACCTAGAAAAACATTTGGTATGATTTGTGTCACAGAATCTTTTGCCTATGTGCTCTTCTAAGAGTTTCATGGTGTCATGTCTTATATTTCAGTATTTAAGCCATTTTGAGTATATTTTTGTGTATGGTGTGAGGATTTGTTCACTTCAGCTTCATTGATTTCCATGGGCTGTCCAATTTTCCCAACACCACTTTCTGGAGAATTTGAGTCTCTTTCCAAATGAATCAGTCTCTCTCTGTGTATGTGTGTATGTGTACACATATATATATGTATACATATACATAAAACATTGCAACCTGCTTTTTAAAGCAGTATATTCTGAACCCTCTAATGAAGTATTATTTCTCATCATATTTCCCATGATCCCATAATATTACGTAATACTGATAATTCCTAAATTATTTAACCATTTTCAATGGACATTTACTTCCAGTTTTTCACAATTTTGTGGTTAAGTCACCAAGTCGTGTCTGACTCTTTGTGACCCCATGGACTGCAGTTCACCAGGCTTCCCTGTCCTTCACTGTCTCCCACAGTTTGCTCAAACTCATGTTCATTGAGTCGGTGATGCAATCCAACCATCTCATCCTCTGTCGCCTCCTTTTCCTCCTGTCCTCAATTTTTCCCAGCATCAGAGTCTTTTCCAGTGAGTTGGCTCTTCACTCTCTTCATAGGAGAGTGAAAAGAGTTGGCTTAAAGCTCAACATTCAGAAAAACTAAGATCATGGCATCTGGTCCCATCACTTCATGGCAAATAGATGAGGAAACAGTGGCTAACTTTATTTTGGGGGGCTCCAAAATCACTACAGATGGTGACTGCAGCCATGAAATTAAGAGACATATACTCCTTGGAAGGAAATTTATGACCAATCTAGATGGCATATTAAAAAGCAGAGAGACATTACTTTGCCAACAAAGGTTTGTCTAGTCAAGGCTATGGTTTTTCTAGTAGTCATGTATGGATGTGAGAGTTGGACTATAAAGAAAGCTGAGCACCGAAGAATTGATGCTTTTGAACTGTGGTATTGGAGAAGACTCCTGAGAGTCCCTTGGACTGCAAGGAGGTCCAACCAGTCCATCCTAAAGGAAATCAGTCCTGAGTATTCATTGGAAGGACTGATGTTGAGGCTGAAACTCCAATACTTTGGCCACCTCATTTGAAGAGTTGACTCATTTGAAAAGACCGTGATGCTGGGGAAAATTGAGGGCAGGCAGAGAAGGGGATGACAGAGGACAAGATGGTTGGATGGCATCACCGACTAGATGGACATGAGTTTGAGTAAACTCCAGGATTTGGTGATAGACAGGGAAGCCTGGCATGCTGTGGTCCATGGGGTTGCAAAGAGTTTGACATGACTGAGCAACTGAACTGAACTGGCTCTTCACATAAGGTGGCCAAAATATTGGCACTTCACCTTGAGCATCAGTCCTTGAATGAATATTCAGGACTGATTTCCTTTAGGATTGACTGGTTTGATCTCCTTGCAGTCCAAGGGACTCTCATGAGTCCTCCCCAGCACTACAGTTTCAAAGTATCAATTCTTCAGCACTCAGCCTTCTTTATGGTCCAACTCTCACATCCATACATGACTACAGGAAAAACCATACAGACCTTTGTCTGCAAAGTGATTTTGTGGCTACAGCCCCCATCCATGGTGATTTTGGAGCCCAAGAAGATTAAATCTGTCACTGCTGTTTCTGCTTTTTCTCCATCTATTTGCCATGAAGTGGTGGGACCAGATACCATGATGTTACTTTTTGAACGTTGAGTTTTAAGCCAGCTTTTTCACTCTCTTCTTTCACCCTCATCAAGAGGCTCTTTAGTTCCTCTTTGCTTTCTGCCGCTAGAGTAGTATCATCTGCATATCTGAAGTTGTTGATATTTCTCCCTGCAGTCTTTAATTCCAGCTTGTGATTCATCTAGCCTGGCCTTTTATGTAATATACAACCCACTCCAGTATGTTTGCCTGGAGAATTCCATGAACAGTAGGGCCTGGGGGGCCACAGTCCATGGGGGCACAAAGAGTTGGGTGTGACTGAGCACACATCCACGCCACCGTTTAATTATCAATTTTGCCCTTCACTGTGTGAGAATTCCCTAAGAGAAATTTTAAATATTATGTTTTCATGAAATCATGTTCTAGGTTCTCTATTTTAAATAGTTACCTTGTGACAATTTCAGTGCCTGAGTTTACATCTGTATTCACACCCTACTGGAGCCCTGGTGATTCACTTTCATTGTCATGGACTAATGAGAAAGGGTGGAGGTTGACTTATGCAATTATTTGTGTACTTGATACCACCACACAAAACCAAAAAACTTCGTAGGGTGCATGACAAATGGAAGTTAGAATAAAGAAAAGTGGTTGTAGGGTTGTGTCATCAGCAGTAGCACAGATACAAAAACCAAAGAAGTTGACACCATATTCACATAGCAGATAGTAATCAAGGTTCAAATAAATATCAGTCACTCTAAATTAATGCTGTTGATTTGAATGGTATTTGTTTTTTAAATATTTTATTTAATGTATAGATTTGTTTTAAAATTGTTTGGTTGTATAAGAACTGTAGTCATAAATAGTTACTATGTAATTTCATATTTTTACACATTTAAGTAACACAGTGAAAATAATTTAGTCTAACACTGAGGGAGCTGTAAGAAGTTTTCTTTTAAAATGGATCTATACATTTTCTCAATTTGGGTTGCACTGTTCTCACAGCTACATCCTTATGCATATTCTTAGAATAAATTGTTTCCTTGGGGAAATTTCTTAGACATAAAATTACTGTCAAATGTTGTAAACATTCTACGGTTTTTGATGTTTTGAACTCAAATTTGAGTTCAGAGTCTTCAAGTTACTTTTCCTTCCTTTAGTTTTGTCTTCATTTTAATGTTTTCCTCAGTAATTCACTTACTTCAATTTGCAAATATTTACTGAGAGTTTACCCTGCATACGCATCATGCTTCTTACTGGGCCTTCAAAGGCAGAAGAACTCCGTGTGTGCTCCGGAGCCCCCACTCACAGGGAGGCGATGGCATAAGGCAGTGATTCTCAAACATTTGTTTTCACATTTAGAAATGATTGTGGGCCCCAAATAGCTTTTGGGGAGATGAGTTATGTCAATTGATATGTATTCTGTTAGAAAATGGATAAATTTTTTAAATGCCATGATTCTTATTTTCACTTTAAGGCCTATGTTTTATCATTGGCCAGATGTACTGTTACTCATTTTTCCTGAAATGACAAGCTTACTTTGTTCATTTTAGAGAAAATTTTTCCATATACCCAAGTCTGAATAACCACAATTTGTCAGTCATTCATTTAAGAAAGAAATGGTGTCCTGTAAAAGAAGAAAGAACACAGCTAGTTCATCTGGCAATTCAAACCATCACGTAAGTGCTTTCCTTGAGACAGCCATCGTACTTTCGTATGCAGCAGAAGTGCTGTGTGCATAACTGCTATTGTTTTTTTTTGCCACGAGTGTGGAGAAGATGAGTAATACCTCAGTGCTCTTAAGCTTGGTACCACCGTCTTGATTCACACTATACAGCTCTAGCAATTGTACCCAACATGTCACTTGCACTATCAGTGTAAATGTCTACCCAATGAAAGTAGAAAGGGCCATTGCACTTATAAATTCTGCTTAATTTCACTCCTAAAGAAAATGTAAACTAAAAACTATACAGTGCTGCTATTATTCATCTACTGGCTTAGCAAAAATCCAATGGTTTGAAACTGTGCTTCAGTGGCAAAGTTCTAGGGAAAAAGGATAAATAAATGGGTAAATACTCAAAAAAAAAAAAAAAAAAGGGCAGTAATGTCTTAGTGTTGATAAGGCTCCCTGGTGGCTCAGTAGTAAAGAATCCACCTGCCAATGCAGGAGACATGGGTTCAATCCCTGGGTCGAGACGATCCCCTGGAGAAGAGAATGGCAACCCACTTCAGTATTCTTGCCTTGGAAATCCCATGGACAGAAGAGCCTGGCAGGCTACGATCCACGGGATCGAAAAAAAGAGTTGGACACATTTTAGTAACTAAGCAACATTATGTTCGTAGATGATGTCTTTGTGCTATGAAAATGGTTTGACTTAATGACCCTCCTAAAAGGGCCTCAAGGACCTGTAAGGGTCTGGAGACCATATTTGGAGAACCACTGCTATGAAGTGTGATTACTATGTGATGGATGGATGCACTGTGTACAGTGGCCGCATAAGAGAAAGAGCCTCAGGCTGAGTGGAAGTCGGAAGAGGGGTTCATAGCCAAGTAACGATTAAACTGAAACTCAAAGATTAGGGCGGAGAAGGTGATGACAACCCACTCTGGTACTCTTGCCTGGAATATCCCATGGATGGCGGAGCCTGGTAGGCTGCAGTCTATGGCGTCACTAAGAGTCGGACACGACTGAGTGCCTTCACTTTCACTTTTCACTTTCATGCATTGGAGAAGGAAATGGCAACCCACTCCAGTGTTCTTGCCTGGAAAATCCCATGATAGCAGAGCCTGATGGGCTGCTGTCTATGGGGTCGCACAGAGTTGGACACTACTGAAGAGACTTAGCAGCAGCAGCAGCAAAGATCAGGGAATTTGCTTAAGAACATATCAGTAAAACAATAAGTCCAGAACCCCACATTTACTACTTCATCTTTCTAATCTTCACATCACACTGGTATGAAGTGAAGTGCACAGCCTCCATCTCCTCATTTCCACTCCAGCCTACATTCTGGCCTTCTCATATACCCAAACCATCTTGCTCTCTCTTTCTTAAAATACTCCCCTGCCTTGACTTGACTTGCACAATACTCTTCTGTTTCCTCCTATCTTTCTGTCTGTCTCTTTTCTGCCGTCGTGCAGTCTTCCATGCCTCTCTCCAGCCACAGCAAAAACTAGTACTACTCCTAGACCATCATTTCTCTGCACCCCCTCTAAAGCACGCCTACACACACCCAAGGCTTTCTGTATAGTTTCTCATCAATTTTAGCTCCAATCAAACTTGTCCTCCAAACTTTAGCTGCTATAGGCCAGCATCACTGGCATCACCTGTGAACCATGGACCCACCCCAGGTCTATTGAATCAGAATCTGCATTTTAACAAGATCACCCAGTGATTTCTGGTCATATTCAAGTTTAAGGTGCACTGTTCTTAGAACCAGACCCAAAGGTAGAACTGCTTCCCTGGCATTTCTTCTTGGTTTTCAAAGGAACCTCAAAATCAGCATGTTCAGAGTAGAACTTATATATTTTTTCCACCATATCTAGTTCTTTTTCTGGGTTACCTCATCTCAGTGAGTGGACTAGTCATCCACCTGGTCATGTACATGGAAACCTTGCTCTTTTATCTTCCACTTATAATTTATCACCAAGTTCAGGATCTCTCACGTCCTCTCTGTGCCATCGCCCTCTTCACTGTCACCGTCCTTGTCTGAGCTATCATTGTCTGCTACCTGGACATTTTGCAGTATCTTCCCTAATGGCTCCCTTCTTTGATCCTTACCCACTCCAACTTATTTTCACTTTCCACAATGCTTAGAACATTCCAATGACCTTCCATTGCTCTTATGATAAAGATGAAAATCTGTCTTGGGAGATCTACCTCCTACCGGCCTCTCCAAACTCACCATGTCCTTTAAGATTTCACTCATCTCACACCTTGCTCTCTTACCACCAGACAATTTATCTAGTAGATTCCCATTCTTCCCTAGACTTTAGCTCAATCATTCCTTCCACAGAGAATCTTCTCTGGCCTTTGTAATTACATCTCTTCCTCTTATTCTGTGATCTTACCCATTTCATTTATTCTCCTGTATTCTTGTCAGTTGTAACTCAATGTTCTTTTTTTTTTTTGGTTAATATCTTTGATGAACCTTTGGTTAATATTTAACATTCCCATGAGCCTGCAAGGTCTGTTAAGGTACCACGTATGATTTTTCCCACTACTGTAACCTAGTTCAGGGCCTGAAGGATAATAGGCAAAGTCCTGCAGGTTCTTACCTTTGTTCATGAATCCTGTGAGGAATTCTTTTCTCCCCATTGTCAGATAACAAATGATACCTGTCTTTCGAGATTGAGCTCCTGCATGTGGTCTTCCCAGCTAAATTGCTCTTCAAAACCTCTTATATGGTACTTACTACCTTCTACAATAATTTCTTTATAACTTTTTAATTGGTGTAAATAGCCCCTAGTTGCTAAAAAGTTAAACAGAAGTTTAATTTTCATGACACTCAGTCCAGTGGGCTGAGTGAACCAAGTCCTCCGTCCAGTGACTCAGAGGTTATGTTCCCTTCATCTCATCCTGCTGTTTTCCTAGCATGTGGCTCCCAAGGGTATCACAGGGCATGGAGATGCCTCATAGTCTCTTAAATGACCTGGCCCAGAAGTGACATGTAACTTCTACTGCATTAATAATCTGATCCATCCTAAATGGATGAGACAGTGGAGTATAATCTTTCCATATGCCTCAGAATGTGCACAGAACCAAATACAAATGAAAACCCGTAATCCTACGAACTGTAAACTCCTGAAAGAAGACAAGGTCAAGGTCTGAGTCATCATTATAAGAACACTGAACTATTTGATCTTTTACCTGTTTGGTAATTAACATAGATTACTGGTTCAATGAATAATCTAAGTTTTCAGAAGATAAAATCTGCTGCCCTGTTGTTCAGCGGCTAAGTCATGTCCAACTCTTTGTGACCCTACGAACTGTAGCACACCAGGCTCCTCTGTCCTCTACTGTCTCCCAGGAGTTTGCTCAGATTCATGTCCGTTAAGTTGGTGATGCCATCCAAGCATCTCGTCCTCTGCCACACCCCTCTCCTTTTGCCTTCAATCTTCCCAGCATCAGGATCTCTTCCAATAAGTCAGCTCTTCACATCAGATGGCCGAAGTACTGGAGCTTCAGCTTCAACATCAGTCCTTCCAATGAATGTTCAGATTTGATAAAAACTGACAGGAGACAAAGCCAGAGAGAAACAGAAAGGCAGGTACAGAACAAGATTGGCAGATATTTCTTTTAAAACCCATTGCTGTTTCGTGTACTGACACGGGTTTTGGTAATGCAGACTCACCTGCTCAACAGCCTGAGCCTCCCTCCCTTCAAAAAAGTCAGGTTTTGTTGGATGGCTTCCTATTCTGTGATGATATTAATGAAAATTTTCTCAATACAGACATACCTCAGAGATATTGCAGGTTGAGTCCAGACCACTCAATAAAGTGAATATCTCAAGAAAGCAAGTCACATGGATTTTTTTATTTCCCAGTGCATGTAAAAGTTATTTTTTGCTATACTGTAATCTGTTAAGTGTGAAATAGTATACCATTATGCTCCCAAACACAACGTGCATACTTGAGTTGAAAAATACTGAATTGCTAAGAATGCTAGCCATCATAACAGCACAGGGTTGCCACAAATTTTTAATTGTAAAAAAAAAAATGCAGTGCCTGCAAAGTTCAATAAAGAGAAGCACAATAAAACAAGAACAAGATATGCTTGTAATGTTTATACGCTGGATAGTGTGTTAGGCAGTCTATATGTTCTGCCATGCAGTCATTCTTTCAGCAATTCTCTGATATAGTCATTCTTATCTCAGAGCTTATGTGTCTTCTTCTAGACCACACAGCTCACAATTAGCTGCCTGACTCTAAAGCCTATGTGTTTAGCCATGATGCCACACTGAAGAGTTTGTTAAACATCTGAATATTTATCCACCTTAAGAACAAGTGCATACAAGTAGTGTAATTAATCTATCCATCATAATCCTCATGACCTAACTTGGGTAATAGACTCCAAGGGATCACTTTTAGAATTTTGCCAAGACTGCAGGCAAATTCCAAAGAATGTAAGTATCTGTGTTTAGTTGAGTTTTGTATTCTAAAGCCAGAGTTTCCCTGGTGGCTCAGGGGCAAAGAACCCGCCTACCAATGTAAGAGATGTGTGTTCGATTCCTAGGTCAGGAAGACCTCCTGGAGAAGGAAATGGTATTTTCACTCCAGTATTCTTGCCTGGGAAATCCCATGGACAGAGGGGCCTGAAGGGCCACAGTCTCTATGGGATCACAAAGAGTCAGACACGACTTAGTGACTAAACAACAACAACTCTAAAGCCAAGGTGATATCCCCACAATTGGTTAGTGTTGCTTTGGATGAGTTTCTTGTAGGGGAGGGAGATTTCCAACTGATAGAACAGCCACAGAGTGCCTTGTTCCTTTTTCCTTTGATATATAAACTCATCTACACTTGCATAAGTCAGACCAGCCTTAGCTTTATGTTTAGCTTTATGTGCAGTCAAAACACTAAATTGTGAAACTGTTTATCACAAGAAAGCCAAAGAAGCCCTTGTAAGCCCTTTCTTCATTGTCTCTGCACCCACACTGCTGTGGGCGGTGGCCGTGAAAGCATGCTGGCAAGAGTGGGAGCCTGTGTGGGGTGAAGATTGTGGAATCTCTTAGCACAGACTGAGAGGCTGAAGGAGTCCATTTTTTTCACAAGCTCTAATAGGGTTAATTTTTAAAGCTGTTTATTGAACGTAAAGACCTTTGATTGAGCACTTGGCACTATGAATCCTTCTCTACCACTCTCATTCATCTCCTGTTTTCATTGTATTTTTGTTAAGATTTGCAATAATGGTGCTTATAAAAGGCTTACTGTGCCTATAAAATAAGATTTTTTTTCTCAGCTCATTTTTTGAAAATTGTCATTTCTTGTTATTTCACATTCTTTCTTTCCAACTGCACTAGGCTTATCTGCTACAGGAAAAGATTACTTAGAGAAATGTATACTTTCTATTTCCTTTAATAACGTGTGTCATGATGTTTGATAGTTCATGAAGGACGCTGTCAGGTTTGAAGAAGGAGCCGATAAACTGTAGGTACTAAGAAATACAGCCCCATAATGATGCCTACTCATATGCAAAGATATTTTATCAATTTAATGATACCTTTTAGTATCTGACACCTTTGGTTTACAGGTTTGCTCAATGACCTGTTTGCCTCTGTGCCAAATTAGTGTTGAGGGAGGTTTCTGATAAGAAGAATATTCGATTTGAATGTTAGAGTTATGGTCATCAGGTTGGAGGTGGGCACTCTGGTTTATCTCAAATGGTACCTTTTACTGCTGATGCAGACTAGGGAATCGTGAAATGCCAGAGGAACTCATGGTTGATTTTAAAGGAGCAAGTCCAAGTATGGGGCATGTAAGGGCACCTCCAGCATTAATGGGAACTTTTTAAAAATGTGTTTGTCTTCCCTGGATACATTATTTTTAAAATCGTACGTTCATCTTACGTTAGACATATTCTTTAAATGATAAATGATAGCCTACAATATGTAAAATAGAATCCATTGTCATATTAAAAACATGAGTAGTCAAAGAAGAAAATGGACAATGAGGACATTTATAGAAGGAGAAATTCAGATCAGGAAGCAGAGAATGTAAGGTATAGAATCCTGAAAGTCTCGAGGAAGGGGGAAAGCCAAATTTTAGCCCTAAACTGCCTAAGCTTGTCAACCTGATCCAGAAACACACTTGGGAGTGAACTTGCTTTGCCTTTCTCTTTTGAAATGCACAGTTTGGCACATATTGATAAATGAGGGAATACTTAACTATTTTCATACAAAAAGTTCACAAGGATAACATATAAAATTACATTGTACCTAGAATTATGCCACATTTGGAGCAATGACTTAGTTTCAAAGTGAATTATCATAGACTTCCTATCAGTTATTTCCCTGTCCTTGGATCCACTCATTGGAAATTTATTCCTTAATTTCTTCTGTTTCAGAATGCATTGTCTCCAAATACTATATTATAAGATCATTTAGTTCTTCATTGTAAAGAATCTGTCTCTCAAAATGGAGAAGAACTTTCAAATGTCACAAGAAATGATAGCTTTAGTTTCTGTTTGTTAGTTTTGGCAATTAGATTATCTGGCTGAGATTCATTTAATTTAGTCTGAGAAACTAATAAAAGCTTGTTTTTCTTTTATTAATAAAACTTACGTTGTTTTGTTACACTGATCAGATAATTTTACATATATGAAATAT
Organism: Bison bison bison; assembly: GCF_000754665.1. Classification (NCBI taxonomy): domain Eukaryota; kingdom Metazoa; phylum Chordata; class Mammalia; order Artiodactyla; family Bovidae; genus Bison; species Bison bison. The sequence continues at coordinate 15,186,209 of NW_011495018.1, read as the reverse complement.
CCTACCCTTTAAATAGGACATTATTAATTCAACTCATCAGTCCAGTTCATCACAAATGCGTGGTGCAAACGCTTAGCCATTGACTTACAGAGTGACAGGATGCAGGGTAAGAAAAAACTTCATCCTTATATGGTGAGAGTAAAATTGTGAACTAAGATTCAGAATTTGAATAGGGATGAGAGTCTACTAAGTCTGCTGAAACCCTATCAAATAGCTTAGGGTGTTCCCCCCCCACCCCACAAGGATATTTCTGAAATCTCATGACATTACAAAGGCAGTTTTCATTAAAACAAAATTTGATGGCTTCAGTTTCAGAAACTTTCCAGATTTACAAACACAACCAGTTACTAATCCCTGTTAAAGGAGTACAGTAAAGTTTTGTGGAAGAGACCATTTACTCAATAAGGGTGAATTTACAGTTTCCAAAAGTACAAAGTAAAAGCTATCCAATTTTTTCTTTGTAGTTTATACTTCTGGTAATGCATTTTCTGCCCTATTTAGCCATCAGTAATTTCAATATGTACAGTAAATCTTAAAAACTTGTATATGACACAGCATCATTTAAAGTGATGCAACTTTTCTTATTGTATTTTAATAAGAATAGTGGATTCTAGGGCAGCAATATTTCATGCTGATATGTATTTTATAAGACTATGAACTCTTTGAAAGCAGACATAGCAAGTATAGAATTTATAACATACTGCATATTTATTTGGGGAAGATGCAAATGGAGATTACAGAAGACCAAAAGCCCCCTCAAGCCACCCATATTAATGAGTCATAGCACTGCATACTACAGAATGGATTTGAATTCTGGTAGAAATCTTTCATGATCAGAGAGCATTTAGAAACAGGGAGTTCCGGCAACTGGGTAAGGAAGAAGGACTGAGTTCTTTCACAAGCCTGTTTATGCCCCTGTGTTTGTAATTTTACCCTTAATTATATTTGTACTGTATTACAATTAAGTGATCTAATTATATATTCTGGAAACCAGTAAAATGATAGCTCAAAAAATTGTTTCAATTAGAATTAATGCTTTAGAAATGTTTAAGCAAGACCAGTTGCTTTAAAAAAAAAATTGCTGTTGACTTATATGTGGACATGCATGTAATGGAAAGCTAGTGGGGAAAGGGTTTCAAGAATGAGAGGGAAATTCTTGTGTCAAATGCCTCAAGAATAGGAGGAGAATAAAGAATATGAACAGACCATGGGTTTGCCAACTCAGAAGCCACTGCTGACTGTCCAGGTTAAAGTTTCGTTATATGTGTGAGAGCAAAAGCTGAATTCCAAGATATTAAGCAAGAGGTGGAGGGAGATGGGTGTAGGCTATGGAGACCTTGACTGTGTGTATCACTCATCAGCCAGGTGACGTGATGAGAAAGAAGTTACAGAGAAGAATGACAGTCTGTATCTGGGAAGGACTTTTTAATTATTAAAGGGTATGATACAGAGCAAAAGAACAAGGCTTTGGATTTGCAAACTGTGTACTTTGGGCAATGTATTTAACTCCTTGAGCATCTATCCATTACTTCTATAAAGTCAAAATAACAATACCTAAACCAAAAGATTGTTGGGTAAATATAACATCAGAAACATAAAACTTTGTGGTGGGGAGAGTAAAAATGTAGCGCTTTGGAATGTGTTGTTAAAAGTTAAGATGTTAACAGCTTAAAATAGACTGTTACAAATATAAGTTGTTATGTGTAGCCCTCATAGCCCCCACAAAGTAGAAACCTATAGTATACACAGAAAAGTTACTGAGAAAGGAATCTAAGCATACCACTAAAGAAAGTCATCAAACACAAAGGAAGAGAGCAAGAGAAGAAAAAAGTAGCAGAGGAGTTGCAAAACAGCCCCCAAGCAATTAACAAAATGGCAAAAAGTACCTACCTATCAATAATTACTTTAAATACAAATGGACTAAATTCTCTAATCAAAAGGCATAGAGTGGCTGAATGGGTTTTAAAAAAATACCAGCTATATGCTCCCTATACAAGAATCACCTCAAGCATATGGACAAGGAGAAAAAAACAAAAAGAACAAGGACTCAAATATTAATAAATAAAATCAGAAGTAAAAGAGAGGCCATTACAACTAATACCAAAGAAATAGAAATGATCATAAAAGACTACTATAAACAATTAAACACTAACAGATTGGAAAACCTAGAGGAAATGGATAAATTCCTAGAAATGTACAACCTATCGAGACTAAATCATGAAGAAACAGAAAATCTGAACACACTAATTACTACAAGGCAACTGAATCAATAATCAACAACCTCCCAACAGAGAGCTACATTGGTGGATTCTACCAAATATTCAAAGAAGTAAAATCAATTCTTCTCAAACTCTTCCAAAAACTAAAAAAGAAGAGAAAACTGCCAAACTCATCTTACAAGGCCAGAATTATTCTGATATCAAAACCAAAGACACCACAAGAAAATTATAGGCCAATATCTCTGATGAACATGGATGCAGAAATCTTTAGTCATTCATTAGCAAACTGAATTCAACAATACATTAAAAGGAGCATACTCCATGATCAATTATAAAATATTATATGTAGACATTTTCCCAAAGAAGGCATAGCCAGTATGTTCATAAAAAGATGCTCAACATCACTTACCATCAAGGAAATGTAAATCAAAACCACAATGAGATAGCACTTCACACCTATTAGAATGACTTCTTTCAAAAAGACAAGAGATAACAAATGTTGGCAAGGATGTGGAGAAGAGAAAACTCTTGTGCATTTTTAGAGGAAATGTAAACTGGTACAGACACTATGGAAACAGTATGGAAGGTCATCAAAAAATTAAAAATAGTTACCGTATGATTCAGCAGTTTTATTTCTGGGTATTTATCTAAAGAAACCAAAAACATTCATTTGAAAAGATATATACACTTCAATTTTCTTTGCAGTCTCATTTATAATAGCCAAGATATGTAAATATCCTAAGTGTTCCATCAACAGATGAATAGATAAAATGATGTGAGGTGTGTATATATATATATACACACACACACACATATGTATTATTCAGCCATAAAAAAAAATGAAATCTTGCCATTTGTGACAAACTGGAAGGATCCCAAGGGAATTATGCTTAAGTGAGATAAGTCAGACCAAAAAACACTGTATAATCTTGCTTATATCTGGAATCTAAAAATAAAATTGAGCTCCTTGTCATGTGTATAACAGAATGTTTCTCTTCTTTATATCTCACCTTTCTTACAAGAAGGGTGCATCCTGTCCATTTGGAAGACGTTGGGTTCTGCTGAGCATGCTGCTGGACTAGCAGTTGCACTTTGGAAGCAAGCCTGAGGGCGGCTGAGTTGCTCTACGTTTAGAACACAGAGAGCTGATTGCTCCCAGGGGGGACTTGGGGGCCAGGGGCTGGCAGCGGAGATGGCAGTGGGAGTGGAAGGCCAGCAAGGGGGAAAGACAGCTAACAGGGTATGAAATGTGACAATGAGGAACTCCCTCCAAAGATAATTTTTCTAATGCCTACTGCACTCACAAATGCTGAGTATGGATATTCGTATGATGTGAAACAAACAAGGATCTTTGTTACATACCTGAGTCAACATGACAAAGGAAGTTTCCCGAGGAAGCCAGAATTCAAGGAAACTTAAAAGATCACCATAACCTCACCTTCAAGAAGGAACGAAAATCTTTGAAGTACTTCATGCTTCCACAGGATGAAGAAAGAGGTAAGAGGAATAAACGTGAATTTCAATGAGACTTTGGGGGACAAGGAAGTCCTGCGCTAACTCCTAGGCTGCATATAAAGCCTAGTGTCTTAAACATAATTAATATTGAATCAGTGATGCTAATTAGCATAACTTTTGACTGAAGATGCACCAGAGGGGATTGCTGATGGCCCACTCTCCACCAAGCGGTTGGAGGAATAGGCCTGAGATGATGGTTATATTTCTCTGCTTTATAGGCCATGAAATTAATGACTAGAACAGAACTTTGGCATCATGTTGCTTTTCCTTAATTTTGCTGTCCTTTAGGAAGTCACATTGAGCTTTGTTCAGGAACTTGCTGGCCTTGTCACTATTCATCCAGTAGACAGTACTTTAGAGTCACTTCCTCAAAAATCTAAGAGCTTTGAAATTGGCTATAGCCAGGTGCCATGTATGTAAAGCAGTAACACCTAAGGGAATTTTATTCCTTGTCTATCATTGCAAGGACATTTACCAGGCTTCTGCAATATACTGGAGTTGCAATATAAATGTTCTGGTAATCTCCAAAAACTACCAAGGAAAGCTAGTGTTTGAAGTAGCTACTAAGATTTTAACCACTGTTGAATTGTTACCATGGTCAAGAATATGTTCTTATAAAAGGAATCTTTATCCTATTAATAATTATTTAAGACAATAGCAAAGTCATGTTGTGTCTGGGATGCTACCACCTGATACCGCTGGCCAGTAAGAGTGGCAATGAAATTCCTTATAAAATCTACCACAAATATCTACCTCCTTCTGTTTATACAAAGGCAATCATAATGGCTTTTGCTTCTGGCAGACTGAAATAACATGGGGGCCTGTGTAGAAACACTTGGAGTCTACAAAATGAGCTTTTAGTTTATCCCCTGGTAGTTAATTACTATACCTCTAGGTCAATTAAATGGCTCCTAATCGCTCAGTTGTAACTGGTTTCACTCACAAGCTGTGTGTGGTAATTCTAGTTTACTTGTTTCTTAAGTAAAACTCAAATTGCCGTGTGCATGAGATCCAGAATAATGATGAAAACTGAAGTAGGCCAAAGTGGGCTATATAATTAAAGCAATTTCATCAAAAGCTTCTTATTTTAAATTGCTGTTATACTGTTAATGTCCTCTTGGTTTCTCCAAAGATCATTTCTAAAAACACAATAAAAGGAGCAATTTACTTTCATAACTTTAGCACAAGTATTCAAAGATTTGCATGATCTGAAATGAGACCAGAGGTACAAAGTCCACGGTGGTTGTGTGTATTGAAGGAACAAATCCACTCTGGTCCTTGGGGGACACAGCTGAATCTATCAGAGGTATTTGTTGTAATTCACATTCTTTCGTGCAGTACAAGGGCTTCCCAGGCAGCGCTAGGGGTAAAGAACCCTCCTGCCAGTGCAGGTAGAAGTTAAGAGATGATGGTTCGATCCTTGGGTTGGGAAGATCCCCTGGAGAAGAGCATGGCAACCCACTCCAATATTCATGCCTGGACAATCCCATGGACAAAGGAGCCTGGCGGACTACAGTCCATAGGGCCATAAAGAGTCAGACATGACTGAAGCTACCTAGCACACACACACACACACACACACACAGAGCAGTATATTCCCAGCTGCCAGAGAGTTATCCCTCCAGCGGTATGTTTTTACACAGTCTCGGTGCATCATGTTATTCTAATGTGAATGCACTACTTCCAGCTCTGGGACACTCCAGCACGGGCTTATGGTCACTTCCTCCCCAGTCTTGCCTGTGAATCCTACATCTGAGCAGAGTGAAACATCTTCTGTCTCCCCTACCCAGGAGAGCCAGCACCCCGGCTTTGTACATTCAGCAAATGCCTAGTGAGCACATGCACTATACAAGATAACACTAAACACCAGACAAGGTAAGTAAGAGCCAGCCCGGTACTCAAAGATGTTAATATCCTGTGAAGGAAATCAACTTCAGAGCAGTGGGTGTTCCCCCTGCTTTTTGCTCATGGCATTTTGTTCTGTGGGTATCATCCAAAGGGCATGTGCAAAAGAGGATTCCTAGAAGCGTTCTTACTGGAGCTGGTGCCTGAACTGGGTCTAGAAAGTTGTGAGGAATTTGTCAGGTCGATTACGTAGAGGGCAGAGATGTTACCAGACAGAGGAGAGAGCATGAATGAAGGTGGAAAGAGTGGCTTTATATCTGCTCGCTTGATTGACCACGTGGATAAGGATGCCATCAACCAAGAAAGAGACCATAAAACGAGAAAATGGGATGCATGCTGGAACCCCAGTTAGATTCCTCTCTGTTATTGTCACTGTTACTGCCATCACATCCTCCTCAAACTATATTTCCCTTATCCATTCCACTAATATAGTCAGCAAGTTGATAAAAAAGCCACATTGCCCGCTCTGAATGGATCCGGTGGAATGTTGTCTTCCTCATGTGTCACATGTTCTCTTGGATTATTTTTCTTCCTGTGCTATACTATTAAGTTATAAAGAAACTCATGAGCCACAAGTCAGAAAGCTTAAATTGGCCAATAATCACAAAATATTTAATATTAGAAAGGTATTTTAAACATATACTCTAAAAAGTGCTAGATCCACATGATTTTATAGGCAAATTGTTTTAAACCTTTCAGAAAAAACAATTCAAATGCTAATTAAACTATTTCAGAGTGTAGAGATCTAAGTCAACTTTGTCTGAAGCAAGTATAGCTATAGTCCAAAACCTGACAAAGAAAGCACAGTAAAAAGATATCTTGACAAAATGGTTATATAATTTATTCAAAACAATAAAGGTATAAAAATATCTAGTAAAAGCCTGGAAAATAATGATGAGAAAAGAATAATTATTCTAGATACTAAAACATAAAGCTACAGAAATTAAAACACTGCAGGGCTTGGACTAAATCACAAATCAATAAAATAAAAAATAAAGAGTACAGAAATATGCACAAATATATGTGGCAATTCAATGCAATAATAAAGAACATCAAATATGTAAAAGACGGATAATTTTTCAATAATGATATTGGGACAGTTGCCTTATACTATTAAAAATATGAATTCATTTATCCTTACTTCCAAATAAGTTTGAGATGGATAAAATAACATACTATAAAAAGACACACATTAAATATATTAAGTCAAAATATGAGTAAACAGTTTTATAACTTTTAATTGAAAAGACTCACCAAGAAAAAGATTAAATGGCCATGATGGCAGTACTGAAACATAAATTCCATAACCAAAACCACAGTGAAAGATTAAAACCCAACTGACAAACTAGTTACAATATTTATAATGGATTCAATATTCCTAATGAAAGTGTTCTGATTAATTAATTTTTGAAAACAGATGTGCCAGTAGGAAACAGGCAAAGGAAGTGAATAGGAATTGACAAACCTGCATACCAAAGAAAGAAAGACGAATGGCCTATAAGAATGCAAAAGGTATTAAACTTTGCTAATATTTAAGGAACGGATGGCATCACTGACTCCATGGACATGAGTTTGAGCAAGCTCTGGGAGTTGGTGATGGACAGGGAAGCCTGGTGTGCTGCAGTCCATGAGGTCGCAAAGAATGGTACATGACTGTGCAACTGAACTGAAGGAAATGCAGAGTTGTGACTATAGTAAATAATTTTTATGACCTGTTAGAGAAGACCTGATGCTGAAGCTCAAGCTCCAATACTTTGGCCACCTCATGCTAAAAGCTGACTCATTGGAAAAGACCCAGACACTGGGAAAGATTGAAAGTAAAAAGAAAGGGAGTCAGCAGAGGAAGAGATGGTGAGATAGCACCACAGACTCAATGGACATGAATCTGAACAAACTCCAGAAGATAGAGAAGGACAGCGGAGCCTGAGTGCTGCAGTATGCAGGGTTGCAAAGAGTTGGACGCAACTTAGCAAATGAACAACAACAAAGAGAAGCAAAGATGAAACAGTTCTGTACTATCCGCTGTTAACAGTGTTTGAAGAGAGGAACATGCTCATGCGTTGATGGAAGGACACACTTTTGGAGGCAACACTTATCAAACTGTGGAGTGCTCTATCAACCTCTCTTCAGTTCAGTTCAGTTCAGTCACTCATTCCGACTCTTTGCAACCCCATGGAATGCAGCACACCAGGCTTCCCTGTCCATCACCAACTCCCAGAGCTTCCTGTCCATCAAATCAGTGATGCCCTCCAACCATCTTATCCTCTGTCATCTCCTTCTCTTCCCACCTTCAATCTTTCCCAGCATCAATCTTTTCCAAGGTGTCAGTTCTTCACATCAGGTGGCCAAAGTATTGGAGTTTTAGCTTCAGCATCAGTCCTTCCAATGAATACTCAGAACTGATTTCCTTTAGGATGCACTGGTTGGACTCCTTGCTGTCCAAGGGACTCTCAAGAGTCTTCTCCAACACCAAAGTTCAAAAGCATCAGTTCTTTGATGCTCAGCTTTCTTTATGGTCCAGCTCTCACATCCATACATGACTACTGGAAAAACCATAGCTTTGACTAGATGGACCTTTGTTGGCAAAGTAATGTCTCTGCTTTTTAATATGCTGTCTAGGTTGATCATAACTTTTCTTCCAAGAAGCAGGCATCTTTTAATTTCATGGCTGCAGTCACCATCTGCAGTGCCCCCCAAAATAAAGTCAGCCACTATTTCCCCATCTGTTTGCCATGAAGCGATGGGACTAGATGCCATGATCTTAGTTTTCTGAATGTTGAGCTTTAAGCCAACTTTTTCACTCTCCTCTTTCGCTTTCATCAAGAGGCTCTTTAGTTCCTCTTCGCTTTCTGCCATAAGGGTGGTGTCATCTGCATATCTGAGGTTATTGATATTTCTCCTGGCAGTCTTGATTCCAGCTTGTGCTTCATCCAGCTGGATTTTTCATGATGTACTCTGCGTATGAGTTAAATAAGCAGGGTGACAAAATACAGCCTTGATGTACTCCTTTGCCTATTTGGAACCAGTCTGTTGTTCCATGTCTGGTTCTAACTGTTGCTTCTTGACCTGCATACAGATTTCTCAGGAAGCAAGCAGGTCAGGTGGTCTGGTATTGCCATCTCTTGAAGGATTTTCCACAGTTTGTTGTGATCTACACACGGTCACAGGCTTTGGTGTAGTCAATAAAGCAGAAATAGATGTTTCTCTGGAACTCTCTTGCTTTTTCCATGATCCAGCGGATGTTGGCAATTTGATCTCTGGTTCCTCTGTCTTTTCTAAATCCAGCTTGAACATCTGGAAGTTCACATTTCATGTACTGTTGCAACCTGGCTTGGAAATTTTTGAGCATTACCTTGCTAGTATGTGAGATTAGTGCAGTTGTACAGAAGTTTGAGCATTCTTTGGCATTGCCTTTATTTCATGTTGGAATGAAAACTTACCTTTTCCAGTCCTGTAGCCACTGTTGAGTTTTCCAAATTTGCTGGCACATTGAGTACATCACTTCCACAGCATCATCCTTTAGGATTTGAAATAGCTCAGCTGGAATTCCATCACCTCCACTAGCTTTGTTTAAAGTGATGCTTCCTAAGGCCCACTTGACTTTGGATTCCAGGATATCTGGCTCTAGGTGAGTGATCACACCGTCATGCTTATCTGGTTCATGAAGATCTTTCTTGTACAGTTCTGTGTATTCTTGCCACCCCTTCTTAATATCTTCTACTTCTTTTAGGTCCATACCATTTCTGTCCTTTATTGTGCCCATCTTTGCATGAAATGTTCCTTTGGTATCTCTAATTTTCTTGAAGAGATCTCTAGTCTTTCCCATTCTATTGTTTTCTCTCTTTCTTTGCACTGATCACTGAGGAAGGCTTTCCTATCTTTCCTTGCTATTCTTTGGAACTCTGCATTCAAATGGGTATATCTTTCCTTTTCTCCTTTGCCTTTCACATCTCTTCTTTTCACAGCTATTTGTAAGACCTCCTCAGACAGCCATTTTGCCTTTTTTCATTTCTTTTTATTGGGGATGGTCTTGATCACTGCCTCCTGTACAATGTCACCAACCTCCATCCATAATTCTTTATAGTCCAACTTTCACAGCCGTACATGAGTACTAGAAAAACCATAGCTTTGACTAGATGGACCTTTTTTCTCAGAGTAATGTCTCTGCTTTTTAGAATGCTGTCTATACTGGTCATAGTTTTTCTTCTGAGGAGCAAGCATCTTTTAATTTCATGGCTGCAGTCACCATCTGCAGTGATTTTGCAGCCCAAGAAAATAAACTCTCTCACTGTTTCCATTGTTTTCCCATCTATTTGCCGTGAAGTGATCTAGAAATTAACAGTATCCAAACCCGTATTTAAGGGTAGATGCAACACTGTTGACTTCAGCATTTTGTATAATGAAAAATTTTAAAATGCCCTAAATGTTTATCGGAAGGAGATAGAGTTTCTCTTAGGAGGTACAGAAATCTCTTACGCTGAAGAGTGAACTGAGGGAAGTGGGTTAAGTTGTGAGGCTGTAGGAAGACGTGGGGACTCTAGAGAACAGGAGGGCGGTTCCTTTCTCAAGGGGACCGCCTCTCAGCTCCAGATACTTGTTGCTGTGAAATTGCAGAACTCAGCTGGGCTGCCAGGTTTTCCAGTTTTCTGTAAAAGAAGCTGGAAATTGGATTCTGAAGCTTAATGATAAAAGAAAACACCATGTGGGTTTACTTACACATACATGTCAAATTTGACCTACAAAACACCAATTTGTGCCACCTAATTTATTCTGTGAGATACTATATAACCATCTTTGTGGTAGACGGGTATACAGGCCCCACATTGGCTTTCCCTTCTGTGAAATGAGTTTATGTACCCCACGCTCTAGAGCTTCCCTGGTGGCTCAGTGGTAAAGAATCCTCCTGCAAGGCACGAGAAGCCGGAGATACGGATTCAATCCCTGGCTCAGGAAGATCCCCTGGAGGAGGGCATGGCAACCCACTCCAATATTCTTGCCTGGAGAATACTATGGACCGAGGAGCCTGATGGGCTACAGTCCATAGGGTTGCAAAGAGTCAGACTTAGTGAGTAAACAACCACAGGTATACATATTAAAGAAAATTCTGGAGGATATACAAAACCAGTTGATGGTGATTTTCTTGAGATGTGGAGCTTAGGACAGTTTTTACTTCTGTTTTTGTATTTTTCTGTATTTTTTATTTTCTACAACAAATCATCTTTGTAGAAAGAAAATAATTAATATCCTTAGAGGATTGATGGTTGAAAGAAGCTCAGGAGCCATGTAGACGATAATAAAATCATCCCATTAGAAGATTTCTTCCCCTAAAAAAAAGTAAATATCTGTCTTCTCCTAAAAACTTGATTGTAGAGCCAAAACTAGCCAGGGAAGTCCTCCCAAAATAATCAAAATGCGGAGATTTGCTTATCAGGATTTTAATAATTATTATAAACTCTAATAACTTTAAGACAGTGTGGTACTGGCACAATACAGGTATATGAACCAATAATGAAATGTTCAACATGTATACATATCTAGAAACTTGATTCTTGATACAAAGCTAGCAAGTGTGAAGCATGTTCCAACAACTGGTGTTGGAAAATTGGCTATCCAAATTTGAAAAATGAAACTGGACCCCTGCCTCACATAGTAACTCAAAATTAATGTCACAAGGCTTTAAAGCTTTAATAGGAAAGGTAATATAAAACATTTCTTAGAAGACAGTCTACAAAAGACTTCAATGACTTGGGAAGAAGGGAGGGATTTATTTACTATAAAGCTCAAGCCAAAAAAAAATGATTAATTCAACTTCATTATACAACTTCTGTTCATGAAAAGACTTCATTAAAAAATTAAGAGTTAAAACATAAGAGCTATTAAAAATCTGCAACTGGCAAATATTTTTATTTAGTAATTTTTGAGTGCTTACTGTGTGATGGATACTGTACTCAGAATTTTGCCTATATTAATGAACTTCATTTTCACAACTACCCTGTTAGACAAGTCACATTGTCATCCCTACTTTATGGATATCACTGAGGCACAGAGAGATTAGGAAATTTGCGCAAGTCCACACTGTAGGTGGTAATTTGGGATTTGCACCCAGGCAGACTTGCTGCAAAGTTCGTTCTTTTAGCCACTTGAACACTGTGTTATACTTCCTCGGCTATAGTAAATAAAGCATGATGATCCAAAATATATAAAGAACACCTACAAATCAATAACAAAAGACTAACTACAATAAAAAATGGGCAAAAGATTTAACATTCATATCACAGAATAGGAAATATCAGTGGTCAATAGTCATGTGAATAATGCTCAATTTCATTAGCCATCAGTGAAATGTAAATTAGAGCTACAAAGAGCTATAATTGCACATTCACCTGATTGGCCAGGATCAAAAAGTTTGCCAAATATTGTAACATCAGGCATACAGGGACTGTAAATCAATCAATATATTAAAGTTATCCTCATAAGAGTTAATTAATTGGTATTTTGGTCCTACTATCTAAAGACTTTGTTAAAAAAAAAAATCCTAGCTCCCTTTAGGCCACATTTTTCTTTAGGCCACATTTGTCTAACATGGACACATGAAACAGTCCCATTAAAAATGGAAGCAGATATGTTTCAATTTATAAAATATGCTTATGAAGTTTTGGCTTATAAAATATAAAATTAGTCTTTAAAACTTGATGGAAAAATTGAGCCTCGTTCAAGTCTATTTTCATTAAATAGAGGGTACATATCTGAGTGAAAAAAGTATTTAACGTTTTCTTGAGTCTATTTAAGAAGGATTTTTATACTGCTTTGGAGGGGTTGACAAACCAAAATAATAACTGTTAATTAATTGCAGGGTTTTAGGCTGTGTTTTATTAATCACTTAATCTAGTGTCCTTTGCCTCATTTCTCACTGTTCCTTGTATGATATTTATCTTAAAATATTGAATCAATAAGAGAAGTGTCAGAAGATTACAGCTCAGTTCGTCTCAAACCAATGTGTATCTTTACCACTGGCCTGCAAAACAGTCTCAGTGATGTTATTATAAGAAGGCCAGAGAGGAAAGATTTTAAGAAAAAAAAGAGGCTTCTTATTCTAGAAAGGTTCCTAACATCAGTGCTAAAAATCATCATGTTTAAACTATCATGGTCATAGTGATTAAAAACAGAAACAAAAGCCTCCTCTCCATCCTTCAGTCCAGTCCTGCAAAAATTAAGTCTGAGAGGCGGTTCCTGTCCAGTTTGTTTGAGATATTGATCTGTGAAGCATCCGGATGCTAACAGCAGCTCATGGGGCCCGAAGTATAATAATAGGGTAGATTATGTTTTCTTTTCCACATCTGCACGCTGAGATTGTTTTGGAGATCTTTCAACTTTGCTCATTATAATCAAGTTGTACCAGCCTTTGTTTTAATAAGATTCTAATCTCAAGGTCTATCCTTCGCGTCAATGACTTTACACTGTTAATTGCTTTCTTGTCCTCCATTAAATTGCGGTTGCAATTGCTTCAACTTAACAGGCGATTTGTGCTTTGTATTCTGCCCCATGCTCTGCAGACGCACTTACTAACATCGTCTTCCTAAAGAACGAAATTACCTATTATCCCTTTAATTTTGATGTACTTTTTTTATGTATTTGGTTTCTAGCTAGTGTCCAACCAGGAAGCTACATATTATCTTCTTTAAAAAAAAAAGTTTTTGTTTTTTTTTAAAGCAACCTAGTATGGATGGCCAGAATTTATTTTTAGACAGAACTCACATAGTGCATTCATTTATTGTTTTATAGGACCAATTAAAAAGACAAAGGGGTCTATTCTCCCCTTGATACACAAGAGTGACTTCCATTAACATTAATGGAAGGGAAACACTTGCATAGAGATGAGTGGAGCCATCATATTAGAAAGTGAAAAAAAAAGCAGAGTCTGGCATGAACATCTCCATGTTTTTCTCTAGAGAAGCTGCACAAAAAGCCAACAGCTCAGTTCACAAATGTGTTTTCCCCCTACGCTTTCTGCTTGTTGTATATTAAAGAAAATCAGTGAATAATTTCAAGGCAGTTCCATCCTCCACAAATCAATCGGATGTGAATTTGTTGTTTTAGCACGAATGACACAACTTAACAGGAGAAATTTGGCAATGAAAAGCAGCCGGGAGACTTGACAGGTTGTTGCTGAAGCAGAGTCCTGTGAGACCTGCTTTTGGAGGCAGAGGTGAAAGTAGAAATTGGTTACCTGAAGAACTCTGTACACAGAAGCTGAATTTTCAGGGGAGCCAGTCTGTCCATGTCAGGCTTCTCTTCTGACATATCTTGCCTGAAACCTATCAAAATCTGGAAACTGCTTCTGACTTTTCAGTGTAGCCTCTGAATCAGTGATCCTCTTAGCCCACTTGTGTGTCTTATGAAAGCTTTAAATGTTAGACTGATATGCTGCTGCTGCTGCTAAGTCGCTTCAGTCGTGTCCGACTCTGTGCGACCCCAGAGACAGCAGCCCACCAGGCTCCCCCATCCCTGGGATTCTCCAGGCAAGAACACTGGAGTGGGTTGCCATTTCCTTCTCCAGTGCATGAAAGTGAAAAGTGAAAGTGAAGTGGTTCAGTCGTGTCCAACTCCTAGCGACCCCATGGACTGCAGCCCATAACCTGATGCAAATTGGGCAAGCTTCTCTTTCATCATTTTATTTTCTAGTTAATTGCCTGGGAGTCAAATTATTTAAAGTGTGACTAGGTCCCCATGCCATCATCTTTTCTTTCAAAATATTGAGACATTCATTTTACATCTGGCAGATGTTGAGTTTACATTGGATTTTAAACTTCAAAGATGAAGGCAGCCCTTCTGAGTAACAGCCCTCTCCTTGGTATCTTTCAGTCTTGTCCTCCTCCTCCTTAGCCTGGACTTTGACTACAAAATCCAGGCTCTGTAGTATCATTTTCTGCCTCCTTTTTTGTTACTATTCATACTGACCTGGAAAATGCTTCTGAGATGTTTCCTACTTTAATTGCTTCCTTTCTCAACTATAACAAATTCCGTGCTTCAGTGCATTATCTTCAGCTTTCTTTGGAACCAAAAGAGATTCAGCTCCTGTAGCCAGCGTTCTTTTTTTAGTTTAAAATGTGACCGTATCCCAGTCCTTTATTAATCACTTTTAATATCCTCTCCCTTGTCTTGGGATCCAATTCAACCTTGATATACTGTTGTCAGAATTCCCTAAAGAATCATCCTGTTTATCCCCCACTCATAACAAAGCCCTGTTTTTTTCATCCTCAGTATTGTGAAGTGGTTTGAGAAATGTATCCAAGGAAAACTGATGTTGGAGGAAGTAGGGAGGACAGTAAGGAGGCCCCATAGGCATTTTATTTTAACTTTATGTTTTTAAAGTACTTTTATTTCCCCCTAATGTCCCTCAGTAGGGCTTCCCTGGTGGATCAGTGGTAAAGAATCCACCTGCCAATGCAGGAGACTTGGGTTTAATCCCTGGGTTGGTAAGATCCCCTGGAGAAGGAAATGGCAACCCACTCCAGTCTTCTTGCCTGGAAAATCCTGTGGACAGCGGAGTCTGGCAGGTTACAGTCCATGGGATTCCAAAAAGAGTCGAACACAATTTAGTGACTAAAACAACGTTTCCCGGTGTGTTAGTTCAGGTCTCCTAAGAAACTGACACCAACAAGAGCTTTATTGGGAGAAATGCCTGTAAAGGTACATAGAGTAAGCATGGATGAGTAAGGAGACACTTCGGCCTGGATGTACATCTGACACCTGTGAAAGGGGAGGGGGAGGAAAGGATGACTGGGTAGGCCCAGCACCATTCTCAGAAAGCTTTGGAAGGCCAGTGGGAAAGTCCTCAAGCCAGTCACCTGCTGGAGAAGTCCCTCGTCAGGCTGGAGTGGACCTGCACTGGTTCTCACCGTGCTCAGCACTGGCAGGGAGCAACCTGGGAGAACCCTGGCATCCTGAACACAGGGATGAACCCAAGAGGTGGCAACTGAAGCTGTCAGGCAACTGTGTAGATCAAACTGACACCTTTTTAGGCCCCCGCACCCAGCTGTTTGTTTTCCCCACTTGCAGCATAGTTACTGCCCTCAGGGTAAGATACCAGCAAACAATCAGAGCAGTCAGTTCCTTCTGGCCAATCTCCCAGTACCAGCTATTGTTCTTTTGAGAATCATCATGGGATCCCTGATGGGCAGTGCAGATCTTTCCCCCACCGAAAGCTCGGAAATTGATGAAAACCATACATCAATTAAATTAGCTCCAAGGCAATGCTATAGTCAAGGCTGAAAATCCATTTCCTGTTCCCCATTTCAAATTATGTATAGCCATGTTTCTAATAGAGCACATAACAGGTTGTAGAGATCAAACACCATTAAGGCTCTTTAATAAGACTGCCAATATGAAGACGCCCTAAGTTTGAATAGAAACCCACTCCCATTTTTCAAATTCCTGCAAAGACATTTAAATCCAAATATTTAATAACTTTACAAATTGAAATTCAAAGTAAATGAAGTCTGCAATCAGGTTCTCTTGCCCCACTGAATTTAAAAAATAAAAATAAAAAAAATAAAAATAAAGAGTTCACTCTCTCCAATATTTTATGTTGTTCAGGGCCAACTACTGGGGTTCTTGATACCTACGGGAGCTAGAGTTTCTTTAGCAGCTTCATTGTGGACTGTCCAGAATTAGGATAGATTTAGTTCCTTCAGTGCTTCATAAATTGCTGGGTAATTTTGAAAGAGTCCGTGAAGTTCATACAAATCTTGAGATTATTTCAACCCTGACGTCATACTTATCCATACTAGACCTTGAGCTGGTCCCCAGGCCCCAGTGTAATTATCCCATCCCCCAAACCACAGCAGAGATTCAGTGGTAAATTAGTGAAGGGTAGATAGAGAAAATCTTGGTTCTAGTCTCCCAAGAATTCCAGTCCGCTTATGCCTAATGCCCAGAATCCATGACCTGTGAGAATAAAGTCAACTGGGAAAAATCTTTCCATAAGAGGTTAATTAGGCCTTATACATTTATATCTATGGGGCAAAAAATCCATCTGTTTAAATGTTCCACTCCAGTGAGTGTTCTTGACCCAGGACTTCTCCTTTCAAACACTCACCTTGAGGCCAAGAACTATGTCTGTCACGTGAGCCATGGAATTTCTGGCACCCAGAACTATGCCTAACATACAGAAGGGCTTGATAAATAATTGTTGTAATAAAATAGAATGTAATAGAATATAATTCCCACTCATGTCATTCGAGCTTCTATATGCCCTTAGTTGAAAAATAGCCTGGTTTACAAGGTGACCTGTTAAAATATCTATTATAATTTACAACTATGTGATGTAGGAATTTCTAAATACTATGCAAAAAAGGAAAAGTAGAAATAAGTCAGGCTCTGAGGCCAATATTACTCTCACTGTCATCTGTAACCTCAGATTTAAAATTCATCACTATAGCCATTTTCATTCATTCATTTTATGACAAATGTTTACTGTTGTAACTGCTTAAATGGTTATAAACAAAGCATATTTATACAAGTAAAAAAATCATTTAACAAAGTGATCTTTTTAAAGCTAGTTTTCTGCTAATAAAGTTTGAAAATCACTAATTTAGCAACAGTAAAGTTGGCTTTGAGCCAGAGTTTTATCTGGATTCAAGTTCTCTGTCACAACATATTTGAGACTCAGGTAAGTCTTTTGTAAAGTGGAAGTGATTATATATAACTCAAAGTTTGTTGCAAAAATTGAGAGAGCTAAGTATAATCTTCAAAGCCCCTGGCACAGAGCAGCTCTCTATATGGCTTTATACAGTGGACGATACAGGACGGCAAACAAAATAGGCACTTATTTTAATTTTATTTTCAGTATTTGGAGATATTTTCCTTATTTTAAATAATTTTAACTATAAGTGGGTAAAACAATTTTTATTATTAAAATTTACGACTTTCCAGTGTTTTATGTTACATATTTTTTATACCTCTGCTCCAGCACATACCTCCCACTAGACTTTCAGTGCCTTAAGGTTAAGGACTGTGTCCTAGTCTTCATCATCACAATGGGGGCCATGTAATCATACTCAGTAAACTTCTGAATAAATACTATTTTTTAATTCAGCAAACACATGAATAACCCTTATAGGTATCTGTCTCTGCTACAAGTGCTTTGTAAATGTTTACCCACTTCATCAGCATGATCCTCTGAGATAGCTACTCTCATCACACCCAAGTTATAGATGGGGACTCAGGCACAGACAGCTTAAGTGACCTAACTAGAGTCATAGGGCTGAGCAAGTGGTAGAGTCAGATGGAGCTCAACGTTGCCTGGCTTCAAAGTCCATTCTCTTGATCCTTACACAGTGCTGCCTCCTCTTGATGAAAGTGATGATCATATCACCCAAAAAGGAGTTGCAATAGCAAGCTGATTGAATTAGCAATCATTCAGCACTAGACTTGAATTGTGGTTTCCATAGTAACCTTAACTCTTCACTCTTGGGATGTAGTTTTTCAGTTGCTCAGTCCTGTCCAACTCTTTATGACCCCATGGACTACAGCATGCCAGGCTTCCCTGTCCTTCATTATCTCTTGGAGTGTGCTCAAACTCATGTCCATTGAGTCGATGATGCAATCCAGCCATGTCATCCTCTGTCACTCCCTTCTCCTGCCTTCAGTCTTTCCCAGCGTCAGGGTCTTTTCCAATGAGTCTACTCTTCACATCAGATGGCCAAAGTATTGGAGCTTCAGCTTCAGTATCAGTCCTTCTAATGAATATTCAGAGTTGATTTCCTTTAGGATTGACTGGTTTAATCCCCTTGCTATCCGAGGGACTCCCAAAAGTCTTCTCCAGCACCAAGGTTTGAAAGCATCACTTCTTTGGCACTTAGCCTTCTTTATGGTCCACCTCTCACGTCCATGACTACTGGAAAAACCATAGCTTTGACTACATGGACCTTTGTTAGCAAAGTGATGTCTCTGCTTGTTAATACACTGTCTAGGTTTGTCATAGCTTTTCTTCCAAGGAGCAAGCGTCTTTTAACTTTTTGGCTGCAGTCACTGCCCACAGTGATTTTGGAGCCCAAGAAAATTGGATTATGTGTGTTATAAAAGAAGCATTTGTCTAGTTGAGCTCTGGGTGTTGTGGGTGTGGTCTTGATACTTGGAACCATCTTATCTATCAGTACTGTGAGCACAGTGCCTCAGGCATAAGGAAGTGTTTAAGAAAGGAAACAAAAATTCTACTGTAAAATAAGAGAACTACAAAACTTAAATTAAGGAATATCTAGAAAATGTAGTAGAATACCAGCTTTATTAATTAGTCAATTTCGCACTCATAAACATTTCAGTACACTTGCAAACAGTCTGGGTTTGCCTACTTCATTGGAATCCCTGAGTAAGCAGGATCATCACTGAATAATCATAATCAATCATATGTTCCATGAGATATTATAGTAAATGTTTTTAAATAAAAATTATAAAAACTTTTCAAATCCTGTATACTAAATATTTCATGTCAATATATTTTACTGTATTTGATATGATGTATAGAGGGATCTATGAAGGTCTTAAAATAACCTTGTAATGACTCATTTCACTTCAGTCCTTCACAAACTCCGTAGCATGTGGCCCGCTTGTCTGTACTTGTACACAGCAGCCATGCTGAATGGAGTCAAGAAGAAAGTGTACATTGTCTTATTTATAAGCTTCGTATGTAATCAATTTGTAAAAATTAATAGGTATTTTTCTTGAATACTACCATGCAAATATTTGAATTATGCCTCCTCTGCCTTCTGATTTTGTAATTCTAAGAAATGCACCCTGGAAGAAGCAGCAGTGAACGGCAGTAACAGGAAGGCGGGAGGGGGGAAGCTTGAGAAGGAAGGGCTGGGAGTGGCAGGTGAACCAGCTCACCGCCCAGATCATAAACTCCTGAGGCCAGTGACACGCCTGGGACCAAGAAAACTCTGTGAATGCATAAAGGTTCTGTGAATACATAAACCAGGGCCCTTAGCCCATTTGCATTATTTTGAATATCCCATGACTCCCTCTCAGCACCTAGTACAGTCCTCAGCAGTTTGGAGGCTTTTTGGTTTCATAATGCTGTTGTAACAAACCACCACAAACCAGGTGGCTTGCAAGGCAGATTTATCATCTTTCAGTTCTGGAAGTCAGAAATCTAAAACAGGTCTGAAGAGCTGCACTTCTTCTGGAGGTTCTGGGGTGGGGGGGAACTTGTTTCCTCACCTCTTCTAGCTTCTAGAGGATACTGGCAGCTCCCACCCGACCCTGCCCTCTCCCCATCCCCTGCTTCCATCCATCTTCAAAGCCACCAACTATCTGGTAGGGTCTTTCTCAATTGCATCGCTCTGACTGACCCTGCCCACCACTTCCACATGATTGTATTGCATGCATGCTAAGTCACTTCAGTCATGTCTGACTCTTTGCAACCCCATGGACTGTAGCCCTCCAGGCGCCATTGTCCGTGGGATTCTCCAGGCAAGAACACTGGAGCAGATTGCCATCCCCTTCTCCAGGGGATCTTCCTGACCCAGGGATCGAACCTGGGTCTTCTGCACTGGCAGGTGTGTTCTTTACCACTCATGCCACCTCAGTTGTATTGGGCCCTCCCAGATCCCCAACAATCCAGGATTGTCTTTCCCATCTCAAAATCTTTAATTTGGTTACATCTGTAAAGTCCCTTTTGCGCGTACAATAGATTCCTGGAATTAGGACTTGGCGTGGGCATCTTTAGTGGGTGGTGTTATTCTGCCCACCAGAGGCACTTGGCAGGCTCTAGGTGAGTAGACTCCTCAGGGCTCTGAGTGATTTCCAAAGCTTGTTCAGCTCATCTTGCTTGTACGGCTCCCCTAATGCACCTTGCGTTCTGCCTCTCAAGTTGCTGCTGCATCTCTTCCTACTCATTACTTTACCCTTAAACCTAATGATAGGGAAGTTGTATGATTCACTATCTTCCTTTTATTCTCTTGATAATAATACCCTGTGAGAGACCCTTGATGGGAACGGGAGCTGTGTTCGCAGATATGTGTGTGAGATGTCTGCATATCCATACTGACATTTTTCTATCCTGTATTTATCTCTGTTTTCTCTACTTTTTAGTTGGACAAAAAGTTTTAAGAAAATTGCCACATGCAAAGAGTCCTTTCAAGATGCCATATGAGTTACTAATGGACGTGGCTAATAATGACCCTGTTCCCCTGCTCCCCACTTCTCTTCTTCCTTGTCCCCCATCATTTAAAGGAATCAGAGGCAGCAGGGGAGTAAAGCTATCAGAGTCAGATCTGCCATGTACCTGTGAGTCCTCAGTGAATTTCTGATCCTCTCCGTGCCTCAGTGTTCTCATACAGAAAAGGGAATGGCGGTCAATTTTCTGCTTCATACTGCGCTCAGGAACCAGTGTTTGTTTCACTTTTGTCTTTTATTGGAACCCATTTGATTTCCAGAACAGCCCTCAAGACTGCCTGCAGGATAGAGGACAAACTCCTCAGCACAGAGGCTCTTCAAAGTCTGATCCTACCCGAACTTTCCAACTTCGTCTTTCATTTGCTTCCACCGCACACAGCCCTCCAGCAAAACCCTTCTTGCCTGGCCCCAAACGTGCTCAAGAGAGGAGATGACGAAGTTCACTCTGTGTGGGTTTTTTTTCCTTCTTTGGTGAATAGGAAAACTGGGGCTAGGGGAGAGACCCATTGTTTGCGAGATTTTCTAAAATATTAGAATGATTATCTTGCCTTGGAAAAGGAGAGGAAATAGAGTGTATTTAAATTCAGATAAAAATGTATGCTTCAGTTTAGAATATACAGCTCATCAGACATAACATTGTAGTGGCAAGTGATACCTGGCCAGAAGGATATTTTAAGCATTATTAAGCCTTATCTTGAGCTTCCCTGATGGCTCACATGGTAAAGCGTCTGCCTGCAATGCGGGAGACCCGGGTTCGATTCCTGGGTCAGGAAGATCCCCTGGAGAAGGAAATGGCAATCCACTCCAGCACTCTTGCCTGGAAAATCCCATGGATGGAGGAGCCTGATAGGCTACAGTCCATGGGGTCACAAAGAGTCGGACACAACTTCACTTTCACTTTCAAGCCTTATCTTGAGCTTCCCAGGTGGCACTGGTGGTAAAGAATCCACCTGCCAAGGCAGGAGATGCAAGAGACGCAGGTTGAATCCCTGGATCAGGAGGATTCCCCTTGAGTAGAAAATGGCCACCCACTCCAGTATTCTTGCCTGAAGAATTCCATGGACAGAGGAGCCTGGTGGGCTACGGCTGGACACGACTGAGTATGCACACATTACATCAAGCCTTATCTTCCCTAAACAAAGTAGATGGGCAGGCCAAGAATAACTGAGTTCCTGCTTCACTCAGTGGACATTAGGAGTAAGCAAATAATGGAAAAGCAGCTTCTTCTTGGGATGTCACAGCCTGATTTGGGGAGGGTTGAGCATGGAGACCAGGAAGGGTCCCTCTCATCTCTGAAGATCCCCCTTCTGAGTCACCTGATGTCTTAACACCGTTACCTGATGAAAAGCAACAATTCAAGGGTCATTAGCATCACACTCTCCTCAGGTCACTTTCCTATAAGGAACAATGCCTAAACCAAGAGAATATTGTGCTGGGGATCAGGGCTGTGGTAACAGAGGAAAGGGGCCGCCGTGCCTTCGTTCTCAGCCTCATTCTTCATCCTTCTGCCCTTTACACTGTCCTCTTTCACTTTTTAAGAGCTGTGTTAAGCGTACTCAATCCAATTGTTCTGGTGGATGAATTTTTGATGGATTGTTTTCCCCAACACCCGTCTCCACCTCTCAGAGAAGCCACCCAGGACACACGTTGTGCCCTTTCATACCCTGAGACTTTTGTACATGCGGTTCCTGCAGCCGAATCAGCCTTTTACCCGCCTCCACCAGCACACCAGGCCATTCCTGCTCATTGTCTATACTCAGCATCAGATCTGTGAAGCTCTTCCTAATGACCGGTGCAACCCATCAGACACAGCCAGGAAAGGTCATTAATTAATATTGTATGCTAACCTTTAATGTGTTATACCGAATGTATATGCGTATAGCAGAATTTCCCTGCAGAATTTTCATAAAACATTTTGTCCGGCAGGCTAAACTGGCCACCATAGAAGTAAAGTTAACTGGCTATGATGTCTGTGTTTCAGGGACATTTAGATGTGTATCGCGAGGCAGAAGCAAGGAGAGGGAATGAAATGAAACCAGATTAATCATCTGAGAAAAACCATAAGCTTCTCACCCTACTTGACAACGAACTTTTCCTTTAAGATACTAAATAACAACAGCAAAACTTCCACGGGAATGTATGATATTTTTTTTTTTTGCCTTACAGCTCACAGGTTGTTTTCATGTTCGTTATCTCACTGGATCTTGACCACAACCCTGTTCAGTGCACTTTACAGATGGAGAAATCAAGGCCCAGCAGAACAACCGTTTAAAGTAACAGAGTCATTGGGTGACAGTTAGGAAAGGAAGGTGTGGTCATCCATCTACCGTTCCTCCAACAAGCCTTTAAAAGTGAAAAGTGAAATGTGTTAGTCGCTCAGTGGTGTCTGACTCTTTACAACCCCAAGGACTATAGCTCGCTCAGTTCCTCTGTCCATGGAATTCTCCAGGCAAGAATACTGGAGTGACTAGCCATTCCCTTCTCCAGGGATCTTCCTGATTCACGGCTCAAACCCAGGTCTCCTGCATTGCAGGAGATTCTTTACCATCTGAGCCACCAGGGAAGCCCCGAAGAGGTGATGGTGGTGGTGGTTTATTGTTCAATTGTGTCCTGCTCTTGCGACTCCATATACTGTAGCCCACCAGGTTGCTTTGTCCATGGCAGACAGCAATAGCTGGCATGTCCTGGGCACTAGTAACAGCACAAGGAAACACAAGCTCTGGTTTTGCCCCTCAAGGACCTGCTGCCTTGCTTAGCCCATGCCCCATCCTGTGTTTCTCCCCCTTACTGCTTATTTGAGCCACCTATCATTTGAGTAACTTGTTCCATGCCCAGTTGGAAAGTTTGCAATCTGGAAGGTCGTAATTTGTGATTCACTTCCTATGTCTGCATACCTTAAAAGAGCCCCATATGATGTGTCTCCTTTATGCAGTTTTTCTTGCCACCACACCATGTGCTAACATCAGACTATTAAATGATTTAATAGTCATCTTCTGACTTAAACAGCTTCCAATCCATTAGGAGAACAGGAAGAACTTGGTTGGAAGAACTGCAGGAAGCAGTGGCACCCCAGTCCTGAAGATTTTTATTGATAATGAAGATATGAAATGACAACCACAGCAAGGGGAGGGGCAATCTAGGGAACTATTACCAACAAATACAATAAAATGTTGACTGTTTTATTATAGGGAATGCTCATACAAATAAGGGAAACCTAATACATCAATACAGAAAGAGACAAAATACACAAAGAAGCAATCGATAAATAGACTGATGACCAATAAAAAATATTAAAAGCTTATAATCTGAGTAGTAGTCAATAAAATAGATATTAAAATGTGTCAAATTAAAACATCTGTCAAATTAAAGAAAAATATATATTATATGTGTGTACCATGAAATAGGCCTATTTTTAAACATCATGGGTAGAGATATAAGTCTCTGTAAGATAATTGGGACCCTGTATCAAGAGCTTCAGCGTGGTTCATATTCTTGCACTTGTGCTGTGCTTAGTTGCTCAGTTGTGTCCAGCCTTTTGCAACCCCACGGACTGTAGCCTGCCAGACTCTTGTCCATGCGGGTTCCCCAGGCAAGAATTCTGGAGTGGGTTGCCATGCCCTCCTCCAGGGGATCTTCCCAACCCAGGGATCGAACCCAGGTCTCCCACATTGCAGGTAGATTCTTTACCGTCTGAGCCATTAGGGAAGCCCTTAGTGAAAATTTTCATTTTTCACTTTTCATTCTTGCACTTAGTAATTTCATTTTTAGGAATCTATTTGAAGGAAACAAAACAGAAGTCTGGTCAAATAATCAAAAGCAGAGAAGGTCAACCCAGCATTATTTTTAATAGTATAAAGTTGAAAGCTTAGATAAATAATAGCAAGAAAAATGTACGTAAATGATCATGTAGCCATGTGTTATAATAATGCAAAGAATATTTAATGACAAGGGGAAATGTCAATTTGTTAAGTGTTCAAAATTCATTCACCTAAATCTTGGAAGAATGTCATGGCTCTTCATATGGTGAGAACGTAAGAAGAGACAGTCTCCATATCTAAGAGGGCATGTGAGGCAGAAGGGGACCCTAGGCTGAGGACCAGATGCCCTGGCTGCCACCACTAACTAACCAGGTGGCCTTGGCAAGGTCTCTAGACTACCCAGATCTCCCAGTTCCTCCCAGTGCCCTCTGCTTCTGCCTCAGAGTGAGAACTGTAAGATGATGTGTATGACAACTGCCTTGTGGTGGTGAAGCTGGCTGCTGTTAGTATAGAGTGCAGGTGCTCAAGAGGGAAAATTAGTAGTAGGAGGGAGGCTGCTGCTGCTAAGTCGCTTCAGTCATGTCTGCCTCTGTGCAACCCCATAGACGGCAGCCCACCAGGCTCCCCCATCCCTGGGATTCTCCAGGCAAGAAGACTGGAGTGGGTTGCCATTTCCTTCTCCAATGCAAGAAAGTGAAAAGTGAAAGTGAAGCTGCTCAGCCGTGCTGACTCTAGCAACCCCATGGACTGCACCTACCGGGCTCCTCCGTCCATGGGATTTTCCAGGCAAGAGTACTGGAGTGGGTTGCCATTGCCATAGTAACTGTAAACACACTTTATAAACTAATTTTTCAGTTTATGTTTAATATTTCAATTCATTCCTAGTCTTCATTTTTTTCCACATAGAGAGCATGCATCTCCCCAGCTGTCATCAGCATCTTTAAAAAAGAAAGTGAAAGTGTTAGTTGTTCAGTTGTGTCTGACTCTTTATGACCCCATGGACTGTAGCCCACCAGGCTCCTCTGTCTGTGGAATTCTGCAGGGAAGAATACTGGAGTGCATAGCCATTCCCTTCTCCAGGAGATCTTCCCAACCCAGGAATAGAACCCAGGTCTCCTGCATTGCAGGCAGATTTTTTACCATCTGAGTCACCAAGGAAGCTCCTTTCACTCAAACAGTTATGAGTCCTTTGATCACACCCACCTACCCCAGCTCCCAGAGATGGTTCTGGCCTCACATGGAGCCTTGCAAAGTAGAATTGTGGTTAAGATGATCAGCTCCAGGGTCAGGACACCTGGTTCAAACCTCAGCTATGTCACAGTACCTGTTACAAAACCTGTCAGCGTGCTTACACTGCTGTAAATCCACAGTTTCTTCTACTATGGGGATGTTGGAGATAAGAACCTCAACCCCACTGGGGCCATGGGAAGATTAAATGAAATGGTCCATGTAAGGGCTTGGCTAGTGCAATACCTGGCACAGAGTCAACAATAAATGATATAGGATTTATTATTATCATTTCTACTGTCCCAAACTCCTGCATGGCTTTCGGTTTCCAGTTACAGAGCAGTGCTTCTAACGTGGTCGGTTAAGGAGTCCAGGACATGTCAGCCAGCACAAGAAGCATAGGTGATGTTACAGAACTTGGTAGAAATCCCAGTGGACATCCAGACTGCTTGTGGATTCCCCAGACTGTAAACTCCAAACCGTGGATCCCTACTTCTATGTAGGTTTTGAGTATAAGTGGAAACTGGGAGTGGTTAACATTTGAAAACACTTCATGGACAAACTGGGACGGATCATGTGTCAGGGAGACTGAACACTGGGAAAGGATATGCATTGAGAGGAAGAAATGTGGTGTGATCTATAAAGCATGTGGAAGTGATGGAATCCTAAGGTCCCATGTCCAGAAAGCAGGCATTTGGGGGAGAGAAATAAGCCACAAATGAGTCAAAGTAGAAGGAAAATGAGGCATATGTTGAGCTCCTCTCCAATTTATGAATGCATTTCCTTATTTTTCAAATGTTAAGCAGTGAAATAATGGAAGATAAATATGGGCTTTATAATAAAGATATATCCATCTGAATGCAGAGTTCCAAAGAATAGCAAGGAGAGATAAGAAAGCCTTCCTCAGTGATCAATGCAAAGAAATAGAGGAAAACAATAGAATGGGAAAGTCTAGAGATCTCTTCAAGAAAATCAGAGATACCAAGGAATATTTCATGCAAAGACTGGCTCAATAAAGGACAGAAACTGTATGGACCTAACAGAAGCAGAAGATATTAAGAAGAGATGGCAAGAATACACAGAAGAACTGTACGAAAAAGCTCTTCACAACCCAGATAATCACGATGGTGTGATCACTCATCTAGAGCAAGACATACTGGAATGCAAAGTAAAGTGAGCTTTAGGAAGCATCACTAAGAATAAAGCCAGTGGAGGTGATGAAATTCCAGTTGAGCTATTTCAAATCCTAAAAGATGATGCCGTAGAAGTGCTGCACACAATATGCCAGCAAATCTGGAAAACTCAGCAGTGGCCACAGGGCTGGAAAAGGTCAGTTTTTATTCCAATGCCAAAGAATGCTCAAACTACTGCACAATTGCACTCATCTCACATGCTAGCAAGGTAATGCTCAAAATTCTCCAAGCTGTGCTTCAATGGTACGTGAACCGAGAACTTCCATATGTTAAAGCTGGATTTAGAAAAGGCAGAGGAACCAGAGATTAAATTGCCAACATCCGTTGGATCATAGAAAAAGCAAGAGAATTCCAGAGAAACATCTATTTCTGCTTTATTGATGATGCCAAAGCCTTTGACTGTGTGGATCACAACAAAGTGTAGAAAATTCTTCAAGAGATGGGAATACCAGACCACCTGACCTAACTCCTGAGAATTCTGTATGCAGTTCAAGAAGCAACAGTTAGAACTGGACATGGAACAACAGACTGGTTCCAAATTGGGAAAGGTGTACGTCAAGGCTGTATATTGTCACCCTGCTTATTTAACTTATATGCACAGTACATCATGTGAAATGCCAGGGTGGATGAAGCACAAGCTGGAATCAAGATTGCCAGGAGAAATGTCAATAACCTCAAATATGCAGATGACACCACCCTTATGGCAGAAAGCGAAGAGGAACTAAAGAGCTTCTTGATGAAAGTGAAAGAGGAGAGTGAAAAAGCTGGCTTAAACTCAACATTCAGAAAACTGAGATCATGGCATCTGGTCCCATTCAGTTCAGTTCAGTTGCTCAGTGTGTCTGACTCTTTGCAACCCCATTGCTTCATGGCAAATAGATGGGGAAACAATGGAAACAGTGACAGACTTTATTTTGGGGGGCTCCAAAATCACTGAAGATGGTGATTGCAGCCATGAAATTAAAAGACACTTGCTCCTTGGAGGAAAAGCTATGACCAACCTAGACAGCATATTGAAAAGCAGAGACATTACTTTGCCAACAAAGGTCTGTCTAGTCAAAGCTATGGTTTTTCCAGTAGTCATGTATGGATGTGAGAGTTGGACCATAAAGAAAGCTGAGCATCGAAGAATTAGTGCCATTGAACTGTGGTGTTGGAGAAGACTCTTGAGGGTCCCTTGGACTGCAAGGAGATCCAACCAGGCTATCCTAAAGGAAATCAGTCCTGAATATTCATTGGAAGGACTGATGCTGAAGCTGAAGCTCCAATACTTTGGCCACCTGTTGTGAACAATTGCCTCCTTAGAAAAGACCCTGATGCTGGGAAAGATTGAAGGCGGGAGGAGAAGGAGATGGCAGAGGATGAGATGGTTGGATGGCATCACTGACTCAATGGACATGAGTCTGAGCAAACTCTGAGAGTTGATGATGGATAGGGAAGCCTGGCATGCTGCCATCCATGGGGTTGCCAAGAGTTGTTCAGGACTGAGCGACTGAACTGAACTGCACTGAAGTATGAGCTTTAGAGACAGAAGACGATTCAAACCTCAGCTTTGCTACTTCCTTATAGCCCTTGGGAAAGCTATTTAATTTCTCTAAGCCTCCATTTCCTATTTGTAACATAAGTATAAAAATACTATATCCCACCCCACTCTTGTGAGAATTCAGTAAAAAGAAATACTTGTAGAGAAGCAAGCATATATTAAACAGTGAATCCCTTCCTTCTCTTCAGTAGAGAAACGTTTAATGCAAAGATTGCATTTTATGCATTTGTGGTGTTAAAAGTCAGTATTGTTCCTGTGGCTTTGGAAATATCTAATCAAACATGCTCATAAGTGTTTTGAAGATTAAAAATATTTGACAGTTACAAACAGGTCAAGTGCTAAGGATGTAACGATAAGTAAGACAAAGTTGTTGCCAGTTGGAGCTTCCTAGAAAGCTGTTGGGAAAGACAGCAGATAATTAATATGTATACAAATGATGCATTAAAGAAAGCTTTTCATAGAAAAAATAAGATATTCACACGTGCTTAGTCTGCATGACTTTTAAATGGAGATTTTGCTGATTGATTGATGATCTTAGCTGGTGATAAGAACAAGTGAATAAAATCCTGGACTCCCAAGGTAGAGGATCCTAAAGAGATTAGAGTAAGGAGGTAGATTTTGAGCTGAGAAGGCTCACGTGTTGATGTCTAAAAGCGTGCATTCTATAAATTGTGACACCTCTGAAAACGAAGTCAGGTAGCTTTCCTAGGCCAGCAAATTGCCAGTGACCCTAGAGAATTGTGTGAGGCCACAATTTAATTGCACAAGCTTTAAGAGATCTGCAGTCCTTTATCCCATTAATTCGACCTGCAACTTTGTTCTCTCATCCTTTTGAATATGCAATTCTCATTGATTTCAATGGGAGTTACAGACTCAGAGAAAGGGAAGAATTGGGCCAATTATCTGTTCAAAGCAGAGCATCATTTAAAGCACACTTTTAAAGTGTTTTCAGGCACATTAGTGAGTCAGCTCCTCACTCGTTTGTCCAGAAGGCTTTCCAGCTTGAATGGAGCATTTTAAAGGGCAGCTTCCTTCCCCAGCATTTCGTGTCATACTCACGCATCAGTAATCTGATTGTGACTGCTGGGAGGCAGTGACTTTACATTTTAGTCTCCATTTTGCTGCTGAATTGTTTCAGATTGAAGCTTTAACCTAATCATAATTACCAACCCCAAATAACATTACAAATTCCTAAAATGCCTGTTGAGCTCAGAGTGGTATTCTACAAGGCACGTTAAGTCGACCTAGCCTTGACCCTCAGAGACATTTTTCTTTGAAACAGTCTCCGTCCATCAGTCCCACAGCAACAACTGCAAAGAGGGGAAAGGGCTGTAAATGTAACATTTAAAGCCACGTGAACTTGTGCAGCGGTGAACACAGCCTGGTGATTTCGGCTCTCCCTCACCTTATGGTCTATGCGTTACAGCATGTGGCTGCCCAGTTAATATCTGTAAAACAAATCCTAATTTTCTACGGACTCCCATTCTGTAATTCCACACGCATTAGAATTCACAAAAGTCTTATTTGAAAATGTCAATGGGGACGGATCCAGATGAGTTAACTGCCAGACACCCCAGGTCCCCAGCTGTCCAGTGTCTGTAAGGCACCTCTCCATGCTGGGACCAACTGCAGTCCTGGGAGCTCAGAATCTCTCTTTGCTGGGCACTCTTTCTCTGACCCTTAGAAAGTTATTTCTTCTACTTTAAGATACCTTGCTTGACTTTGTGTACCCACACCCCTTCTTTTCTTTTGTCCCAGTATTTAAAATGTTCAGTAGGACCAGGCTTAGGATTGGTCTCCATCAGAAGTCCTCTCTAAGTGGGGCACTGAGTCCAGAGCTTTCCCTTTTGCGATGCAAATGAAGAGGATAAGCCATATACAGCCATGCAGGTTGCCCAGCCCACCCCACGTATGGCAACAGTGCAAATGCCATCATCTTGCAGCACAGTAGAGGGAATGTTGTAGGCGTTTGGGGATGGATTCTCATTCTGCCTTCAAGTTTAGTAGCTGTGAGATCTTGGGCAATCCATCTATGACCTCTATAAGAGGAAGCCATAATATTCACCTTCTGGAGTGATTGTGTGAACTAGACGTGATTAGGTATGCCAAAAGTCTGCTCAGTGGGTAGTGGTTTTCTGTTTGGTTGGTTTTGTTTTGAATGAGAAGGGTTACTTAAATATTATAGACTTTCTGTGGTGTAAAAAGTCCTTATGTGATTAATATTTTTTGAAAAAGCTTATTTATTTTTCTCAGATGCTGTTTCATAAAAGAAAAACAGAGACACTGTGAAATAAGCTCACCAAATAGTTATGATAACTATATTCTGTTCATAATAGTGCTTGAATGAAAACTTTCTGCAGAGGTTGATTATTAGTACATGAGGTCAGCTCGGTGCTTACTTACCTGGTATTCTCCCTGTAAACAAGCAACCACAGAATGAGCAGGATCAACAGAAATCCCTGCTATTATAATTATGACACACAGGTATTTTGATTGGTTGGCTTTTGTTATATGAAATCCTATTTCTAATAATTGTTAAAATAGTAAATAATAGGTCCCAGAAATAATGATTACTATCATTTTAAAATCTTTTTAAAGGTGTTTCTTGCCTTGCTATAAATAAAGCATCTGAAATTTGAGTGATATGTGTTCTAGCTTACAGCAGTTTATTTTCCAGTATCTTCTTTTTGCCTTCTGAGTAGTTATGGATGAATAAGTAGTAGTAGCTTACACAGCTCATAGAATATAGGATTAAGAAACTCTCAGGAAAAGTTTAAAAAAATGTAGGGCAACTAGTTTAGTAAATTTTAGGAAATAATTAGCTTTTTTGAAAATACTACAAGTGAGTGTTTCTACAGTAGAGGTGTGGTGGGGTTAGGGATTTGAGGATCCTCTTCAGTCTTAAGGATAGAACATTAAACAGTAAAAACCACCAGGAGTTGAATTATGTAATGCAAGCTTCAGGTGCTAATAAGTTCAGGAGAGAAATTTTAGTGCATTCTTTGGTAATCAGAAAAGCTTGTGGAGAAGTCAGGTCTTAGGCTGGATCCTGAGAAACAGGGGAACAGAATTTGGATAGGCAGACGAAATATACTCCTTAAGTGTTTTGCACCTCTGGTCTGCAGTGAGAATCTGTGAACTCTTTCACCTTATAAGAGTGTAAAACATTTCTAGATAATTAGCAAATGTAAGAGCTTGACTATGAATGGCTAAAGTGACTGGCCTTTAACTCAGCAGTAAAACTTCACAGAGATGACCCCCTGGAAAGAGGTAATGCTCCTACTGAGGCCCACCTTTCCAATTGGCATGCCAGTATTGCCCTGAGTTTTTCCAGGCAGATCTTCAAAGGGTAAGGGGTCAACAGATTGTGTTTATGCAAATTAGATATTCGAATTCTACTTGGGAGCACAAGCAAATAGGAAACAAGAGAACTTGAAAGTTAGCTAAATTGGAAAGCTGGCTGAAATGCTAAATGGAACATACTTGATAAGAAATGATGGGTTCTCTCAGCCTGGAGGAAGTGCAGCAGAATGGAGACTGTTTTCTAACACAGCTCTGCTCATTACGATCCCAGCTTAGAGTTCCCCAGTGATAGGTAGAGAAGGCACGTGGGGAGCTCTCCACATGTCTCATTATTTCCTGCCAAGTCTGTCATCCGAAAGTGCAGACATTTAAGAATCACAGGGAATTTTACCTTCAGATAAAATGATGAAAGTTTTAGAATTCTGTGCTATAGATGATATATATAAACATACAAGTGTAAGTATTTAGTTCCAGATATATATATGTTGTTGTTGTTTAGTTGTTCAGTCATGTCTGACTGTTTGCAAGCCCCATGGATGACTGTAGCCCACTAGGCTTCTCTGTCTATGGTATTTCCTAGACACAAAACAGTAGAGTGGCTTGCCATTTCCTTCTCCAAGGGATCTTTCCCACCCAGGGATCGAACCTGAGTCCCTTACATTGGCAGACGGATTTTTTACCGCTGAGCCACCGTGGAAGCCCACAGATTTACATACAGGTGATATGTAAATTAACA
The DNA here is from genome assembly GCF_000754665.1 of Bison bison bison. NCBI lineage: Eukaryota > Metazoa > Chordata > Mammalia > Artiodactyla > Bovidae > Bison > Bison bison. The sequence continues at coordinate 15,153,633 of NW_011495018.1, read as the reverse complement.
CTCGTAGTTGCCTTAAGAGTCTGCTCACCTGCCCATGTTACTTCCTTGTACCCTCTTCTCGTCTCTCTACAAAATCCCATCCTTCCTCATTCATCTCAGAACCTAGACCTACAGACAGCCATTCTTTTCCCAGTGTTTCCCATGACTCCATGCCCAAGTTATGTTACATTTGTGGGAATCCTATTAATTCTCTAGGTCTTTCATGTTCCAAACAGGGGCGGCTTGTTCCCAGCTTTGACGGCTGTGGTGGTTTTTAAATACGTCCACAAATTCTTTGATACTCCCTCCTTCAAAAGATGGGGCCTAATTCTCCTCCTGGGTGTAGGCTGGATTTGGTGATTCCCTTCTAACAAAAAGAACAAGATAAAGGTGACAGTGTGCAACTTTTGATGCTGAGTTATAAGAGGCATTTCAGCTTTCCCCTCATTCTCTCTCCTGGATCACTTGTTCTGAGAAACGTCAGCTGCCAGGTCCTGAGGACACAGACTACCGAGAGGTCCCCATGGTGAGGAACTGAGGACTTTGTTTAGCAGCCAGGAAGGAATTGAGGCCTCCTGCTGACAGCCATGTAAGTGAGCTTCCAAGTGGATCCTCAGATCCCAATCAAGCCTTCATTCAGATGACTGTAGCCATGACCAGCATCTTACTTACAACCTCATGAGAAGCTTTAACCAGAACCGTCGGCTTAGCCTGCCCAAATTTTGACTCACAGAAACAGTGAGATTAAAAAATGCTTATTATTCTAAATATCTACTTTTGAGGGTACTTTGTTATATTAGGACTTCTCTGATGGCTCAGATAGTAGATCCCCTGGAGAAGGAAATGGCCACACTCTCCAGTGTTCTTGCCTGGAAAATTCCATGCACAGAGGAGCCTGGCGGGCTACAGTCCATGGGGTCACAAAGAGTCAGACACGACTGAGTGACTAACCCATTCACTTCACTTCCTTATATTTTATATATATTGATACTGTATACAGTGACTTAGTATAATGTGTTCAGTCAGTTCAGTTCAGTCACTCAGTCGTGTCCAACTCTTCAACCCCAAGGACTGCAGCATGCCAGGCCTCCCTGTTCATCACCAACTCCCGGAGTTTACTCAAACTCCATCCAGTCGGTGATGCCATCTGACCATCTCATCCTCTGTCATCCCCTTCTCCTCCTACCTTCAATCTTTTCCAACATCAGGGTCTTTTCCAGTGAGTCAGTTCTTCACATCTGGTGGCCAAAGTATTGGAGTTTCAGCTTCAGCATCAGTCCTTCCAATGAATATTCAGGACTGATTTCCTTTAGGATAGACTGGTTGGATCTCCTTGCTGTCCAAGGGACTCTCAAGAGTCTTCTCCAACACCACAGTTCAAGAGCATCAATGCTTCAGTGCTCAGCTTTCTTTATGGTCCAGCTCTCACATCCATACATGACTACTGGTAAAACCATAGCTTTCACTAGACGGATCTTTGTTGGCAAAGTAATGTCTCTGCTTTTGAATATGCTGTCTAGGTTGGTCATAGCTTTTCTTCCAAGGAGCAAGCATCTTTTAATTTCATGGCTGCAGTCACCATCTGCAATGATTTGGGAGCTCAAGAAAGTAAAGTCTGTCACTATTTCCACTGTTTCCCCATCTATTTGCCATGAAGTGATGGGACCAGTTGCCATGATCTTAGTTTTCTGAATGTTGAGTTTTAAGCCAACTTTTTCACTCTCCTTCATTTTCATCAAGAGGCTCTTTAGTTTCTCTTTGCTTTCTACCATAAGGGTGGTGTCATCTGCATATCTGAGGTTATTGGTATTTCTTCTGGCAGTCTTGATTCCAGGTTGTGCTTTATCCAGTCCAGCATTTCTCATGATGTACTGTGCATATAAGTTAAATAAGCAGGGTGACAATATACAGTGTTGATGTATTCCTTTGCCTATTTGGAACTAACTGTTGTTCCATGTCCAGTTCTAACTGTTACTTCTTGACCTCATACAGATTTCTCAGGAGGCAGGTCAGGTGGTCTGGTATTCCCATCTCTTGAATTTTCCAGAGTTTGTTGTGATCCACACAGTCAAGGCTTTGGCATAATCAATAAAGCAGAAGTAGATATTTTTCTGAAACTCTCTTGCTTTTTTGGTGATGAAACAGATGTTGATAATTTAATCTCTGGTTCCTCTACCTTTTCTAAATCCAGCTTGAAGATACGGAAGTTCATGGTTCACAAACTGTTGAAGCCTGGTTTGGAGAATTTTGAGCATTACTTTGCGAGCGTGTGAGATGTGCAATTGTGCAGTAGTTTGAGCATTCTTTGGCATTGCCTTTCTTTGGGATTGGAATGAAAACTGATCTTTTCCAGTCCTGTGGCCACTGCTGAGTTTTCCAAATTTGCTGGCATATTGAGTGCAGCACTTCCACAGCATCATCTTTTAGGATTTGAAATAGCTCAACTGGAATTCCATCACCTCCCCTATCTTTGTTTAAAGTGATGCTTCCTGAAGCCCACTTGACTTCGCATTCCAGGATGTCTGGCTCTAGGTGAATGATCACACCATCATGCTTATGTGGTTCATGAAGCTCTTTCTTATACATTTCTTCTATGTATTCTTGCCACCTCATCTTAATACCTCTACTTCTTTTAGGTCCATGCCATTTCTGTCCTTTATTTGCCCATCTTTGCATGAAATGTTCCCTTGGTATCTCTAATTTTTTAAGAGATCTCTAGCCTTTCCCATTCTATTGTTTTCTCTATTTCCTTGCACTGATCACTGAGGAAGGCTTTCTTATCTCTCCTTGCTATTTTTTGGAGCTCTGCATTCTCCTTCGCCTTTCACTTCTCTTCTTTTCACAGCTATTTGTAAGGCCTCCTCCTTACAAAGACAACCATTTTGCCTTTTTGCATTTATTTTTCTTGGGGATGGTCTTTATCACTGCCTCCTGTACAATGTCACAAACCTCCATCCATAGTTCTTCAGGCACTCTATCAGATCTAATCCCTTGAATCTATTTGTCACTTCCACTGTATCATCGTAAGGGATTTGATTTAGGTCATACCTGAATGGTCTAGTAGTTTTCCCTACTTTCTTCAGTTTAAGTCTGAATTTGGCAATAAGGAGTTCATGATCTGAGCCACAGTCAGCTCTCAGTCTTGTTTTTGCTGACTGTGTAGAGCTTCTCCATCTTTGGCAGCAAATAATATAATCAGTCTGACTGACCATCTGGTGATGTCCATGTGTAGAGTCTTCTCTTGTGTTGTTGGAAGAGGGTGTTTGCTATGACCAATGCATTCTCTTGGCAAAACTCTATTAGCTTTTGCCCTGCTTCATTCTGTACTCCAAAGCCAAATGTGCCTGTTACTCCTGGTACTTTTTGACTTCCTACTTTTGCATTTCAGTCCCCTATAATGAAAAGGACATCTTTTGGGGGTGTTAGTTCTAGAAGGTCTTGTAGGTCTTCATAGAACTGTTCAACTTCAGCTTCTTCAGCATTACTGGTCAGGTATAAAGTGTTATCCTGAAGTAAAAACAAAAAATAAAACAGAAAAAATTCAAGGAGTTAGATGAGAATTCCTCATTTATTTTGACAGGCCTTAGAAAGGGAGGATAAGCCTTGGTCCACCTCTGTTCTTTTTCACATCTGGACCAAAGGAACACATTGACAACAGTGATTCTCAGTGGGGGCAATACTGCCGCCTAGGATTTTTCTAGACATCTGTAGTACACTGGAGTTTCATAATGATTGGGGCCACTGGAAAGGCAGATAGCAGCAGGATACAGAGGGCCTAGATGCCCTGTGGAACATGGACAGTGCCACAGCAAAGAATTATCCTAACTCCCTCACCAGTTTAGAGGGCCCTGCTAGACATTCATGAAGGTGAAAACAAAAACTGTTTTAAGTTCTGTTTTATATTGAACTCAATTTTAAATGGTTTTTACTATAGACTGAATTTTTCCAGAAATAGAACCAGCAGGTAAGTTGATAGCAGGTTATACCTTTATTGGCTTATCATCTTTCCACAGTTGTTCAAAACCTCACCAAAAAGACACTGATAACAATCTGCATTTGTACCTGAACAATTCTTGGAGAGTCTTTAATAAGTGAAATGATATGACTACTCATAGCTGTGATCAAGCATTGCATATTGAGAACCATTGCTCTCAATCATTGCAGATGTGTTGAGAGGCAAAGTAGAGTGACAGTCAGACCCAGATTCAAGCCCTGGTTCTGCCACTTACTGTGAGTTAGTAACTTTTACCTCTTTCAGGATTAAGGTTTCTTGTTTGTAAAATAAGGTAATATTAATAACAACTACCTTGCAGAGTTTTGGTAGGGTTAGAGTTAATGTTTTCAAGTGTTTAGGATGGTGCCTGGCCACTGTCAGTTTGTAAGAATGATACATATCTTGGTACATAATAGTACATATGCTGACCCATTCAATAATGGGCAAATCAGTGATCATTCCTCCCAGGTATGCTAGCTAGGATGCCAGCTTGATTCTGAAAACTAAAAATAGTTTTTCCTAAAAATAGTAATAGAAAAACCCAATGAAATATAAGGTATCATTCAACTGGAGAATAAAGAGACAAAGCTTTAAGTCAGTGGAGTGCTTGAAAGTAATGCACTAAAATTATTAGCAAGCTAAGGGATCTCTGTTTTTAATATGCAATAACATTTTCAGTTATATTTCTGATGCAGAGAATAGCTGTCACCCATGCCATACATGGTGATTGCAGCCATGAAATTAAAAATGCTTACTCCTTGGAAGAAAAGTTATGACCAACCTAGATAGCATGTTAAAAAGCAGAGACGTTACTTTGCCAACACAGGTCTGTCTAGTCAAGGCTGTGGTTTCTCCAGTGGTCATGTATGGACATGAGAGTTGGACTGTGAAGAAAACTGAGTGCTGAAGGATTGATGCTTTTGAACTGTGGTGTTGGAGAAGACTCTTGAGAGTCCCTTGGACTGCAAGGAGATCCAACCAGTCTATCCTAAAGGAGATCAGTCCTGGGTGTTCATTGGAAGGACTGATGCTGAAGCTGAAACTCCAGTACTTTGGCCACCTCATGCGAAGAGGTGACTCATTGGAAAAGACCATGATCCTGGGAGGGATTGGGGGCAGGAGGAGAAGGGGACGACAGAGGATGAGATGGCTGGATGGCATCACCGACTCGATGGACATGAGTTTGGGTAAGCTCCAGGAGTTGGTGATGGACAGGGAGGCCTGGCGTGCTGCAATTCATGGGGTCGGAAAGAGTCGGAGACAACTGAGCGACCGAACTGAACTGATGCCATACAAAGTGAACGTGATGAGCTTCCTTTGTGGCTCAGATGGTAAAGAGTCTGCCTGCCATGCAGGAGACCTCAGTTCAATCCCTGGGTTGGGAAGATACCCTGGAGAAGGAAGTGCAAACCCACTCCAGTACTTTTCCCTGGAAAATCCCATGGATGGGGGAGCCTTGCAGGCTACAGTCCTTGGGGTTGCAAAGAGTCGGACATGAGTGAGTGACTTCACTTTCACTTTCATGCCATACAAAATGTTGCACCAAAGCTACAACAAAGCACAGTGAATTTAGATCTTTGCTTCTCCCATAGTCACCGTAGACCCCCACCATCCACATCCCTCCTCCCACGAGGACGCGATGATTTGGATGTCAGTGTTGAGAGTTGTTGTGTTCTGACACATGCTGTTCTCTGATCTCTCCTCTGGGCTCATTGGTGAACAGAACCTCATTCTGACACTAGCACACCTGAGGAATTGTGCTAAAACGTATTTTGTCCTCATCCCAGTCACCATTGCCACTACCGATGGAACTCAAGACCAGCAAAACCTAAAGTTATCACAAGCTCCTCCAAAGAAATGGCAAAAGCCAGATTATGGGCAGGAAGAGGTGATAGTAAGACAGTCATTCCGAGACTCACACATCCCTGCTGGGGAAGACTCTGATTGTTTATCTGCATTAGAACTCAGAGGCCGAGGGGGGCACAAGAGCCTAGGTAGTCAGATCTGGCATGAGACTCATGTGCTAGAGATGCTCAGGAGGAACACTTAGAAGGGGCAGACCTGCCCCAAAGTGCGTGACGTGGCTTTAAACTGTCCCTTAAAGTGACCGTCCACTGTTAACCAAAATCTGGATTCATTTCCACTGTGCTTTTTGAAAAAAGTCACCTTCGTAACCCTAGATGAAAACATTTATAAAAGAGTGAGCTTTTCTAATCAATATACATAAAACGAAGTCATATGAACTCAATGTTTTATAGATATTGCTACTGAAATTGCAAAAAAAAAACACAAAATTTAAGAGAAAAATGAAGATGTTAAGAATAATCAAAATATCAATACTTTTTTCTATAACTGATGTATATATGGAAGATATTGAAATATAAATCATCTGTTAACCAAAATGAGATCAGAATAGCACAATAACAGAAATGATGATTGAAACCATTTGAAATTTCCTCCAAGTTTCACAGTATCAGGTACTGATATGACAGTCTAAGTTGGTCACAGACTAAGAGAGTATTAGAGAAAATTTAATAGACATTATTGTAGTTTCACAAAAGGAGGTTTCTGAAAACTAGAAGATGGTTTAGATAATGCAATTATTTAATCAAGAATGTCAAATACCAGCCATTAAACCATCTGCTCTTTAAAGTAAAGGAAGCCAGGAACAAAAAGGAGTGTTTTTAAAAGAAGAATAAATGACAAAAGGAAGAGAAAAACATAATTGCATACAGTCTCAAAGTTATGGGTGTAGCTAAGCAGTATTATTCTCAAAAGTGTATATCAGCATACTAACTAATATGTATTAAGGATAAAAAGAAAACTGTAGTAATTAGCACCTTTTTTTTAAAAAAAGGATGAGTAAGAGGTTCATGCTGCAACATCTTTTAATGTTAGGGTTCTTTCATTCTTGAATACCTTCTGCTTCCATGTTACCAGCTTGTTCTGCGCTGCAGTTTGAAGAATATGGTCCCCATTTACCTTCTGGCTGCAGCTGTTCTTCATAGTTAGGGCTTGAGTCTTAAGATCGCTCAGGTGTTGAAAACAGCAAGCAGCAGGTGCCACGCGAGTGCACACCTAGCATCAGTACCAAAAGAAATGTAACATGAACAAAGCCTCACTTCAAGCAGAAATTGATTTTCTAAGACGGACGTCAGTATAAAACATTAGTGAATCCCCTCATATCGAAGTAAAATTATCTTCAACTTAATAACCTCTTTATAACTGCATTTTCAAACATTGTCAAATAAAAAGAGATCACCTGAATGTTGTGAGTAATTCAGGGTTAACCAAAACTTTCTATTTTCAAACCTATGAGTGAAAGTATTGGGTTGGCAAAAAAGTTCATTCAGGGATTCCCCCCCTCCGCCCCCGCCCCCATAAGATGTTACAGGGAGAAAACCTGGATGAACTTTTTGGCCAACCCAAAATTTCTTAAACATTCATCCGCTCCCTGTCTCAATGGTTTGGACCCACCTGGAGTATCAGGGCTAAGGTTTGCTTGGCTGAATGAGGCTGCTTGTCAGCCTTAGTACCCAGGGCTTGTGGGTGACAGTGCTGGATTGGGCCTGAAACTTCTCTGAACCCAGTCTCACATTCCCACTAGATATTTTATGCTCCAAGTTTACCTGAAGTGAAAACTTTTGTGTATGTATGTAGGCAGTTTGGCATTGCCTGAGCTTGGGAGAATATTTTTACTTTAATTCTTATCTCTTAGAGAAACAGTACATTTTGTCCACTGGGATTTGTACATTTTTCTAAAGAAAATGGAATGAAGAGTGGTTTGTCTGTAATCATTTAGTTAGAATTGACATCATTAAAATTTTCAGAGGATAAATAGCCCATAAAAATTAACTATAAGATAATGTGACCCTTCTAAGGTAACTTCCCTGGTGGCTCAGACAGTAAGGAATCCACCTGCAATGTGGGAGACCTGGGTTCAATCCCTGAGTCAGGAAGATCCACCGGAGGAGGAAATGGCAACCCACTCCAGTATTCTTGCCTGGGAAATCCCATGGACAGAGGAGCCTGGCAGGCTGTGTGTGGTCCAGAGGGTTGCAAAAAGTTGGACACAACATAGCGATTAAACAACAACAACCCTTCTACATATATAAATAAATAACCAGGGTAGTATTCTTTCTGAAAAGTCAGTAGGATTATCTCTAGCAAAAAATACTCTTTTCCATATTGACATCTGTGGTAGTATAAGAACAGATTAAAATTTTTTAAACTAATGAGAACTAAGGCAAGCTCTTTTATATGTGGGTTGCCATTTCCTTCTCCTATATGAAGAATAACATATAGATAAAATAATTATAGGCCTAAAGGAGAAGAAATTAAATTTATTTCTATGGAAACAAAGAACCGATGGAGTAAAAATAATTTAGTACAAGGAAAACACAACTCATGTGTGGTAAGTGGGCACATGGATTCTTTTCTTCTCTCCTTAAGATAGTAGTGTTTCTTTCCCTCACAGTAAAAGGAGAATATAAATTATTTCCATAATTCAACATAATGTGTGAATCTTAAAAAGCTTTTCAATTCTTTGTTAAGATTATTCTGTAGGCACTTACAGTGTTTTCTTGTCCAAAGTCTTTACTTAAGGATTGAAAGGTTTCTAATGGTGGTGAAATGACTATGATGAATTGGTTCCATGATTTAACTTTTTATATCAACATCTTTATGCAACTCAGTAATTAATGTATATGTACGGGCTTCCCCAGCTGGTGCTAGTGGTAAAAAACCTGCCTGCCAATTCCAAAGGCGTAAGAGACACGGGTTTGAGCCCTCCATCGGGAAGATCCCCTGGAGGAGGGCATCGCAACCCACTCGAGTATTCTTGCCTGGCGAATCCTGTGGACAGAGGAGCCTGGAGGGCTACAGTTCATAAGGTTGCGAAGAGTCAGACACAACTAAAATGACTTAGCACGCATGCATGTATATATACATATATACACATACATAGTACATATGTAGGGGATCAAAAGCATAATTACATTTCATTGAAAAATTTTGAACATTTGCTTAGAATATTGTGATTACTGTTGCTTTTACTAATCTTTGTATTTAAAAAAAAATACCAAAATTTAAATTTAAAAAAGCAATAGAAAACAACATAGGAATACCTTGTGACAGTCTAAGTAAGAGAGACTTTTTCAAACAGCACATAAGCATAGGAGTTCTAAAGATGATTTGTAACTTGAAACTACATCTGAAAACAAAAGTTTGATGCTAAAAGAGAAAATAAATAAAACAAAGTAAAAAGACAAATGGCAAAATTATAGAAATATTTGCAGTACCATTACAAAAACTGAAGACTGTTGTTGAATGTTTCTTTATCCAAACCATTTCACAGTGCTACAAGCTTGTAAATGTATTTGACAATATTTCATTAACTTGTCAAAGGAATCAGTGCACAATGTAGATGCCAGGAACAGTTTTAGTGCTGTTTTCATGCTAGTTTTTAAAAATCTAAATTCTACAGTAGGTATTTCAAGTTATGATTCAGCATGATCTCTCAGCTCAGACTATACTCTTAAACCTTAGGGATGGGAAGTAGCATGGTTCAGGAGGAACTGAAGTCGTTTAAAAGCCAAATTAGTCAGCACTTGAATAATTCTAACTTCTGTGCTGGTTTCCAGTGGAGAAAATGAGAATACACCCTCTTCACTACCCTGCTCCATGAACAGTTTTAGAGAAGAAATTGTTCTTTCCCCATTTGTTAAACCAGAGAATTTCTAAGATTCCTTCCAGCTCCAAAATTCCCTAGTTCTATGAATATGTCTATTATCATTACACCTCATTTTGCTTCAAGAATGTTAAATCAGTAGTCTCTTATCTTACATCTATCTTCGTGAGAAAGAGTAAAGAAAACTGAATTCAGTTTCTTCATGATTAATGCATTTGTCAAATTCTTTCCAAGCAGCAAATTAATTTATTGTGTTGTTTTTTTTTTTTTTTTCACAAATGCAAATCAAAGCCATGCAAACTATTGTGGTAAAATTTAGCAGTCCTTTTTCATAAATTAGAGCTAACTGATTTAATGGTAATGAAAGGAACTATATTCAAATATAAATTTTAATAACTTGATTGGAAAGAAAATCTTAAACTTTATAAGCTTTTACTTACATAAAATTCATGTAACTTGCACAGAAAGTCATTAAAATGTAATTTTCTATAGTGAAGCTTGTATTAATTACCTTGTATAAAACTCTGAGAATTTCCTGAATAAATGTCTGGTCCTGTGTGTTCCTGAAGAATTGTCTATTGATTAGTTAATTATCTCAAACCAAGGGTCCCAGATTTAGTTTTTAATGATCACTGTTTTACCTTTTTCCTTGTTTGAATATTTTTTATCAAAATCAGAAATAAAAGGTTTTTTTCTTTTTCTTTTTTTTACATAGAGAATATTTTGTTTCTGTTCATATTGATAGTACAAACAGAACCAGTATATATTTAATAGGATCTTTTGCAAGTTGTTGGTTCTTAGACTTAATCTAATACTTCATACTTATATGCCTGTGTTTATGTGTAGAAGGCATCTTTATTAGTAGGGTAAGATTTTAAGGATGATTTTAGAAACCTGTCCTGTGAACTTGATTCCTTCATCCTTTTAAAATTGTTAAATTCATTTCAATAGGATTGTAATAAATAAAGGCATTTCCAAACTCACATAGTCCCACAAACCTCATTTTCTAAATACTTATCCTGAAGAACATGAGATTCTCTTTAAGTCAGTATTTTCTTTTGCTTTTGTATTATAACTGCATTTATGCTTGGTTTTTTTTTTTCACTCAGTTCAGTGAGAAGAAATTTCAATTTTTTTATATTGACAAACTAAATATAAACTAGAGGAACTCATTTATGCTTATTTTTTAAAAAGAAAAAAATTTGCAGATGCTAAGTTTGGTTGCACATACTTCATACTGGGATTTAGGAATTTTTGTGTAATAATAAAAGTACCTGTTTTTTTTATCTTAAAGTTTGCAGTATCCACTAAATTCAAAAGGTAGTGCCAGCTTAGATTTAATCTTTACTTAATTCTAGGGCTAATCATTTAAATTGAGAAAGGGAAATTGTTGACACATCCTATCTTAGTTTTATGTCATACTTAAAGTCATAAAAATCGATAAAACGATGAAATTAAAGCTGAAATGCATCCAAAAATCTTTTTGTCTCATCATTTAAGAACCAGAGAAGTGCCCAATATGAAGGAACCTGTGCTTGAGAATGTCACAGGGGCCAGTTAGTCTATCTTGCCTCCAGGTTTTAGTTTAAGAAAAAAAAATGAACTCATGGAGGAGAAACACTGGCTTCCCATGATGAACATATGTAATATTTTTCACCCATTTTTTAGTTTGTCTTGGCTGCCTCATGTCTTCTTTCAAAATGTCAGCAGTGATTAGATTATATTATGGGATAATTAACATGAACTTTTATCTCAAAGCTAATTTTGAGCAATACTAGAACAAAACACAAGTCAGTATATTAAAGGCTGAAAGTTGAACAGATTGCTTATGTATATAAAATATATTTTTTCTCTTTTCAGTTCACCTTTATTTTCAAATATCAATCCAATGTAAATGTTTGAGAAAGGTTAAATACCCTATGGAAGAAGCATCTCTTGAAGTTTGGTGGTAGAGTTGCCAACATTTTTTCATAGATTGTGCTGTGCATTCTTGCATAATAAAATATAGGACATGTTGGGACACTTAGGGAAAATCCTTCATGTACCTGGCCTAAGGAGGTGTAACTATATTTGATATATTATGTTGAATTCACATTTTAATGCCAGTGCTCCATACTTTAAAATTATCTCCCCATGGCTTCCTGTGGTCTGTTTCCTTCTTCTAAACAGGCTTTTTCCCAAATGAAACTTTAGTCATTTAAAATTACTAAATAATCTATTTCATCCCACAGAACAGTAGAGATTTATTAGACATTTGCCTCGACGTTGCTTCTGCCATGTTTAATTACACATCTAAATAAAGGCCATGCTCAGAATTGGAGTGTAACAACTCATCCTGTTGGATCATAAACTTCAGAAAATGATCTAGTAATACACGAAGAGCACCATAAGTGGATACTGATAGGAGTGGTTCAAACAGCCAGGCAATTCAGTCACCTCCACTTCAACTGCTTTTATTTAGATTAAAATTAAATTCTGAATAGAATTGGTTTTGCTATTGATTCAGCTGAGTGTCACTTCTGGCCAAACAAGTAGGTTCATTTTTTACAAAGGCAGTCCTCCATCTCAGGCAGGTCACCCAACGCTTTTTACGAATAATGTTGTTTATAATCCCCTTTAAAGAGTGTTGTAAACATGCAACTGAGAGTCATGCTGATAGACAGTAGACATCTAAGTCAGGAGCATTAGGATCTGCTTTTTTGTAACACTGACTTTCCATCCTTTGCAAATTATTCTGCTGCTGCTGCTGCTAAGTCGCTTCAATCGTGTCCGACTCTGTGCGACCCCATAGACGGCAGCCC
>NW_011495018.1:15123468-15141070 GCF_000754665.1 Bison bison bison | reverse complement strand
CTCGATAGACGGCAGCCCACCAGGCTCCCCCATACCTGGGATTCTCCAGGCAAGAACACTGGAGTGGGTTGCCATTTCCTTCTCCAATGCATGAAAGTGGAAAGTGAAAAGTGAAAGGGAAGTCACCCAGTCGTGTCCGACTCTTCATGACCCCATGGACTGCAGCCTACCAGGCTCCTCTGTCTATGGTATTTTTCCAGGCAAGAGTACTGGAGTGGGGTGCCATCGCCTTCTCTGGCAAATTATTCTAACTGTTACAAATAATGGGTGGCCCTTTGACATCATGGCTCATTAACTCAAGATCAATATTTTTACGTCTCTATTTCCTTCTCTCAATTCTGTCTTGACCAAAGAAATACAAACAACTGATTGTCTATTTACAGCTCTAGAAAGTGAAATGAGAATGATATATAATTAATTAAAATCTGCAGTTATTCATCAAGGACTTGCTTTTGTTTTGATTATTATGATCCTAGTTTGTCAAAATACTTTCAAAAAGGTAGTTTTATACACACAGGGAAGACTCAATTTAGTCAATTATAAATAAGACATTTATAGTTTGTTCTTTCAAAATCCTCTTTTACATTGTTTTGGGCAAGTCTTAAATACCTTGGCAAATAATTGCAATCAGGATTTCTCCAACTTTAATGCAAGGGTTTAGCATAAGGAATATGAAACAAATCTGATGCAATATATGTACTTTCTAAAACCTGATAGTACCATCCTTCTGCTGTTCTTCTCTATACTTTCCTTAAATTTAATGCCTTTAAGATGTAAGTTTCTTTTGATTATTTAAAAAGAATTCTTTTTTTCTTCTAATTATGGGAACTCATCGACCATTGGGTTGAAAGTCATCAGCAGCTGGGTGGTGAACTGGCCTTTTGCCCAGATCTCGGAGTAAGACTAATTTGCAAACTCTTTACAGAATGCAGCCCAGAGCCTCCTGCTTAGAAGATCCTGCTCTAATCAACCATTGATCATAAGAGATTGCCTTTATTGACCTGAAAGCAAGTTTTTTCATCTTCCTGCTAGCTGAGGCCCTTACTGAAAGTAGGTAGATAATATCCAAAGTGAATATGCCCGATAAAGAGGGCAGAGTCTTCCATTTCTCCCAAATGACCTTCTGATTCTCCAGTGGACCTTCTATAATGACGTGCTATTAAGAATTTCTATCCCCGCCCATCTCGTGACCCATTTCCCGCCACCTCTGGGGAACCTGTGGTTAGCAAGACGTCCCTTCTACAAATACACTTGGCAGATCACTTAGGAAACCATAGTCAGGGTTTGTGGAACAGTGTGTGAGAATTCTCTTTGTGTCTGGAGATAGCTTGGAGTGAATGCAAGGCCATGTTTATCCCCCTGGATATAACATCAAAAAGTTCCAGATGACTCTGAAGGCTGCTCCCTCTATGATTTACCTGCCTGTGGAGTTCGTAAGGTTTCCACTAGCGCTGACTCTTTGTGACACTTCTCAATTTACAGTGGCTCAGAGGCCACATTCATTGCTCCCAAAGGCAAAGTAGGGCAAACAGATACCTTTTTCACTCAGCAGGGTCAGCATTTATGGGACGTGCTCAGCCAGATTCTCAAAATTGCATCAGAGAATGAAGGTTTCTTTTATACTATCCTCTGTGAGATTAAAGGAGGTCATTTTAACAAACTACTTCCCCCAAGTCCCTGTTTTGAATTACTGGAGAGAAACCGTACTATCTGGGGTCCTGGATCACTTACCAAATATCAGAGAAATGGTTCAAAGTCTGTTTTGAGAAATACACTGTCCAACTATATTGCCTTTCCTTCAGTGAAAGAGATTTATCAAGGATCAATTTGGCTACAGACACATCTGTTTTTGTTAAAATGCCTTTGGCTATTAAGTTATCCTTAATAACTTTTGGTAAGGTCTAAGCAATTTATAATAGTATTAATGGAAAAATCATGATTCTTTATAGCATTTTTCTCATCCATTTTATCTAAATGGCTAGAAGTGAGGATTTGCATAATTTTATCTGTTTTTTCCCCTCCCATTTTTGTCAGGCTCTGAGTTTTATATAGAAGGCATAAATTTGTCATTGAAGTTTGTTAAAATAGTATTTTGACTATGCAGATATAGTTCCATGTTTTCAACTTGTTTTAATGTTGAAATTTCTTTTAAAATATTGACTGTTAGGAACTTAGAGGAGCATAAACATCACCTTGGACAATACTTAATTTTTTATTTTTGGTTGGTAACTTGTCCTTTAATATTCAACAGGGGTTTATCTATGTAGTCAAAGCTATGGTTTTTCCAGTAGTCATGTACAGATGTGAGAGTTGGACCATAAAGAAAGCTGAGCACTGAAAAAATTGATGCTTTCAAATTGTAGTGCTGGAGAAAACTCTTGAGAGTCCCTTAGACAGCAAGGAGATCAAACCGGTCAATCCTAAAGAAAATCAACCCTGAATATTCATTGAAAGGATGGATGCTGAAGCTGAAGCTCCAGTACTTTGGCCACATGTTGCAAAGAGCCAAGTAATTAGAAAAGACCTTGATACTGGAACGACTGAGGGCAGGGGGAGAAAGGAATGACAGAGGATGAGATGGTTGGGTGGCATCACTGACTCAATGGACATGAGCTTGAGCAAACTCCAGGAGATAATTAAAGACAGGAAAGCCTGGCAGGCTGCACTCCATGGGGTCGCAAAGGGTCGGATGTGACTTAACAACTGAACGACAGAGAATATCTGTGTAAAGAACATAAGTGTCAGGGAAGTTGCTCAGTCGTGTCCAACTCTTTGCCATCCCATGGACTGTAGCCTACCAGGCTCCTCCATCCATGGAATTTTCCAGGCAAGAGTTCTGGAGTGGATTACCATTTCCTTCTCCAGGGGATCTTCCCGAGCCAGGGATCGAACCCAGGTCCCCGCATTGCAGGCAAACGCTTTACCATCTGAGCTACCAGGGAAGTCCCTGCTTGTAACCATCTCCGATACACTCCTGTAAATGTTATGGGCAGCAGTGATTCACATCACCAGTCAGCACTGTTTAACCTTGATTTAAAATTGTAATCTAGTTTCTTTAAAAAGATTCATTTGTATTTTTGTGTTGGCTCTATGTTTGCACAATTTCCAGGAAGATCTCAGTACATGAAAGGTGAACTGATTTTTTTCCTTTGGGGAAGTGGTCCATCCAGGAACCAAAGGAAGCTTCTGGTTGTACTGCTAAAGTTGATTTAAAATATTAAAAGTCTCTGCAAAGACATTCGGGGAGAATTAAATGGCTAATGCTTTGATGCCAAGCAAATGTTGCAGGCGCTTCAGGTTTTCAGTATTGTACACACAGCCACACATACTAAAACCCATTTAGGGACAATGTTGACCGAGATACCGCGAGCCCAACGCTCACGAATGTAGCTCTCACTCTCGTGGCATGAGCACACCCAGTCTTCAGGAAGGGGTGTGGACACTTTG
Organism: Bison bison bison; assembly: GCF_000754665.1. NCBI lineage: Eukaryota > Metazoa > Chordata > Mammalia > Artiodactyla > Bovidae > Bison > Bison bison. The sequence goes on along the minus strand of NW_011495018.1, from coordinate 15,137,623 downwards.
CAGCACAGTGGCTTCATGCAGGAAACTTTCCTCTGGGTCACCTTCTTGGACAATAGGTTAATGGTAGCTATGCTGGTGCTGGGGTGTCCATCCCCTGCCATGCCTGATTCCCACCTTCCTCTCTGTAACCTCTCTGCAACTAAATACATAGAGAAACAGAGGGCTTCCCTGGTAGCTTAGCTGGTAAAGAATTCGCCTGCAATGCAAGAGACCCCGGTTCAATTCCTGGGTCGGGAAGATCCACTAGAGAAGGGAACAGCTACCCACTCCAGTATTCTTGCCTGGAGAATTCCTTGGACAGAGAAGCCTGGCGGACTACAGTCCATGGTGTCACAAAGAGTCAAACACAACTGAGCGTTGTGATACACCATTTAATTCTCATGCAAGTAATATTTATCAACCACCCATCTTAAAGTAAGCATTGGGATATAAAGATAATGAAAATGTAATCCCTGCTTTCAAGGTGCTCCCAATCATGAGTGGTAGGCAGAGTTATAAAGATAGAATTGTAATGTAATGTGAGGAATTAGAAAATTAAACTGAAAAAAAAAATGTCTATTAGCTTGTTCATAGCTTTCTAGGTGTAATTTCAAGTCCCAGCCTGGTCTTTGACACTGCCCAGTCTCTTTACTTCTCTGATGTGAGACTTAGAGCCAGTTTCTTCAATGACATCATATTAGTAGAAACCACACCTAACAAAGAATAAGTAACAACACATACCTGATATTACCAGTGTGGTTCTCACTCAGGTAGGAATATATCCATTCCTTCCCAAGTCCTTAACTACCAAAAATAAGTGCAGATTTCTAGCAAGGAATATCTTGAACCCAGCTAGTCCCCTGACTTCATAGTGGTGCCTGTGGCAGTCACGTGAGAACGCATGTGAGAGAGGAGGTCAGCAGAGAGGCTGGGTCCCTGCTGCTGGCCTGCTGGAGAAAGGCAGCTGCAGTCATAAATTCATGGAGCCAGAAGTGACCTTAGCAGCCACCTTCTCCAACTTCCTTCCAAGAGAAATCTCTGGGGACATTCTGAATTCCAAACCAAGAAAAACTTGGAAGCCACGAATTCAGCTGGCTTACAGTTGTCATGGAATTTGGGGGCTATTTATTGCAAACAGAAACAGGAGCCACAGGTTGTAACTAGCCACTGCCTCGTCTTAAAGAGTCTGTGGACTGTTTCAGTCCTGTCTTTCTCCTACGTTTTTGGGTGTTCAGATCTTCTCATGGGCTCCCCTTCTCCATTACTAGCCCTCTGCTTGGTCCTTCTCTCCCTCTTACTCTCTTGCTACCAGGCTTTATCCACTCCAGTGGTGGAGGCTGCTGGCCCTTCAGCCAAGATTTCTCCTTCCCTCAAACAGGGAGAATTGTTTCTGGGAAGCTGATGGCATTGAAACAGAGTCTTGCGCTTTTCTGGTCCAAAGTGGTTTAGAAGGGGCTGAACCTTCTTCACCCTCTCTTCTCCCACCTGCTACCTTACAAAATATTGAAGGCCCCATTTCATGGCAGTTTTAAAGTTGAACTGCTGTAGTAAATAACTGGGCATTCTTGATAATTGAACATGGAATGTATCCACAGGGCGAGGAAGTAACATTGCATTTACCAGCACTGTATTGTAAGTGAAAAATGTAATGTCTTAAAACTGTTTTTAAAATTGGCCAAAAAGTTAGGGGGCTCCCCTGGCAGTTTAGTGGTTAAGAATCCATCTTGCAATACAGAGGACACAGGTTCAATCCCTAGTCCAGGAAGATCCCACATGTTGTGAGGCAGCTAAGCCCGTGAGCCACAACTACTGAGCCCATGCACCTAGAGTCCATGCTTAGCAACAAGAGAAGCCACAGCAGTGAGAAGTCTGTGCATTGCAACTAGGGAAAGCCCACATGCAGGAACGAAGCCCCAGTGAAGCCAAAAGTAAATAAATAAATCTAAAAAAAACCCCACACCCCAGTATCTCAGTGCTCAAGGCACTCTGGAAACCCCAGAGTGATGCATCATCAGTCTGGGTCCCTGAGGAACTACATAGAATTGATGCTTTCCTCATCCCCTCACACATCTTGACACCAATCAGGACTCCCACCTGAGTCTGTATATAGTGAGAAATAAATCTCTTTTTGTTAAGCCATTGAGACTGCAGGATTTAGCTATTGTAACAGCTAGCATTACTCATCCATACGTTTACAAAGTCTTCATATTCAATACATGCAAATAGCCTCACGGGGTTAGACTTATTCCCAGGCTTCACACCTGCATCTCCAACTAGACATCTCCACTTGATGTTCCACAGGTCATCAAACTCGGGATGTCTAGAACTGAGCAAGTGATCCACCCCCTTCCGCACATCCTGATTGTTCCTGGTCCTCTTTCCTATAGTAGCAAATAGCATCTGTATGCATTCAGCCACCCAAACTGGAAAGATGGAAGTCATACGAGGCTCCTCCCTGTTTTTAATCTCCCGTATTAATCTCTCTTAAATATCTGTCCTGTTCATCTCCTTTCTCCCTTATTTTTTTTATTTTCTAACTATTAATTTTATATTGGAGTGTAGCCGATTGACAGTGTTGTGATGGTTTCAGGTGCCCAGCAGAGCGACTCAGCCATGCATGTACTTGTCTCCATTCTCCCCCAGTTTTCTCTCTCCTCGCTGTCTCTATCTTATCTGGCTTTAATAATTGTAAACTCACCCACCACTCCAGTCTGTCAGTGCTACGAGTAGAGGTATCTCTTTGAAATGCTTTTCAAAGGTGACTCTGAAAAGTCTGATTATGCCTCTCCCCTCCTAAAAACCATCCCATGACTCTTTCTGGCTTATAGGTTAGAAGTCTCTTTCCTGCTTTGGCACCTAAGGCCAGTTTGTGGACCCACTTCTGCTTAACTATCTTTCTTCTCTCTCATCATTCTCCATTCACACCTATGTTCCACCCATAGCAAATGTCCCGAGGTTCCCCAAACATCTTTCCTCTCTGTGCTGTGCGTGTTTTAGTTCCTCTACCCAGAGCATACCGCATTCCTCATGCCAGTAGTCTTCATCTGACTACTTCCTTCTCATCTTTCAACCTCAGCTCAGAGATAATCTTCCCTGGGAATCTTCCACCTCCATACCCAGCCCTCAGATCTCACCTGTATCTTTCTTCCTCTCTTGCCTCAGGCCTACTTTATAGAATTTGTCTCTGTGCCACTGTTAGCAAATCTAGGAGCTTTTGTACAACATCATTGTCCTCGCTTCATGCTATCTGGTAGTGACTCTTTAGCTCAGCTGGTAAAGAATCCGCCTGCAGCGCAGGAGACCCTGGTTAAACTCCTGGGTCGAGAAGATCTGCTGGAGAAGGGAATGGCTACCCACTCCCTAATCTGACTTAGAGAATTCCATGGACAGAGGAGCCTGGCAGGCTACCGTCCATGGGGTCACAAAGAATCAGACATGACTGAGCTACTTTCACTTTCACTTGTTCACACTTTGACAACAACCAACCTCAACCACACTGCCTGTAGTTGCATGTTGATGGGTTTAACCTGTATTGTCCTCAATGCATGTTGATGGGTTTAACCTGTATTGTCATCCACTCCTATCTGCATAAATGGATAAAATAATGCATATAAAGTGTGGAGGGCAATGCCTGGCATACTCTTGTATATTATTACTGTTGTTTTTATAACTATGTTGTTGTTCAGTCACTAAGTCATGTCCGATTCTCTGTGACCCAGTGAAATGCAGCACTCCAGGCTGCCGTGTCCTTCTCTATCTTCTGGAGCTCCCTTCAATTCATCATGTCCATTGAGTTGACGATGCTTTATAACTATTAGCAATAATTAATGCCTTTGACCATAACTGATTTTAAATCCCTACCAGTTTCTTCTTTTCTTTTTCTTTTGGTTCAAAATCAAAGCCATTTGTACTAACACAGAAGTTTCCTGCTAATGGCAATAAATCGAGCAAAGTGGGAGTCAAAGGATCTAAAATCCTGAGTTCAGGTCCCGCCATGACCACCAGCTGTGTGAGCCTGAACTAGTCATTCAGTCAGTCTGTGGCTTGTTCTGGCCATCTGTGACGCAAGGATAAAAATAGCTTCCTGGCCTACTTCAACAGAACAGTCTTAAGGAACATCCTAGATAATTAATGTAAAAGCATTTTTAATTCTAAAAAATGGATGCAGGTTAATTATTAGTGGTGTCTTTAATAGTACAAGTAATATTAATATAATGGTTTCTTTACTATTGTCATTCATCTATTTTGCCATTATCACTTTCAGTTATTTTTATATTCCTTAATGAGCAGGCAACATACCCAAGTCATTCATATGTTCATGAGCAAGTTCTCGTTTATTATCCAGAGTATCAAAACAATTGACTTAAGTTTTGCATAAAGTATCACCTCACAGACAGTATTGTTCTCAAATGATACCATCTGTGAGTCTTTAAGTCTGTCTTTCTATCAAATTTTTCCCCTTCTTTTTTCATTCCACATGATAGCTATACTGGTTTTTGAGTGAATTTTTGAATGAATGAACCTAAAGGATAGAGACAAAATCTTGAACGGCCAATGTTTTATCGATTTCCTATTTGACTTCAAACTTCCCACTGTTGATGATGATGATGGTGATGGATATGTTTGAGCTTTTATATGCCAGGGGCTTCTCTAAGCCCTTCACATTCAATCCTCACAGTAACTTAGTCAAAAGAATACATGAGCTTGACTCACTATAATGTAAACATCAGGAGCTACAGAATCTTTTATGTCTTGTCTGTCTTATTAACTTAACTCTAATGGACCAAAGCAGTACCTGGCATATAGTAGGCACTCAAGAAATAATAGTTGAATGAAGTGATCTGCTGTTGAAACAACTTTTTGATCCTTAGGAATTCAGAGTTTTCTGAACATTTATGATTTGATTGTGATTTCTTATTATTGGTGGTAGTATCTTATTATTCTGAGCTTCCCAGATGGCTCAGGGCTAAAGAATCTACCTACCAGTGGAGGAGACACATGTTCAATCTTGGGTCGGGAAGATCCCCTGGAGTAGGAATTAGCAACTTACTCTAGAAAATTCCATGGACAGAGGAGCCTGCTGAACTGCAGTCCACAGGGTCAGTGGGATATGACTGAGCACACACTCACATACACACAAAAAAAACTCTATTATTCTATTATTGAAATGATTAGCTCACTTTGTATAATGCTCTATAGTTTATAAAATACTTTCACATATAATTTCATTTAATCTAAAGCAAACAATGACATGGTACTACTAGAAATGCTAAAATACAGTGTCTCTACATAATGGGAAATAAAATGTTGCAATGTTTATAAAACTGCTCTAGTTCAGTTTCTTCAATGAACAGTATGCTGTTAAATAAAAGATAATTAGGGCTTAAAATAAGGGATTATCATATAACAGATTTTTTAAATTGAATTAAGAAAATACTAGGATATATTTTCCCTGTTGGCTTAGAAACAGGGAATTCTCAATTAGAAATTTACTTAAAAGCATGAAGAGGCAGCTGCAAAGCTGGTTCTTACAGTGTTCGTGGCTCTAAAAAAAGAGTCACAAAGTATTTCAAATGAGTCAATAAAATTTCCTAGTATGTAATTAAAATCAGAACTGAAAAGATCTAAGAGAAACTTTGCTTGTGAAGAACCATGAGGATTTGCCTTAAACAGTGACTTGAGACAGTACCGTCCATGATCTGTTCAGCTCATTCCAATGAGGAAACAGTTCATATAAAATTCAGGAAGTGCTCAGCACTGTGGTGCTCAAGCAAGATTACATTTTGTAGAATTTTATAGTGTGTATTTAAATGAAAATTTAAAATATTATGATGTGTTAAAGGCCAAACAAAATTTTATAAACCAGAAGACAATAATCATTTGTATTTAAACACTGGCATCTGTAGTTATCACTGGTTTTTAGTAGGTGAAGGGAATGCTCTCTTTAACTCTCAGACAAATATGACTAGTCCATTTGTCATTCCAGTATCTTCAGCACTTGAAGTATTTCCATTTTTGTTCAACAATGTAACCTTTGGAGTTTTGCCTAATAATGACTTCAGTGGTGCTGGCCTTCCAACAGATAAATTAAAATGGAAATGCATATTTTCTAATTATGCATCCAGCCCTGGTTGCCTGTTGGCAAGGGTGGCCACACTGAATATTAAATTCAGTCTGCACAAGAGCACAAGTCTATGTCACACCAAAGTTTCCCAAAGTCACTTTCTTAATCATGTGAAGGATAGCCAAGACTCCGATCAGTAGTATGTAGCTGTATACAATCAGAGGGAAAGCATTTAAACATCCCAGCATGGTATTTCCATTTAAATCTGATTACAGTGAAATAAAACTGTAGCCATTAAAGGTTTAGAAGAACTACAAATACAAGCCGTAAAAGAAGACAGATAGTAAATGAGGTAGTAAAACATTCCAGCGGGCCAAACACTTTACAGCACTCATTCAAGTCTTCCTGAAGCAGGCTGTGCAATTCACTACAGACCCAGAACCATTCCCTGAGCTCCACTTAAACCTGCAATTAACCTTTCACGCCTAATGAAGCTGTTTTCTTGGAAAATTAAAATATATAGTGGTGCCTGCTCTTACACAGACTTGGGAGGAGAGCATTTCGAAATGAATGACTTTTCTGAGGCTCTGTTCAAATGTAAAATGGAAGTGCGATGTTTGTACATAAAGCGAGAGTGTTCTTTCCAAGGCAATTTCATTTGATGTGCAGTATTTTATTCCTGTACTTATTAATTGTTCTGCATAATTGTAAAAAAAAAACAAACACACATCAGTAATTTTATGATTAGATTGTTACTGCTGGCACCTACTAATACCATTTCACTTCCATTAGAAAAAGCTAACGTTTTACTCAAGATAACTAAATTCCTAATGTTTCTCCTTGGTGGTTTTTATCTCAAACTTAGTGGTCTTAGAAAGATATATTTACCATTTAAATTATTTAGCTAGTACTCATTTTCATTGCTTTCTCTTTGGGGTGTGTCTGTACATATTTACTGAGAAATGAAGTTCTTAAATTTAAGAGGAAAACATAGTTTTTTAATCCAAGGTCCTGAGTAAAGGCCTGATTTGGGTGCATCTTCTACATGTTCTAAATATCTCTGGTCGCTCTTGGCATGCGAACCAGTGACTACGAAGCAGTGCCAGTGTTCTGAAAGAAACATGCATGGCCCCAGAGAAGCCTGCTTTCCTCCCAGCTTGCTGCACCCTGGTGAACCAGGGCAGCCTTGCTGACACTCCCAATTAGCAAGCACCAGTTCAGAATGCCAAGAGGCCATGGAAAATGGAATAGGAGATAGAAGATGGCACCTTCTTCCTTATAAGGTTGATAATTCATATTTTAAATAATCTAAATGTCATAGTATCTGGTGTATAAGAACTAAAAGTGCAAAAAGGTAAAGCTTATAATCAATATTTAAACCTCAGCATATGTATTGAATCTCCTGGCATATTTTGATGTAAATTTTGCTAGCCTGTAGCGTCTGTGCATCATCTTGACATGGTAAATGAAATTCCTTTAGACCACCAGTCTAAAATAATGAATTGTTCCCCAGTTAATTGTATTGCTTTGATAACAAGAAACTGTGCTAGGCCTAGAGAACACAATAAGTGGATTTCATCAGATGATTTGTGTGACTTTTTGAAAAATGATCTTCGCAAGTGACCCGATTTTAATGGAACATGGTGCGTGCGCCACTGCGCAGCCTCCTGCCGGGAGGAAGTACTTTCTCCAGCGGCTCTCGGAATGTGGGATCATCACCAGAAAAACCTCTCACTAGGAAAAAGTTCCTAGCAAAATCTAAACCAGGAGAAAGCATTTGCTTCAAAGACCAATACGGAGACCTAATTTCTAAGTTGCTTTGATTTTCTCGATGTACGTTTTCTTAACAATCCAGGAAAGATCTCAAGCTGCCTTTATTTCCTCGTTGCCAGTGTGACAATAAACCAAGACCAACCAAATTAGAAGCAGACAGCTCATTCAGAACTTGCTACCCAGTGAGGGAGTCATCCATCATTGCTTGCTTGCGCTGTGGCAGAGACGTGTTGTTCAGTTGTTAAATCACGTCTGACTCTTTGGCGACCTCACAGACTGTAGCGTGTCAGGCTTCCTCTGTCCATGGGATTTCACAGGCAAGAATACTAGAGTGGGTTGCCGTTTTCTTCTCCAGGGGATCTTTCTGACCCAGGGATCGAATCTGGGATCGAATCTGCATCTCCTGCAATGCAGGCAGATTCTTTACCACTGAGCCGCTGGGGAAACCTGGTGAAGACTTAAGAGACAGGCAAATGTGTGGAAACATTCTATAATGGAAAAAAAGAGAGGCCTTCAAGTATGTGCTTCTTGGGACTGTTGGCACCAGAGAGCTGGAAGGCTAGAGGCGGGCTAACCAGAAGTGGGACATCCTATGTGATTGGTTGTGTGTTTAGTCCCTCAGTCATGTCCAGCTCTTGGCAACCGCAAGGATGCCTGCCAGGTTCCTCTGTCCATGGAATTCCCCAGGCAAGCATACTGGAGTGGGTTGCCGTTCCCTTCTCCAGGGGATCTTCACGACCTGGGATTGAACTCAGGTTTTCTGCATTGCAGCCAGATTCTTCACCATATGAGCCACCAGGGAAGCCCACATGGTTGGTTATGGATATATATATTTACCTTTCTCCAGTAGGTCCTAAGTTGAAAACAGGGACAAGAATTAGGGAAGCTGTCAGTCATTAATCAAGTCCTGACTTTTCAGGGCTCACTGTTACAGGGGTAATTGTTTGATACCCTGAATTGTTACTAAAGATAGCAGTCTGACTCCTGTAAGCCTCACATAGCAGGTGGGGTTCTTGGGCCGGTGACTGTAGATAAGAGGTTGGTATCCTGTGCAGGTGGCTACAGCCTGTGGGCCAGAGTTCTGTTTTCATATATCATCTGGCCATTGTCTGTATCTTTAGTCTCTTACCAGCATATAACTGTTACATTTTCTGGGAGAAGGGAGGCAATATTTTCTTTCTTTAAAGGGCTACTGGTTTGACTTCCTTTTCTCAATTAAGAAAAGTAGGTTCCTTACAATAAATATGCTGAAAAGTAATGACAGAAATTACTTTAATTTCTCTCTCTTTTTTAATGAGTCCTTCACACACTCATTAAATTTAAGACAATTTAAGAAGATAGGATTTTTGTCTCTCCAGTTTACTTTTGTTTCCAGGGCCTCCTCAGGTTGAAGGAGGGCCTATCAATTATTGCCATTTTTAAAGGTTCTTCATATATGAGTGGGCTTCCCAGTGGCTGAGTGGTGACAAATCTGCCTGCAATGCAGGAACCGTAGGAGACCTGAGTTCAATCCCTAAGTTGGGAAGATCCCCTGGAAGAAGCATGGCAACCCACTCCAGTATTCTTCCCTGGAGAATTCCAGGCAGAGGAGCCTGGCAGGCTGCTGTCCAAAGGGTGGCAAAGAGTCGGACACAACTGAAGCAACTCAGCACACGTACACACATGTATGAAAATATGAAGAAATGCAAACATAGTAATAAAAACGTGCACTTAACACAAGGCACACACACATACATGCAGTTGTTATGATGATTGTGCTGTTTCTAATCAGATTACGGGGTTTAAATGCAGAAGAACTCATGGTGTGCCACCAGTTGTGTGGCCCAGTGAAAGGACTCAAGCTTAAATTTGAATAAAAGCATCGTTTGGCCCATTAAGAAGATAAGACCTGGGCAAATGGCCCTCTGAGTGTCCTCTATGAGTACACGTGGTAGTCACTCAAACATCACTGCCTGGAGGAAAGCACAGTTTCTTGAATACAAATTGCTGTTAATGTAGAATCTGAAAATGCAATTGGTTGTTCAGTTTTCATAAGAAAGGATAAAAAGCTGTCAAATTAGAAACAAGCGTGATTTTAATTTTAGTTTTAAATTAAGGACTGAAATATGGTCTATGACTGATTGGTTTCAACTGAATGTTTCTAAGCTTACAAATCATCAGTAAACCCAGACTTCACATTCACATACCCCAAAATACACAGATACAGTCACAGTTTAGGATTAGCATAAAATTTCCTGTTTTGGCCTCTTAAACTGTTTACTTCTCTCTTGGCCATGTATCTTCTGTATGGAAAACAATGTTTGCAGCCACATGTAAGTGGGAAAGTGCTATTTCTCAGGGCTCTTTGGACGAGGTCATGCAGTAGTTTAATGAATAACATGATTTCATATTTGGATGCTGTGATCATCAGAATTAGTGTAAGTGGTCTCTGTCCACATTAAAAAAGACATGTATTATTTTTTATATTTGGCTGTCTCTGGATAAGATGGTGCCAAGGATAAAATAACAGAAGGTTGTAAATTTTGACAGAAGTGTGCCAGGATACTCTTGGAAACTTAATGCCTGTCTGAACAGAACTGTCGCTTAGCACAACCATGGTCTGTGGTTTATTTTTTTTTTTTAAATAATGTGCTTCAACTCCCTCTTTTAAAGAAATAACCAAATAATTATTTCTTACAGCAGAGTAAGTGGTTAAAACGTCCATTTTTTACACTTCAGAAGTTCATATGGGCTCTTCGTAGGTCACAAAAGCAGTTTTTACTTAAACTTTGAACCTGTGAGCTTGTGTTATCTCTAAGAAACTCAGGATAGTTATTTTATATCCTGAAAGAGTAGTTTATTTAGCAGCAACTCTTAAAAGGGAAGTATGGAAGATTATCAGCCTAGCCAGTGATTAATTTTTTAATCCCTTCCCTCTATAACATCATTCATTTCTCCTTCTCCATAAATACCTTCTCTTCTGTTTTCAAATGTACCTGAAACTCTGTTTTGCTTTAAAAAGTATATGTACTCAGACCATCACATGCATTCACCTAGATCTCATCTGTAGAAGCAAGCAGTCTCTGCTGCTTCCTCTGTGTACCAGCTTACTTACCTCTTTCCATTGACAAATGTCATCAACATAGAAGTAATATCTGTTGACCACACTCCCTCTCACCTCATTACCTTCTGAATTGTCTGGCTTCCATCCTCAGCTAAGTACGGAAATGACTCCAGTATCACCAGAATCTTCCTTGAGCAGATCCAAAGGCCTCTGTGGCGAGCCTCGCCTGCTGGCCCCTTGTGTACTTCATGCAGATGACATGAACCCCCCTTTCCCTTGATTTCTACAGCACAGTGCTGTGCAGGAGACTAGTTGACCTTCTTATAGTGCCCATTTTGCCTTGCTGACATTCTTTTCTGTTCATAAATCTCTGAAGTTCTGTTCTTGCCAGATCATATTTGAGACTTATCTAGTATACATTGACCGACAGAAATAAAATAATTCAACAACACCTCGCATAGCATGAGATTCCAATGTGAGGACTTCAAGATTAGCACGTTGAGAAGATGTCTGTGAGAGCTCAGGGACTGGTTCAACTCAATTCAGAGTCAAGTCTCCAAGACCTTGCGGAAGGGAAATTGGTGACTTCTTGAAGCAAGCAATCTCGTCTCATGTATTAGTATGGGGATTTGGCACATCTCATTTTATTCAAAAGTTCTATGGAAGTCGACAGAAACTAAAATGGTTCCTTTATAGCTATGATAAACCAGGGTATGAGTGGTATGAGCCAAGACAGATGGGTCATGGTGGAGAGTTCTGACAAAACGTGGTCCACTGGAGAAGGGAATGGCAAACCACTTCAGTGTTCTTGCGTTGAGAACCCCATGAATAGTATGAAAAGGCAAACATTTAGGACACTGAAATATGAACTCCCCAGGTCAGTAGGTGCCCAATATGCTATGGGAGAAGAATGGAGAAATAACTCCAGAAAGAATGAAGAGACAGAGCCAAAGCAAAAACAGTGCCCAGTTGTGGATATGACTGGCGATGGAAGTAAAGTCCGATGCTGTAAAGAGCAAGATGGTATAGGAACCTGGAATGTTAGGTCCATGAATCAAGGTAAATTGGAAGTGGTCAAACAGGGGAGGGCAAGAGTGAACATTGACATTTTAGGAATCAGTGAACTAAAATGGACAGGAATGGGCTAATTTAACTCACATGACCATTACATCTACTACTGTGGGCAAGAATCCCTTAGAAGAAATGGAGTAGCCATCATAGTCAACAAAAGAGTCTGAAATGCAGTACTTGGATGCAATCTCAAAAATGACAGAATGATCTCTGTTCATTTCCGAGGCAAACCATTCAATATCACAGTAATCCAAGTCTGTCCCCTGACCAGTAATGCTGAAGAAGCTGAAGTTGAACAGTTCTATGAAGACCTAAAAGACCTTGTAGAACAAACATCCAAAAAAGATGTCCTTTTCATTTTATGGGACTGAAATGCAAAAATAGGAACTCAAGAGATACCTGGAGTAACAGGCAAATTTGGCCTTAGAGTACAAAATGAAGCAGGGCAAAAGCTAATAGAGTTTTGCCAAGAGAATGCTCTGGTCATAGCAAACATCCTCTTCCCACGACACAAGAGAAGACTCTACACATGGACATCACCAGATGGTCAACACCAAAATCAGATTCATTATATTCTTTGCAGCCAAAGATGGAGAAGCTCTATACAGTCAGCAAAAACAGGACCGGGAGCTGACTGTGGCTCAGATCATGAATTCCTTACTGCAAAATTCAGACTCAAATTGAAGAAAGCAGGGAAAACCACTAGACCATTCAGGTATGACCTAAATCAAATCCCTTAAGATTATATAGTGGAAGTGACAAATAGATTCAAGGGATTAGATCTGATAGAGTGCCCGAAGAACTATGGATGGAGGTTCGTGACATTGTACAGGAGGTAGTGATCAAGACCATCCCCAAGAAAAAGAAATGCAAAAAGGCAAAATGGCTGTCTGAGAAGGCCTTACAAACAGCCGTGAAAAGAAGAGAAGTGAAAGGCAAAGGAGAAAATCCAGGTTCCATTTGAATGCAAGTTCCAAAAAATAGCAAGGAGAGATAAGAAAGTCTTCCTCAGTGATCAGTGCAAGGAAATAGAGAAAACAATAGAATGGCAAAGGCTAGAGATCTCTTCAAGAAAATTAGAAATACCAAGGGAACATTTCATGTAAAGATGGGCACAATAAAGGACAGAAATGTTACGGACCTAAAAGAATTAGAAGGTATTAAGAAGAGGTGGCAAGAATACACAGGAGAACTACACAAGAAAGATCTTCATGAACCAGATAACCATGATGGTGTGATCACTCACCTAGAGTCAGACATCCTGGAATGTGAAGTCAAGTGGGCCTTAGGAAGCATCACTTTAAACAAAGCTAGAGGAGGTGATGGAATTCCAGTTGAGCTACTTCGAATCCTAAAAGATGATGCTGTAAAAGTGCTGCACTCAATGTGCCAGCAGATTTGGAAAACTCAGCAGTAGCCACAGGACTGGAAAAGGTCAGTTTTTTTACTACATAGTTGCAGTCATCTCACACACTAGCAAAGTAATGCTCAAAATTCTCCAAGCCAGGCTTCAACAGTATGTGAACTGTGAACTTCCAGATGTTCAAGCTGGATTTAGAAAAGGCAGAGGAACCAGAGATCAAATTGCCAACATCCACTGGATCATCAAAAAAGAAAGAGAGTTCCAGAAAAACATCTACTTCTGCTTTATTGATTATGCCAAAGCGTTTGATTGTGTAGATCACAGCAAACTGTGGAAAATGATCTTCAAGACATTGGAATACTAGACAACCTTACCTGCCTCCTGAGAAATCTACATGCAGGTCAAGAAGCAACAGTTAGAACCGGACATGGAACAACGGACTGGTTCCAAATTGGGAAAGGAGTACATCAAGGCTGTATATTGTCACCCAGCTTATTTAACTTACATGCAAAGTACATCATGCAGAATGCCAGGCTAGATGAAGCACAAGCTGGAATCAAGACTGCTGGGAGAAACATCAGTTACCTCAGATACGCAGATGATACCATGCTTTATGGCAGAACGTGAAGAGGAACTAAAGAGCGTCTTGATGAAAGTGAAAGAGGAGAGTGAAAAAGTTGGCTTAAAACTCAACATTCAAAAAACTAAGATCATGGCATCTGGTTCCATCACTTCATGTCAAGTAGGTGGGGAAACAATGGAAACAGTGAGAGACTTTATTTTCTTGGGCTCCAGAATCACTGCAGATGGTGACTGCAGCCATGAAATTAAAAGATGCTTGCTCCTTGGAAGAAAAGCTATG
>NW_011495018.1:15104257-15123368 GCF_000754665.1 Bison bison bison | reverse complement strand
AAACTCCAGTACTTTGGCCACCTGATGTGAAGAACTCACTCATTGGAAAAGACCCTGATGCTGGGAAAGATTGAAGGCAGGAGGAGAAGGGGACGACAGAGGATGAGATGGTTCGATGGCATCACCCACTCAATGGACATGAGTTTGAGGAAGCTCGGGGAGCTGGTGATGAACAGGGAAGTCTGGCATGCTGCAGTCCATGGGGTCGCAGAGAGTCAGACACGACTGAGCGACTGAACTGAACTGAACTGAAACCAGGGCATCGGATGCAGCCGTTGCTTGTATAAATTTAGGAAAGGCTTTACTATTTCTGTACATATTAACACATGTTCCTGTCAATCAGTGGACAAAACAATATTCTTCATTACCTTTGATAGCTAGAGATCCACTTTCATGTAGATATTCGATTGATAATACTAATGACCTTTTCCTCATTTTAAGACATTTATTCACTAAATTTCTACAAGTTGTCTTTCTTCTGTGTGCATTTCACAGCTCTATCCCTAGGGTACTTTCTTACCTCTTAAAAGCAATGTAAGAGAATGAAAAGACAGACAACAGTCTGGGAGCCAATATTTGCTAAACCTGTATCTGAAAAAGGACTGCTATCCAAAATGTAAAAGAAATCTCTTAAAAGTCAACAATAAGAAAACAAACAAGAAAATTAAAAATAGACAAAAGGTCTGAATGGATACCTCACTAAAGAAATATGTGCATATGACAAATGAGTATAGGAAAAGATGCTCAACATCATATGTTATTGCTTCTGCTTCTGTTTAGCTGCCAAGTTGTCTCCAAGTCTTGTGCCTGTATGGACAAACTATAGTACATCAATACAATGGAGTATTATTTAGCAATAAAAGAAATGGGTCATCAAGCCAAAAAGAGATATGGTGGAACTTAAAGGAATATTGCTAAGTGAAACTAGACAATCTGAAAAGGCTACATACTGTATGATTCCAACTCTATGACATTCTGGAAAATGCAAAGCTATAGAGATATTTGAAAAAAAGATCAGTGGTTACCAGAAGCTCAGGGGAAGGGGAAGGATAAACTGGTAAAGCCCAGGAAATTTTTAGGGCAATGAAACTATTTTGTATGATGCTTTCACAGCGAGTGTATGACAATATGCATTATCAAACCCCACAGAACTTTGTGTATAGCCCAAGGTGTGATCCCTAATGTAAACCAGAGAGTTTAGTTAATAATCATGTATCAATATTGGTTCAACATTTCTGTAAACCTAAAACTACTCTAATTAAAAAAAAAACAATATGCTGACTTTTGTGATACACACACACACACACACACACACACACACACACAACCAATAGTAAACTGAAAGTTCCTGATACTTTTAGGACACACTTGTGTTTGGACATAGAAACAAGGGAATGGAGTCATATCCACACTGATCGTGGTGTTTTGTCACACAGCAATTTGCTTGTCCAAAGTCAGAGTCAGTTAATTTTGTTAGGTCCTTGCTCTTCTTCATGTATACAGTTCATATGTCCAAGGTTAGAAATATTTTAAAATGTAAGAAAGAATGTATTTATGCATATAACTGAATCACTCTGCTGTATAGCAGTAATTATTACAGTGTTGTAAGTCAACTGTGTTTCAATTGAAAAAAAGTAAAACAAGATATAAGTAAAGGGTAAACCACTTGACAACTTCCAGTAAACAGCTATATGTTTGATCGCTGAATATAACACAATACTAGGCCACCACTGTTGAAATCCCCAAAATGTCTAACCAAACATTTACCTGCCTTTTCCTCTTCTTCCAGGCCTTGCAATTGCCAGTGCCCTAATAGATATTTCACAGCAGAAGCCTTCAGATAGTAAAGACAAAACTTCAGGAGTCCGAAATCGAAAACACCACCTCTCAACGCGTCAAGGAACTTGTGTCTGAGAAACAGAAACTGCTCCTGTAGATTCTGTCATGTTTGACTCTGTAAATGGCTTCCATTAAAGGCTGGTCCAAGGCCTCAGTTTTCACGGAGACAAATCTCTGTATGGTTCCAGGGCCCAAACACAGTTCCCTCTGAAAGGGGAATGACCCGAGTGGCCAAAGAATGTTCATGAGTTTTATAAAATTAATAGTATTGATGGTCACAGGTGATAAAGTTAGTTTTTACAGCTATCTTAGGCTTATCATAGATAACATTAAAGTACTCTGGAAAAAAAAGATGTATATTGTTTCTTAATGCAGATGAAAAATATGTAATTCGTATAAACCAAACTGTTTATATCCCAGGACTTTAAAGAAAAACATTTTATAATGCCTGAGTGATGAGAATTGTACAGTTTTTGCCTCCTAAGCAAACTTACGTCACTTGTATATGAACAGGAAATGAACAAACTGCAATGGCTTTAAATACTATTTTATCTCCTTGTAAATGTAAAAGCAAGATTTTGATTTAGTAGGATGTAGGTAAATGTATTTAAATATTTCACAGGACCGTATCATGTCCAAACTCAGTTTTCAAATGTGATTCTTTTTCACCTAACTGGAATGCAGACCAAAATGAATCCATCTGGCTAGATGGTATTGTGCAACTTCACAGGAGGTTTATTAGAATTCTGAGTAACGAGGACATTGCTGTCGTCCATGCCAACTGCCTAACTCATTATCAGAGCTGATAGAGCATGGAAAAGCCTGTCCAGCAATCAATTTTTCCCCTCCTTCCCAAACCAGCCTCCAATGCCACAAACCTGAAGAGAGCTGAAATAGTTATTTTACAGTATGCAAGCTTCTGCTCTAATATGGTAATTTTTTTAATGGCCTCGGAATCATTGGATCAGACCTCAGTGATCCATCTGCATTTTTATAAGAATGGATCACATTCGTTTGGCCCTCCTCTCCTAGCTGCTAGATTTTATCTACCTTTTACAAACGCTGTGAAAAACATTTTAGAGTCAAAACCCCCTCTAAGTCATAATATGACCCAGGTTTCTTCCTGCCAACTGTTTTCACTTAGAATCCAAGTAGAGAAGAGCATTTGCTGGCAAGCATCTAGAGTATTCCTAACACGAGCACATTGGTGTCACGAAAGTCTCCAATTTGAGAAATAAAATAGGTTTGTCACTGCCCGCATTCAACATATTCTTAATGATTCAAACATCTGAATTATGGCAGAAAGGGAAGACGGTTTAAGACAGCTTTCACATTGGAACGTAGAATCACGCGTGTCCTAATTTTTGACAGCCGTCCACTAGAACTCTTTGGAACTGCAACTTCTTAACTTCAAGGTGACTACAGAATATATGAAGAGAGCAGTGACAAGAGACACATCCAAAGCTGCCCTGTGCAACAGAGTTTTGTTCAGTATGAAAGTCATTTAAATATAATTGATGTTTAGTACTCTCTATGTACTTACCACATTCTTTGGATTTCTGGAAGATAATGACACTTTACTGTTTACAGCTAATGCATAGTTACTTGCATGCTCTGGTTGTACAGTAGCAGAATATGACCCTGTTGTGATATTAAATGTTTATTTCACAATGCCACTTTTACATAGCCAGCTTAATTTGATGAGGATTGAATGTGATGTATAGCAGGAATGATCATAAATATGTAGTTGCATCATATATAAGATTGCTAGGTTGCGTCTAACCACGACTATGTCATTGTATTGATGATTAGGCATTTATGAATTATAGTATATATTCCTTATGTTGGCATGATAATTTTGCTATTTTCCAGGCATTAAAAGTTAGACTAATTCTTAGATCAATTTAATCTATAGCCTATGGGGTTTGGGTAGGGATAGGAAGTGGAGCTGTTTGTTTTTAACCTCCCTATGAAATGTTCTTTCAAAAAAAAGAAAGAAATTGAGCGAAGTTTGTAAATGTCTCCTGAAAACAATCGAGCAATTTTATTAGCTTTCTGGGGGAGCCCTTTAAATGTTGATTTTTTTCTCATGGAAAAATAGATTGACAAAACTGATGAATACAAAAGTAGAATCATGTAAAAATAAAATGATTGCCCAGTTTGCTTAATACTCTGTAACAATTATAATGAAAGCATATATAACAAAGAGACAGAAATATACAGAGTTGAATGTAAAATCTATTTCAGCTGTATTTTTAGAGAGGCTAAACAAATGGAATTACTGTGAAAGAATTGTTAAGCCTCATTCATCTCAAATCTCAGAGTTCTTAAAATTTGTAAATTTGAATTTTAGACAATTATGGGACATAATGCAATGTTAGGTTAAAGTCATATACTCTATGTTTCTGGGCCAAATCTGGCTAACTCTGTGACTAAATTATGCAATATCTTCTCAACTGTCCAAAGCTTTTTACTGGCAAGAAAATACTTCACCCTATGTGAAATAGATTGAAAAGACCTTGGGGATAATCGCTTTGAATCTGTATCATTTTCTTTTTTCCCCACATCCCAAACACTTTTAATCTGGAAGCTTCCTTTGAAAAAAAAAAAAAGAAAGAAACCACAAGTATACGCAGATACTGTTCAAGAAGTTAGGCATTAAATGACTGATTCTCTTGAAAATTTACCTTAATGGAACTCTGTGCATTTCAGTTTAGAATGACTTTGAAAAATTCTCTAACTTTTAGGATTTCTTATTCCACCCAAGATGAAAAGCTTTGGTAAATAGAATGAAAAGTTTTAGTTAAAAAAAATTTTTTTAATCATTTTAATAGTGGAAAATTAGAGATTTCTTGTTAAAGAGGATGCACATGCTCACAGATCAATTTAATACATTTGAAGAGGACTGAGATTTTCATAATTGCTTTTAAACGAAAATTTATTTAGTGAGACACATAGAAGGAAAATGTATGCCATATACTATGGTGTTATGTTCAGTAGGAAAACTACAAATAGAGTATATTTCAACCTGTAATCGATCCTTACTGTGCTTCCCAATATCTCATTTTCTTTGGGTTACAGAAAGACAGCAGTGACTACATGGCTTTGTGCTGCTGCAGGGTCACTTAGAGTGCAGACTGGTGGTTGGGCCTGAGAACAGATGTTGCAACCAGCTTTGAGCTGTGTGATGCTGGCAAGTTTTACCCTTTGGAAGCCTCAGCCTTACCATCTGTGTGGGGAAGCTACTGTACTCACCTTGCAGAGCTGTTGTGAACCTACAAGACAGTGGACATAATAAACACAAAGCTTCCACGATGGGCCCTCAGTGCAGTATATGTAGCTGGTTTTTAACAATCGTGGGGCCACTCTTTTTCTACTAATTGTTGTATAAATTCATCTCTTAATTTTTCATTCATATTTTCACCATCTGTAAAAGCCACGTAGGTTTTTGCAAATGAAGATTTCATAAAAACCTTGAGTCAGTTCCTATATTTCTAGACTACAGAGATTTCTAAAAAAATCTATTTGGATGTTTGGGTCAATATCAGCTTTGACTCTTTCAAAATATATAGGTTTAGTAAAGCATTTTTTAAATGATTGCTTGGTGACATTTAGACAGGAACACCGATTGTCACTTTCATGTTCAAATTTGGCAAGAAGGGATCAATCCTTACATTTGGTTGTCATACGTCATACATCTTTGTGGCATTGAACATAAAACTATGATTTGAAAAGTGTTTCATATAAAATGTTTTAAAAAATTAAAACTGATCAAATGAATGAATTCTACCCGCTTTAAGAAAAAATCAGCTTTCCAAAGCCTCTTTGCTAAAATAGGTGTGAGTTTACTTAGATGAGTTTGGAACTTGATCATGTGAACTACCTGGGTCAGTGCACATTCCTGCCTCTGCCTGTAGAGATTAAGGTACAGAAGGACTGGATTGGACCCTGGAGATTCATATGCTTAATAAGCAAGCACCTCAGTGATTCTTAGGATTAGGCAAATTAAGGATACATTGCACTAGGCCAAAGAGCTGCCTTTATTTACAGTTAGAAGAATTCCTTTAAATAATGAAGTCATCATTCTAAGTCAAAATGCTTTAAATAATTTTTCAAGGAATACAAGCCATCTGGTTGGTGTTACAGCAGTGTTTTCGTTATAGTGTACATGTAACATTTTAGTTGTATCAAATTTTTTAAATTAAGAATTAGAACCATCTCAGTGTATATGTATACAGGTATGCATGCCAGTGTTGAAACAGATTGTGTAAAAGTTCAAACCTGCTTTAAAAAGCCAACATTTTATGATATAGTATGCTATTCATCAGGAGTTTAATTGCTGAAATAAAAACATTGGATCTTCCAACCCCCATTGCCAATGCAGTTTTGTTATATATATTTTTTACCTCCCCAAGATCATCTAAGAAAAAGCACTCAACCAAAAGATAAGTTTATCTGCCATCTATGACTTGGTTATAAAATTGGGTTATTGAATTCCACATTCAAAATATATTTCTCTCTCCTTCACCTGATTTTTGTTGGCCTTTTCTACATGTTCTCTTTGGGTTTGTTTTTTTTTTAAGATTTTTTTGATGCGGATCATTTTAAAGTCTTTATTGAATTTGTTACAGTATTGCCTCTGTTTTACATTTTGGTTTTTTGGCCACGGGTCATATGGGATCTCAGCTCCCTGACCAGGGATCAAACCAGAACACCCTGCATTTGAAGATGAAGTCTTAACCACTGGACCACCAGCGAAGTTTCCCTCCATGTTCTCTTTGAATTGCAAGCTGAACATTTCAACTGTTCCTGAGAATGGACGCCTAAGTGCCCAAGATTCCAGCCCAAACTGAGGATCTCTGTCCAAACCATGTGTTCTGTGTTTACATAAGTTGTTCTTGTTGTTCTTTAGTCACTTATTCATGCCCGACTCTTTTGCGACCTCATGGACTGTAGCTTGCCAGGCTCCTCTGTCCATGGGATTTCCCAGGCAAGAATACTGGAGCATCCGGGTGGCCATTTCCTTCTCCAGGGGATCTTCCCTGACTCAGGCATGAAACCTGCGTCTCCTGCATTGGCAGATGAATTCTTTATCACTGAGCCACCAAGGAGGCAGTGAAAGGCCTCCTTCTGACTCTGGTGCAGTCGTGGCATAGCTGAGGAGTTTTCTAAGAAAAGTCTGCTTGTTCTCTGGTGAGTTTTGGGTTTCGTCCCCACGTTGCCCTCTGTGTCCTGACCCATGTCTGTGTCACTGCTCTTGTGGGCCTCAGTCTGGCGTTATTAAGAAGGGAGTAGCCAAGACAGATCCAAATGCCTCTCTTCTCTCCAACCCCACAGGAGGACCAAGTATCTCTGACCCTTCTTGCGCTCAGGGGCTCAGGCAAACCCTCTGTCTCCTGACCTAAGGCCGAACCTTGAGGGTGGCCCTGCTAGTGCTCTGGGGGATAACATGACAGACCCTTTCTCCCAGGCAGCCCAACTCCACACATCCCAGAGGTCAGGTCAGGGAAGGGGACCATTCTGCCCTGAAAAACATGCCCAGCCTGCTAGCATGTCCCAGAAAAGATGAGAGTTTGGGGGGCGGGCCTCAGAGGAAGATGTGTCTGAAGCACGTAGCACTTAGAGTTGAACCCTGGAGCCTCTTACAACAAAAAGCATCAACTTCTCTGAACGTCTGAGCCTGGAGCATCCTCCTCTTCCGTTTTCTTGATGGTGGATCAGTGCTTGTCGGAGGATTTGAGGATTTCAATTCAACACTTATTTTTCTCTGCCCTGAAGAGATTTCCTCTGGGAAGTCACCTGTAAGTGGCTGGAGTGAGGGGCTGGCATTCTTTCAGCTCAAACTCACAGTGCTTTCTGGTGAACATGCAACCCCATCTCCAAATTCTAATGCATTCTTCTTGTTTAGCATCAGGGTTCCTGGCACAGCTACAACCACCAAGAAGTATTGTTGACCTTTACTTTCTCCAGGCGCTCAAATGAAAACAGCAAGTATTATTATTTTGCCTCCTAAATGTGAAACTACCTTGTATTTTGGATGAGCTTCTAGAAACTGCACCCCACTCCTCCACTCTGACCTGTCTGCCTTCCAGGGATCCCACCCTTTGATGAGGAAATAATTGTGTCCTGCTTGACTGGTTGTGCAGCAGCCCTGAGTGAACAAGAAACTGAACCCCTCGAAGACCCTTCCAGATATGCTGTATTCTCATCCATCCAAAGGTTTGATCAGTTTTATTTTTGGCAGAGTGTTTTTTGTATTTTTGGCAGTGTTCAGTTAGGCAAGACAGCAGTTTAAGCACCATCCTCTTTAAACCAGCTATAAGCATGGTCAGATAGGAGATCTCACTCTAGAAAATCTGCCTTAGGAGATGGCATTACTGAGCAAATTCTTGAAACAATTCTTTGTGCCTCTTTAGCCCCTGTTGCTGAAAGATACCTTAAATTTTGTGCTTTTTCACTGATGTATAGGTTGTGTTAGAATAGGTCTTGTATGGGATATATTTGAGTTCTAGTGTGAGTTCAAATGCCAATTCTTTTAATGGCTTGGACCAATTGTCTAAACTATTCCTAAGTAACCTAGGATAAAAAATGCTCATCTGTCTTACCTAGGTATTGTGATGGGTTTATGTTGTTGTTGAAATAGGAAGTAGATCAGAGTTTGATGTTTTATCCTTGTACTATGAGAAGATTCAAAGTTAAATTCAGAGAATCATGTGCAACAATTCATGCGAAGAGTTGACTCATTGGAAAAGACTCTGATGCTGGGAGGGATTGGGGGCAGGAGGAGAAGGGGATGACAGAGGATGAGATGGCTGGATGGCATCACTGACTCGATGGACGTGAGTGAGTGAACTCCGGGAGTTGGTGATGGACAGGAAGGCCTGGCGTGCTGCGATTCATGGGGTCGCAAAGAGTCGGACACAACTGAGCAACTGAACTGAACTGAAAGGGCATATATGTGCCAGAGTTCCCAAATAACCAAATTATAATAGAAACCAATGGTATATATTACCTGGTAATTCAGAGTTGTGCTTTTCAGGATTCTTAAAGTATTTATTACATTCTACAAATATTTTCTCAACTTTAGAGGGTAATTTTACAGCAAATACCAACAGATTGTTTTTCTTTCCCATCATCACACATCTTTCCGACCCTTCATCAACTAGTCAGCTTGTTTCCGCCTGTAGCAGACTAGCACTCTCATATCTCTATCAATGCTTAAAAAAATAAATAACATAAAATAGGTCTTGAACATCTTTGTTCCCTTGTGACAATGCGCATTGGCAGTGGTAATCTTTTCCTTTAGATCAGCTTGTTTGAAATACGATGGTACTTAAAAGGAAGGCCGGCTGGAAGGACACCAATAAAAATACCAGCTCAGCTTAAAACAATTTGATTTCAACCTAAAATGAATTACCTTGCAGCACAAATAGATAATGGCAAATGGGATATCCTACTTATCAGGACTATTCCCTGCGGAGAGTTAGAACTCCAGGTTCATTTGAAGCTCATTGCCCTGTGAGGATAGAGAATACGGTCTTCTGAACATTTATGTGCAGATGAACTAGTTGGAAGAGGAAACAAACTCTGAGTACGCAACATCCAGCCCTTGCTGATTTCTGAAGTGACAACTCCAGTTTGACCTTCAACCTTGCAAAAATGCAATGTGTTGACTGTTAAAAGAAACAACCCTTCTGTAAGGGAAAAATACCAAATAGCATCATTTTGTTTCTCAAGAGGCTGTGTCTCTCTCTCATAAGCTTTACAAACTAGAGGTTTGTAAAGATATATAAGGATACTTTGTTTGTGTTTTTGTACATAATAGGCACTGTTTTAGTGACAAGATTTTCCTTTCCTAAACCATACATAGAAGACAGTTATGGGATAGACTTTTCATTAGTAATTCTTACTTTGATAGCGTATATGAACCACATGGCCTTTTGCACATTAGTGAATTGAGATTTATTTTGTCCTAAAGTAGAATGGCCAAATAAAGAATATACCTTAATGGGAATCCATGAGAAAAAATAACAGTTTTTCTACTGTTTCAATATATCATAAGATTCTTATATCCTCTCATAATACATTGATTCAGTTAATGACAGTCTCCTTTCTCTGTCCCTCTCAACCTCTCCTCTCTCTCATGCCAATTACTTTGTGTAGATATTCTCAATGTCCTCTTTGTAATGTAGTCTTCAAGGGTTTATTTACAGTATTTTCAAAGATCATGACAATGTCAAATTTATTATCTTGGTGAAATAGAAGATAATAATAATCAGAAATCTTTACAAAGTTTGCAATCCACTGTGACTGTTGGTAAAAAGTTTGATTCCACATGCAAAACAAGTCACTTCATGTTACTCAAATTAAATGCAAACTCCCAGAATTGGGTCTTAACCACATTAATATCAATTTTGAAATGGCAGCCTTGTTGAGGTCATTTGTGCTTTATATTACATGAACCAGTTTAAACTATACACGAACCAAAAACACCCAAAGAAGCAGAGGTGGTTGAATCAATTCTGTCATTTTTTTCAAAGGCTGTTGACCCATGAGCTAGTGGATAAAATGGAGAAAACTAGAATAAAACCAAGATACTATCCTCAGCTAAATAACAAGTCTTACCATGCCTCCTTCCTTCCTGGGTACTTAGGAGAAATAGAGAGTTTTCAAAAACTCAGATCCAGTCCCATATGCTGTTGTTATCAGAAAGCTGTCCAGATGGCAGTGTGTGTGTGAACCTTTAGTGATATTCTTTACATTGTCATAGCACCTATAATAATTTGATTTCCTAATGCTAACCCTGTGGGGGTAGCATTCAGTGTTTTCTAGACTGAGAAGGCAGAAGGGTACATCAGGTCTCCCTGGACCCACAGAAGCTCCTGTATTTATTGTATCGCTAGATAAAGAAATAAATGACTCAGGTGCAACATCATGATTTGAATTTCCATTTGTAGCTGGATTTTGTGAAATTTAACATTGCTGCTTTCTATCCTACTGTTAAATGAACATCTGTATATAAGCATCTGAAGTGTTAGCAGATAATTACATAAATGAAGTATTTTACACAAAGCATTAAAATTTGTACCAGAAAGAACAGCTTATATTATTTCTCAACCAATATTGGCACATGTAAAACACTTTGAAAGCTCTCAACAAGATAATAAACTCAGACATTTCCCCCTCTTTCCTTCTGAGTCCTTATCTAGATATTTTTCTTTTAGATAAACAATCAGCAGTGTGTTTACTGAATCTCACATTGATAGTCCCCAATAGTGTTTGCAACTTGAGTTTTATTCCAGCAGCTACATGAAATGAGTCCACAGTGCAGAGCAGGAGGCCCCTCTGGAACCTGAGATTATTTGTTCTCTCACTGTTCTAAAGGTAATTAAGGAGCATTGCATGTTTCTCAATTAATGATTTCTCATTCAACAGGGGATCTTTGATGCTAATTTGTTTTAATCAGGGCAGAGGCTGCTCAAAAACTCTAAACAATTCAGTGAAGAGGAACTAAGAATTTTTAATCAAGTGGAAGAGATTTAAATGCTATGAGGGACGCATTTATCATGCACTTTCAATTCCCGTTCATTTAACTCTGCTCTTTTGAGTTTTAGACACCAATGTGAGAATTATTAAATAGAGTATATTGTGTTACATAATATGGTTTTCCTTATGCATTTGTGTGTGTTTCATAGACCTCCCATTTAAGTCCTATTTATTTACAAACTTCATTTCTCTGTATAGTTGTGTTTATACATACATCTCACACCCTTATTTATTATATACACTTATAGAACATGCTTATGTAAGAGTAATTTACGTATAGGTAGCAAAAGAATCCAGAGAAGGCAATGGCACCCCACTCCAGTACTCCTGCCTGGAAAATCCCATGGACGGAGGGTCGGACACGATGGAGCGACTTCACGTTCACTTTTCACTTTCATGCATTGGAGAAGGAAATGGCAACCCACTCCAGTGTTCTTGCCTGGAGAATCCCAGAGATGGCGGAGCCTGGTGGGCTGCCGTCTATGGGGTCGCACAGAGTCAGACATGACTGAAGTGACTTAGCAATAGCAAAAGAATCAAAGAGGTTGAGTCATAAGGGACCATTAGGTTTAAAAAATTCTTTTCACTCCTTAAACAACTGGCCTGAATGACTTCACAGCTTGAGCTGCTGAATCACATTACATTATGTACATGGAAACACTCATAATCTATGGAGAAGTTGCACCTTGAAGAGGCATTACACTATGATTAGATCATAGTTCATATAAAAAATGACTTCAGCAGGAGACTACTGGCTTATGAATATAAATATTCAAAGTAACAGAATTAAAATACTGCTTTTTCTAATAAAAAGGTTCTGATCATCTCATTTTGATATCTTCAAGTCAAGTCTACTTTGCAGGAACGTCAATCATGTGAAATGAGGTGGGTTTCTTTTTTCTTCCTCTAACCAACTGAATATAGACAAATGTAAAGAAATGTTTGAGAGGCCTAACTAGTTAAATACTTACTGGTTCCCTGTATTAAGTGTGAAAGAAAAAACATTTTTTTTTTAACCAGTGGTTCTCAAACTTTTAGAGTACATCAAGATCACCTGGAGGGCTTATTAAAATAGATTTCTGGTGCCCAATACTAGAGTTTCTGATTCAAAAGTTCTGGGACGCAAGAATTTTATTTCTAATAAGTTCTCGGGTGATGCTGAGGCAGGAGCTGGTGACCCCACTTTCAGAGCTCCTGTTGTAAACAAATCAATCAGAAGGAGATGGCCATGGTTTGAATGCACCACTGAACAAAGACTCCAGGTCCTTCATGTATTCCAGTGTGTTTCTCAGAGATGCGCTGTCAGGAAGCAGCTGGACCTTGTGTCTCTGGGGTGAACTCTGGGGAATTTCTGGATCAGTTAGGTAGGGGCTAAGTGGTGAACTTGGGCAGGGAGATGACATTAGTGCCTATATTTTAATTCATGGAAGCTCCCTTGAGGGCCTTACTGGAATCGCAAACATTTGGAAACAAACTTATGAATAAAAATAAGACTCTAGTCCACCTGTACTAGTGGGCCTTGCCAGAAGCCAGACTGGCCTGTAAAAAGCTAGACCAGGATGATGTTTTCCAGCCCTGCTGATAAGAATGATCTGGGGCTCTGTCAGATATCTGTGCTTATAATAAGGGCTCCAGTTAGCGCAACAGACAAGTCTGGAGAACTCGATGTAAGGAGTGTTTTTTTCTTTTTCATAGTGGTGCTGAATTTGCTGGTATAGAGCTTCAGAGAGAAGCCCATTCATAAATCCTCCATCTGGGCCAAGTGCCCGCCCACTGCACAGACTGACCTCATTTGCTCAGCTTTCCCTGACATGTGGCATACTTCTGTGGGTCATGAATTGGCCTGGTGTATCTCTCAGTTGTATAATTAGGCTACATTGTGTAATAAGTTTGATGTGATTTGCTCTGTTTCCATCAATTCTTCTGACTCTTGTATCATAAGGCAGTTTGGGTGTTGGGGAGACTAGGTTCTCCTGTAGAGGCATGAATGGTCATTTCATGGTTTACATTTGCCATTAAAATCAATCAATAGGTATGGAATAAGCTTCCTGAAGATGATTCTGTTTTGACAGATATCTCCTAAAAGTTCCAATAGTGAATAGTACCTACTATGTGCCAGAAAGTATGCCTGTTATTTAATCTTCTTACAACCAATAAGAAAGGATGATTAGAATCCCCTATTTTACAGGTGAGAAAATTAACCTTCCCAAGTTCAAGTGGAAGATATGGAAAAGGATCTATCAGAGTGTGCCCCAAAACCTGCTGGTGATTAATTAACACACAGCTTTCAGACAACAGCGAGAAAAATGATGTCAAAAACTCCAGCCATCATACCCTTACTATAATATCTAACGATCGAAACGTTTTAATTGAAAGGATATTTTGCCCTTTCTAATGAGCAATCTGAGCTTTCCGAGCCATCACAAAAATGAGTTGTAAGTCTCCCCAGCTCTAGGCAGCCTCAGGCTTTCAAATGCCCATGACTTACTGTGCCCGTGAACCGACTTAGTTAATCACACAATCACCGTGCGTGTTCCTGGGCTGGCTTCAGACCTAATCATGTCATATCGTCGGGTCACAAAAAGTGCCAGTGATCTAATTGAATGTGACTTTGCAATTACAAGTTACATCTTGATGTGATCATATTGTCAGCACTCCACTTGCTTGGGATTTACATATCTCTGTGGTTGGGCGGTTCATCAAAGCCCAGAGCAGAAGGTCATCAGAAAGGTGGTCAGGGCCCTCGCAGAGACTCACTTGTCCATCGTTTCTACTCCATTTGGATAGCATTTATCACACTGCCGTCTTTGACTCTCTCCACACCCTGTACTGAACAAACCTCTCTTTGCTGGATTCTATCTTGCACTGTTGCTTACCCAACTCTTCCCAGGGTTCAGAGCTCTCTGAGAATAAAGCACAGGCTATAATGGGTGCCCTGTATTTGTATCAGTTCAAATCGCATTACAAGTTGCAAGAAGAGGCATTCCAGTTCTTTCCCAGAACTCTTGTATTATTCTCATAAGAACTAGCTGTTCAGAAGACTTCTTTACACAGGTCTGGGCTTCCTTGGTGGCTCAGATGGTAAGGAATCTGCCTGCAATGCAGGAGACCCAGCTTTGAGCCCTGGGTTGGAAAGATCCCCTGGAGGAGGAAATGGCCACCCACTCCAGTGTTCTTGCCTGGAGAATCCCCATGGACAGAGGAGCCTGAGAGTCCATGGGGTTGCAAAGAGTCGGACACGACTGAGGGACTAACCGTCCCTTTTTTTCCTTTCCTTACACAGGTCCTACAATAATAGGACCTGACACACTTACACAGGTCCTACAGTAATAGGAATTGACACACAACGCTTTTCAATGAAAGTGTGTTTGTGGAACTAGTCTGGTGACTTCACTTTTCCTCAATCTTAGTTTTCTCATCTGTGTCATAAAGGCCCACGTCAGGACATGCTGGCTGGTTCTCTCTGCATTCTTACCAGGTGGCAATGCTATTGTGCTGGCCTGGTTTACTGTGCCTTAGATTTTTATGGCATTAGCTCCAAGAGGGCTGTGTTAGAACCCATCAGGTTAGTGCATGCGTGTGAGCATGCTCAGTCCCTCAGTTGTGGGCACTCTTTGTGACCCCCATGGACTGTAGCCAACAAGGCTCTTCTGTCCATGGAATTCTCCAGGCAAGAATACTGGAGTGGGTTGCCACTTCCTTCTGCAGGGGATCTTCCTGACCCAGGGATTGAACTCGAGACTTTTGAGGCTCTTACATTGGCAGGCAGATTCTTTACCACTGAGCCACCTGGGAAGCCCTTCACAAAAAATATATATCCTTAAAACAGCACAGAAATCTTCACATGGGTGGCATTTTCGAGGTCACAGTTTTTATTCTGATTTTGTCCCACTTTGGTTATATTTCAGATTGGCATGGTATCACATTGAAAGAAATGGGTATCATAGCCTTCTCACACATTTTCTTTATTTTTTTTTACAAGAGAGCCTTTGAGGTACACATACTTCAAATATCTTTTATTCACCACCACCAGAATACTCAATTCTTGTTTTATTTCTCAGTGAAGCTTAATTTCTACCCAAAGGACAACATACTGTGCCTTCATTGTTTCAGCTGTGTGTCAAACCTTCATCACCTCTAAAGGGACGTTCTTTCTATTCAGAAGATAAAATGAGATGCAGAGAATTAGTCAATCATTTGGACATTAAAAGATTCTATATGAAGAACGGCTAGTTAACAGAAACAGAAATGTTAATGTCCTTTAGTCTCCAAAAGAGATGGTTGAAAATATTTTTGTGGCAGCCAACTTTCAGAAGAGACATCCCAATTACATTAAGATTATATTGTGGAGAAATAGTCATTTCTCCATTCAGGGCCAGAATAAACAGCAAGTCTCCAACAAGCATGGCTCTCACATTTTAGAAACATGCCAAAGCTAGGTAACTAGCTGGTGTGTTTATATGCAACATGCAGATGTCTGACCTAGATACATCTCTAAAAATTAATTTAACAGTGCTGCACTGGGCTCGGCTAATACTCTAACAAGTTTTTTTTCCCCCTTTAATGATGAGCATAAACCCTGAGGGCATTGTGTTTGATGGAAGTGACAGCTCTGCAAGATGCAGGCTCCTCTATGAGTAAGTGTGCTGACTCAGAAAACAGAAGGACAGCACTGATGGGAGGGGAGTTGTCGGACAAATTAGTAACCTTCTCCTTTAGAAGTTATGTAGCTAATCAGTGCTATAGGCATGCTATAGCCATATCCCAGAGGCAATGGTGACGTCCTTAAGATTTGCTTCTTAAAAGAAAAGTTGGTATAGAACCTAGAATCTGCGCTATGAAACGTCCCGGGTCTCTCTCTTTTGATTGTTTGTTATATTTTTGAATTCCATAGCCTCTGAATAAAGGAAGTCATTTTTTTCCTTCTTCTTTAACTCCCTTCTCTCCCTACCCCCAGCTTCAAGAAGGTCCATCATGTTACAGAAAACACACAGGATATTGAAGTCTTTGTCATTCAAATGTGCTTAGAAATAAAATCGCAGATGTTTGTATATTTCTATGATATTGCATAATTAAGTCTGATCTCAGTGAGGGAATTCGAACAAACAATTCTACCAGAAAAATAGGTATTTATGTCTATTTGCCTGGGATTTTCTTTAAAGTAGCTCAAGTTACACTGAGGATTAATTAATCTTGTGACTGATTGCTGTGATGCATGGAGCTGAGGGAGCATTTGGAGGATTTGGGAGGTATTTGCATGAGATGTGGTGCCCAGACTGAATTAAACATACTGAAAGGGACATGCAAGAAATATCTTACATGGAGGGGGTTTATATATTTTAGATAAAAGGGGAAGTGACTTAAAGGGTTTAGCAGCTTAATGTCAACATTAGATTCCTAATTATTATAGGTAGGATCTACCCAATTGCAACTTCCAGAAGTAACTAAAGGATTCTTAAGACCCTATTATAAACTCTGGAATGAGAACCAAAGGCACACTTCCCATTTAGTAAGTGCATAAAGCCTCATAGTGGTGATTGGAGGTTCACACAGGAGTTTAATTCTACTCCTCACTGTGAAGAACTGGTGGGTTTTTAGTCTTTAGTCCTTTAGTCTCCTTCTGGTGGTTGTATCTGGACTCCAGTTCTCCATGCCTTTCCTTCTTCTTTAGGTTTCTTCTGAAGTCAGGTATATGCAGCTACAAACAATAGCAACCTGAGCAAACAGGGATTAAACCATATGGAATTTATATTTTACTTAACAAAAAAATCTGGCAATAAGAGTCCGGAGATTTTTTTTTTTTTTTGAGTCCGGAGATTTTGATGGCTCAGAGATGTCCCCCTCGTTTTCCTCCTCAGTGGATTGACTTTTCTCCTCAAGTGTGTCTCTCTTGGTCACAAGATAGCTGCCGTTATTCAAGGCCTCGTCTTCCTGTGACATTACACAAAGGGCGATCTTGGTTTCTCCTTAGAATTCTCTGGTCTTTCATCAGGGAGAAAATCTCTCTTGGAAGTCCATCCTAACCTTCAACTCATCTTCTTTTAGCTTTCATTAGCCAAGACTGAGTCACATGCTCACCATGGACCAGTCCCCAGCAAGGGGTAATGTGATTTCTGTGACTGGCTCAGACCCTCTCTACTCAAGGTGTGGCCCAAGGAGAAGCACAATTACTTCACCAGGGAGCCTGTTAGAATTGCAGGGTCTTAGACCCACCCCAGACCTATTGAGTCGACATCGTGATCCCAGCTTTAGACCAATGATGATTCAGCCTCTGGGGCTGGGCATGTTCAAGGGAAAATCAGGATTATGGTAGCAATAAAGATGGGAAGTGCATTGGGGGTAGGCAGCCATCAGTATCTGCCACAATCTTCTAGTCTCAAATCACCTGGAGTCATCGCTTGTTTTGTTGACTATGATTTTCTCTCCACACAACTCTGCAAAATGTCATCTGCTTATGCTATGTGCTAACCCTCGGAATACTTCTGGTCCACTTGAGTGACCCTGCAGCAGTCTCCCTCATCTGCTGGCACTCAGATCGTGCCAGTGATCTCCCTGAGTGCTGGGTGTCATCCACTCCCCTTGGCAAGAGGGATCCCTTCCTGTGTAGGGCCCAAGCTGAAAATGATCTTCCTGTTTGGGTAGGCAGAATAATGGCCTCCAAACATACCCATGTCCTAATCCTTGAAACCTGTACAAGTTACTGCAAAAGACACTTTACAAATATTATGGAAGTAAGGGTTTTGAGGTGCTTCCCTGGTGGTGGAGAGGTAAAGAATCTGCCTTTCAATGCAGGAGATCTGGGTTCGATCTCTGAGTTGGGAAGATCCCCTGGAGAAAGAAATGACAACCCACTTCAGTATTCTTGTGTGGGAAATCCCATGGACAGAGGAGCCTGGTGGGCCACAGTCCATGGTATTGCAAGAGTCAGACTTGACTAAACCACCACCACCAGGATTTCCTAGCTGCTAAATTGGGAAGATTAAATGGTGGTAATGTTTCGTTGCCTGGGGCAGAATGAATGTTCCAGAATGCCACATGCAATGCTTAATCTCAAGTCAGTTGGCCATTTGGTCCCTTTCCAAGAGATGGATGGTGGCATTGTGCCCTACTTGAGGTGTTGACAGACTTAGCCATTCAACAACAAAAACAAAGGATTTTGAGATGGAAGTTTATCCAGTTAGGCCCTAAATGTCCTTGTAAGAATAAAGCAGAGGGAGGATTGGTTTCAGATGAAGAGAAGACAGTGTGACACCAGAGTTGAGGTTGGAGTGATGAGCGACCCACTGGGGAATGCCATTGGCCACCAGAAGCTGGAAGGGGCAAGGGAGGGATTCTCTCCTCAAGCCTCAGAGCGAAGCAGCACTTGCTTTTAGTCCCAAAAGACTCATTTCAGACCGCTGGCTGCCAGAGCTGTAAAAAAAGAAAGAAAGAAATACATTTTTCTTGTTTTAAACCACTAGGTCTGTGGCAATTTGTTACAGCAGGCATAGGAAACTAACACACCAGCTTTACAGTCCCTGCAATTCCCTGTGGCACAATTTGTAATCCAGCCATGTTACCTTTT
The DNA here is from genome assembly GCF_000754665.1 of Bison bison bison. Classification (NCBI taxonomy): domain Eukaryota; kingdom Metazoa; phylum Chordata; class Mammalia; order Artiodactyla; family Bovidae; genus Bison; species Bison bison. The sequence goes on along the minus strand of NW_011495018.1, from coordinate 15,104,419 downwards.
CATGATTTTAATATAGTTTGCAGATGGAATTAATCGTTTCATTTCTATAAGACCTTCAAACACTGTCAAAAGAAGATCCTCTTTGGGTTAGGATAAGAAACTAGACCGAGGGAGCCTAGTAAGGCGGTCACCTGTGCATGATGTCACTGTTACCATCTTCTC
>NW_011495018.1:15094327-15104133 GCF_000754665.1 Bison bison bison | reverse complement strand
TAAGCTTGACTTCAGCAGCTCACAGAGAAGAAGGACAATTAGAAAACCAGCTTCACCTATGCCTGCCAGCTGCCATTCTACAGTGAGTTGAGTCAATTGCACTTTTCTCTGCCAAAACCATTTGACGGGACAATAAGGACTGAGAAAGGTCAAAAGCAGAAGCTCTGAGGAGACCCAACAGGCCACTGAAATGAATAAAGGGTGGTCATTAGCAGCCATGGAGAGACACAAGATGGGTCCGGAAAAGGCTTAGTAGGGGCACTAGGGTCTCATGCAAAGCAGGGGCTGCCGCCGGGTGGGCAGAGGTCACAGCGCCAGCAGTCTCAGGGAGGCGGTAATTCTGCAGACAAGGGGTGGGGGGACCTGACCTCCAGCAGGGAGAAGGAGCCATGGCTGGCATCGGCACGTTTGTGCTGAGGGAGGCTTTTAAAGGAGCTCTTTGGACAGTGTTCATCTCGGGCCGTTCGGATGGAGATGGATGAGGGTCTGGAGGGAGGCAGACTAATGTGAAGAATCATTGTTTGCACTGCTGGGAAGGAGGGGGAAGGAGCTGTCACAATCTTGCAAGCACAGCTTCTTTTCAGAAGTGAGCTCTCAGCCTTGATGTCTGCTCCTAAACGCCCTGTGCTGCTAAACGATACTGGTGACCACTCATCCCACTGCCCGCCGAGGAGCCGGGGCGCTCGGGAGCCAGCTTCTCACCTCCAGTTGTGCAGAGCACAGAGCCTCGACCCTGGTGCTCATTCCTTCTCTTGGAAAGAGCCAGCTTACTTTTCACCACTCAGCTCTCTCTCCACCACTGCTGTGCTTTGCCCGTGGAGAGGACTTGTTGTTTAGTCACTAAGCTGAGTCCGACTCTTTGCAACCCCTGCACTGAAGCACACCAGGATCCCCTGTCCTTCACTAACTCCTGGAGTTTGCTAAATTCATGTCCATTGAATCAGTGATGCCATCCCACCATCTCATCCTCTATCACCCCCTTCTCCTCCTGCCCTCAATCTTTCCCAGCATCAGGTTCCTTTTCAATGAGTCAATTCGGAGCTTCAGCTTCAGCATCAGTCCTTCCATTGCATATTCAGGGTTGATTTCCTTTAGGATTGACTGGTTTGATCTCCTCGCTGTTCAAAAGACTCTCAAGAGTCTTCAGCACCACAGTTTGAAAGCATCAATTCTTTGGCACTCAGCCTTCTTGATGGTCCAACTCGCACATCCGTCTGTATATGACTACTGGAAAAACCATAGCTTTGCCTATACAGACCTTTGTCTGCAAAATGATGTCTCTGCTTTTTAATACTCTGTCTAGGTTTGTCATAGCTTTTCTTCAAAGGAGCAAGCATCTTTGCCATGTGACATTTATTAGGTGGGTTTCTGTTTCCATTTTTGTTTATTGGACTTTGCCCTTTTTTTGTTTGTTTACATCATCTTTGTGGTGTACCTCAACCTCACTATAAAACAGATAGTCAAGCAGAGCAGACCTGGTTTCTTGTTCCCAGAGAAAGAAAGGCCAAGCAAAATAGAAAATACATTAACATTCAGTTCTGAGTTTTAAGATTCCAAGGTCCAAAGCTTAGCAGGAGCAATAGGTTTGACAGAATATTTAGTCAATGGACCTCTACTCTCAGCCATGCTCAGCCATGGAAAGGGGCCATGAGAGATGCCTATACCGATGACACGGAGAATCTAGAGAAGAAGAGAAAGCTGGACAAAGAGTTGAGGCCTTGTCCCACCTTTGCTCTAAGACAAAAGGTCACGGGAGTGTGCATGTCCATACCTTTGTGTGTCAGGGCCGTAAGGTCATAGCTGTTGACAGCAGCCTGTGGATCATGCAAGTCCAAGGTTAGCAGAGAACCAGCTGCCTCAGCAGATACCAATGGGGATGTTGCTGGGCAGAGCAAAACAGAGTGATAGCCATCCTCAGATGAGTCAATTCCTAAGCAGGTTGATAAGAAGTCCAGGGGTCCCCAAGGAGAAAGGGGTCTGGAATTCTCAAGGAGGAGAAAAGGGCAAACTTTTCCCTCTACATCCCTTAGGATTATATAACAATAATGTATGCTGCTTGAGGACAGTTTCTGGAAAAAAAACCTTCTGGCTAATCCTGTTATCTTAAAATGTAAATTATGGGAGTGGGTCTAGTAAGGTCTTTACAACCTCCAGACATTCTTTTGATTCACTGTAAAAACTAATTAAAGGTATATAACTCCATTGCTAACACTAGTGGGGGCGTACTCTTTCTGCCCTCTTCTGATGTCTATGTCGGAAGCTTTCTCTGTCTCCTTTATACTTTAATAAGGCTTTATTACACAAAAGCTCTGAGCAATCAGCCTCGTCTCTGGCCCTGGATTGAATTCTCCTCTGGAGGCCAAAAATCCCAGCGTCTTTCGTGGTTCAGCAGCAACCTTTCACAGAGATGCCTCCATGAATAAAAGGTGGCAGGAGACAAAGACCATCTTTCCCACTGACATGGGCACACCCCCTGCTTCCCATCACTCTGCCCACAGGAGGGTAGATGTGCCATAAGGGAGAGATACAACTGGAAACCTTAGGCGAGACCTTCAAGTAGCTGAGTTTCCTCAACTTGCCTTAAATTCTGCCACAGTTGGAATGGAAGCTTGGGAAAATAAATGGTTTGAGTAGTGGGGAATAGTTGAACTATTTACACACCTGAGTTAAGTGGCTTATGAAGTAGTATAGCCAATATGCCCATTTTATTTCACCACTGCCATGGAGCTTCCCAAGTGGTGCTAGTGGTAAAGAACACACCTGCCAATGCAGGAAATGTAAGAGACATGGGTTCAATCCCTGGAGGTCAGGAAGATCCCCTGGAGGAGGGCATGGCAACCCACTCCAGTATTCTTGCCTGGAGAACCCCACGGACAGAGGAGCCTGGTGGGCTACAGTCCATAGGGTCACAAAGAGTCCGACATGCCTGAAGCGACTTAACACACACACAGCACATCATGAAAAAAATATTTCCTTTAAGCTCTCCATTTTAGCTGACTGTTTGGAGAGAGTCTGGTTGGACGTTTCATCTACTTTGACTGCCTTTTCTAGCCTTCCCAGCAGGGCTGATGTGAACAAATGATGGATTCCTCTGGATGGTCTCATTCACCCTGTGAACTCATTGAACATGGTTCACATGTGAGTTAAAAGTACCCATGATATAGAGAAAGAGCCATCCAAAGGGGACTAACACTAATACTTGTTGTGACACCATTGTTCTCAGAAAATACCTTGCTCCATTCAGTGACCTGTGATGTGGTTGCTGTAACTCTCCACTTGCAGAGAAAAAAGCAGACTCTCGGTGGTCTACCCAACAATGCATGACTCGCACTGTACTGCCTTGCCAAGGAAATCTAGAAGTACACTGAATATAAGACCCACAGGAGACTTAAGAGGTAGAAGGTAGAAAATACCAACGTTGAGCAAATCAGACCCTCTAGGGAACTAGAGATGCCTCAGCCTGGGGGATTGACTCTCTAGAGGCTGGAGTTCAGTCCAACAGATGGTAGTTGAGGAAATAATTTGAGATGAGGCATAATCAGTAAACAACAAGTTGTGGGACACCAAAGGATCTGATTGAATGGACGTCACATGGAAAATCATAAGCCCACAGACAAAGAATAACATGCATAGCAGAATAACATGGCATCCAACACAGAACCCAGAAACCTAGCTGTTAATGAAAGAGTTAGGCATGGCCCAAGTGTCACTGAATATCACTTCTCCTACTCAATGTCAGTAATGAAGCAGAGGGGGCTCAGACTCTAAAGGAATATTTACGTGCCAGAATGCCTGGCATCGTCTCCTCAAATGACCATCCTCTCCCTCTGGTGGCCAGCATTTACACACATGAGCTGGCCCAGGGGTCATCCTCAGGATGCCAGCAGCTAACTCTGTGCTCATGGGTCAGTTACCTCTGCTGAGCAAGTAGCTGTGTGATGAGGGATCAGTTACCTCTTCTCTTTCCTCTGCATGATGAGAGTGCTGGGGATCGTGGAGGCCACTCCCAGTTCCAACACACTGTGATTCTCTCATTATAGTAAAGTGGGTTTAGCTCCAATGTCTTCATCCATTCAGGCTGCTATAACAGAATCCCATCAATTGTTTACACACAGCTGAAATTTATTTCTTATGGTGCTGGAGGCTGAAAAGTCCAAGATCACAGTATCAGTAGACTCAGTGCTTCCCAGACAGTGATCTTTTCATTGTGTCTTCACTGGGCAGAATGGACTAGCTAGCTTTCTGGAGTCTCTTATTAGGACACTAATCTTATCATGAAGGCTCAACCCTTAATACCTAATCACCTCCCAGAGGCTACACCTACTAACACCATCACCTTTCTGGTTGGGATTTCAACTTACAAATGGGGGGGAGGGGGGCGGGGGGCGGGCAGGGAGTGCACCAGTATTCAGACAACAGCACCTGAAGGAGAAATCCTGACTTCAGCCTCAAGTAACTGCAGTCAGTCCAGAGTGTGCATGAAATGGTTTTCTTCTCAGAAAGCCCATGGCTCCTGGTGATGTGATTGGCATTCAAAGTTACAAAAATCTGTTTATAAGATTCTTCGCTCCTGCCACAAAGGAACTGACTTACATCTTTGTCCATGCATAGCTTGTTTTCTGAACATTTTTTAAGCAATCAAAAATTCACTGTTATCTAAAATACCTGACCCTTTATAAAGCTCCAATGATTTTCCTCTGGCGCACTTCCTCCTTCACACAGACTAACATTTCACTTTGCCATCTTTACGGTTGAATGTCCAACTCCCTCTTCGTGTTCCTCCCAAGAAATCGTGTCTGCAGGCATCCAACGCTCCAAAACTGGGGAACAATCTCTCTGGAGCTCCCCGCCCCTCCACCCACTCCCCAGGCTCTGGTTCATTTCTCTCCAACTATGATTTAATGAGAAAATGTCCCACCTCTTTGTAGATCTTCAATTTCACATAACTTTCTGGGTTCTTCTGAACATATTCATAGCTTAGACAGCACTTGATTTTATTTTTCTACCCCAATAAATTTGTTTTTCTATGTGAACAGAACTCTTTTTTAACCCATAGAAGATTTCTCTTTCACATAATAGAAGATGTCTTTTCCTTCCAAGTAAACAGGGTTACAGACATCTGCTTAGCTTGATCAATAAACAAATGGATTATCAAGTATCCTTCAAATAAATAGCCCATACCACTTGACTGCCAATGCAAGTGACATCTTTGAACTAAATCTAATAGAGAAAGGCTGGAGTAACTGATTCCTGCGTGTATGTGTGTGTTTCCTTTCTTGAGATAAGATGAAACTTGAGCCTACAGACAACCCTGTCATTGATTTTTTAGCCTTTTATCTTCTATGAAAGAATCCCCCTTGTTCCAGCTTTTGTTGTTGTTCAGTCTTTAAGTTGTGTCTGACTCTTTGCAACCCCGTGGACTGCAGCCTGCCAGGCTCCTCTGTCCTTTAGCAAAATAACAAATAGCTGTTGCCTCTGTTTCAAGTCCTGTGTGCTCTCTCTCTCTCCCTTCCTTGGATTAGGGGGTCACACAGTCCGTGGTGATGCAGGATTCCTCAAGAAAGGCCTCTGGTTCCTCTACTGGTCCCCTTGACCCTGTTAGAACGTAGTGGGCCAGGGCAGGTGGTGGGGGCTGCAAGGTGGTAGGAGTGCACACAGCTTCCGCTGAGAACAGAAATAATGCAAAAGGCTGTTGAACAGCGGTGAAGTGCAGCATTGATGGGATTTAAACATGCATATAAGATGCTCCAAAAGATGGGGAAATATTCAAAACCAGTGACATGGGCTTAGAACTAATGAGCTCACAGCACACCCAGTGGAACCATGCGAAGAGAAGCCCGGGGGTTTTATCCTGCAGGTAGACTTTTTATTCAAGTCCACCTCTGATAAACTGCATCTCTCCAGACCTTCCTAGGACTCGGCTTCCTCCTGGGACCCCTTGCAAAGGAGCAGCTAATGATTCCGCTTGACCCTCAAGAGCCCACAGTCGCTGAGACAGACCACCAGCCTTTTCTGTCGCCTCCCCCACCCCTGGAGTCTTCCATTATTCAGGTGTGTGTTGGCATCTACCAGGAAGTCAGGACTGTAACCAGGGTTGGAGAGAGGAGAAAACTGTGGCTTTAAGCTTTTTGATTTTATGAGGTGAATCTCTGTCTGCGACACAGTATGATAGGTGCTGTGAGACAGTTATCAGAGCAAGCGTGTGAGTACCCCTCCCCTCCACCACTCTGAGTGATTCACAATCAGTACGTCAGCATTCAGCGCCCACAAGGGCCTGGAGGCACTGCTATTACACCCATTTTAGAGATGTGGAGACTGAGGTGCCTACTCTTAAGGAATTCTCGAGGTTGCAGCCTTGTCTGCAGCAGTCCAGGGCCAAAGCTATCATGGGTACAGAGCCAGAGGAAGTACGAGGGATTTTTGAAGACACCCCAGCAACTTTCTAGCTAACTTTGGCAGACACGTCGGGGGAGAGCCATGTCTGAAGGAGAAGCAGGGTTAAATATAACTGCAGAGGAGGAGAGTCATTTCAAATATCAAAAAACAGCATGGCCACAGATCCAAGGCTAATCTGATGCCTGTGACCCCACTGGGATCATGACTGGGGTAGGGGTGGGAGACAGGCTAGCAGATGAGGCCAGAATGAGATGCCCTTGTGTTCTGGTGAATGCTGTCATCCCAGCCTGCCTCTAACAGCTCCCTCTTGGTTCAGAAGTGTCCTGGTCTTGGGGAGGGGGTGAGGGGAGGTAGGTGTGGGGCTTCCCAGGTGGCACTAGTGGTAAAGAATCCGCCTGCCAAGCAGGAGACCTGGGTTCAATCCCAGCATTGGGAAGATCCCTGGAAGAGGGCATGGAAACCCACTCCAGTATTCTTGCCTGGAGAAGCCCATGGACAGAGGAGCCTGGTGGGCTACAGTCCATGGGGTCACCAGGAGTCGGACATGACTGAAGTGACTTAGCATGCACTCACGTCCTGGTCTGGATGGTAAATTGCATCATTACCTTGGGCCAGACGGAGAAGCCAGGAGGAGATTCTTGCTAAGGAAGCAGACGGAAGTTTTGGAAAAGTTTTCCTGATAGCAAGGAGGAGGGGTTGGAGAAAAATGAGGGACCCCTCAGGAGGTCATGACCGGGGTCCAGAATGTGGCCCTGAGCCCAGGCAGTGGCTGTGACAGTAACAAGAAAGGAAGAGCCTCTTGACCAGAGGTTAATTGACACGACTCTGGAACTTGTCATTGGAGACTGCAGACGGATGACAGGTCTAGTGTGGGCGGCTAGAGATGCCTCAGCTCACTCGGAGGGCACAGACTAAATACCTGATTTTCAAAATCTTGAACTTGAGTTGCCGAGGAGCTTCCTACAGGCAGAAGGAAACGTGGGGCCACCTATGGGAAAGGAGTGAAATTTAAAAGGTAGATTCAGGAATAGCCAAAGGAGATACAGATGTTGAAAAGGAAGGGATGCCTGAAATGAGAGAGGAGAGGCCAAGGCCTGAGACAAACTGTCAGGGAGATGAGGGAACAAGAGGAGCCCAAGAATCAGAGACAGAGAGCAGGCAGGGGTGGTCCGTGGGCCATGGGCTGGCTACTGCTAGCTGTGTCCTGAGAGAGCAGTGGCAGAGGTGGGAGCAGAGATTTCCTTCAGGGCTTTCCAAGGATTGCGACTGGTGAAGGCAGAGCCTGGGATCCAGAGCAAGATCCCTGCAGGAAATGGATCAGCTCACCTTGCACTCAGAACCCTACACCCCTCCTCCCTGGCCTCCCTGGCCTTTGCTCTGGCTGTGCCCAAGGCCCAGCCCACCCTCACTGGCTTACTCACTCCAGACCTTTCTCTTCTCTTAATTTTCTCACCATCCACAGAGAAGCAATCAGCAAATCCTGTCTCAACCACTGCAGGGGTTCCAAAGCCAAATCAGAGGACCACCGTCACGTCCCCACCATCACCTGTCTGGTCTGAGCCATCATCACCCATCACTGCCTCACCAGTGCCCCCTGCTCCATCCCCCCAGCAGATCCAGGGTGGGCCTTTGAAGGTGTAAGTCACAGTGAGTCACTCTCTGACTTGATGGCCACCAGCTGACTTCAGGCCTAAAGTTCTTGCTGGGGCTTAGGGCTGTGGCTCTGATGCCCCCTCTCACTCTCCAACCAACTATTCCTGAAACCCTCCCTGGAGCACCAGCCTCGGGCCCCTGCTCTGTATCCTGTGGCCTGGAACATTCTCCCGTAGAGGGTCATATGCCCCACTAGACCCACTAGCTCTCTGCTCCAATGTCACTCCCCTGCCTCCCCCGCTACCCATCTAAAACGCAACCCCTTAGCTGTCTCTTTCTCTTCCCTTAGCCTGTTTTGTTTTTCTTCATAATCGTTATAACTTCCCATTATATTTTTCCATCCTCCTGATAGAATCTACACACAGTAAAATTCACTCCTTTTAATGCACAGTTTTCTGAGCATTGAGAGAAACTTCAGTCCTTTAATCATCACCACAGTCAAGATCTGAAATAGCTCCATCACTCCCCAGATTCACTCAAGCCCCCTTGGAGTCAATCCTTCCACACCTGGTCCTCAGCAATCTGTTTTCTGTTCTTGTAGTTTTGCCTTTTCCAGAACATCATATAAATGTTGGAGTCATATAATATGTGGTGTTTTAGTGTCTGTCTTCCTTTCTTAGCGTAACGTGTGTGGGGTTCATTCATGATGTTGGATCCAGCAGTTCGTTCCTTTTTGTAGCTGTGTAGTATTCCATTGTGTGGATGACTGCACAATGTTAATTCCCTATTGAGGATATTTGAGTTGTTTTCAGTTTTGAGTGAATGTGATTACAGTTCCTCCGCAACTTGTGATCAGGTTCTTGCGAATACATGAGGTCTCATTTTTCTTGGGTAAATAAGTAGAAGTAAGAATTGCTGGGCCCTATGGTAGCTGCATGTTTAACTTTACAAGAATCTGCAACCCTTTTCCAGAGTGGCGGTACCACGGTACATTTCCACAAGCAAGAGGTGACAGCTGCAGTTGCTCTGCATCCTCACCAGCTCTTGGTGTTATGGGTTTTTTGGTTTGTTTTTGTTTGTTTTGCCATTCTAACCAACGTACAGCGGTATTTCATCATGGCGGTCATTACCTGTTGATTTGTGAGTCTATGTATACAAATGGACAATGGCTAGACCACATGTGACAGTAGAACTCTAACCCACCACCTCTGTAGCAGCCAGCACACAATGGTCCAGCCTGAGTCAGAGAGTACCAGCTTCCTCTAATGTTTGCACCCCATGCACTTCCAACTCAGGACCTACTCAAGAGAGTCAAATATGCTCCCCCAACCAAGCACATAGGATGCTCTGCTTCTGTTAACCCCTCTTCAGCTGCCCAAGGTCACCAGCCTGCAGTCAGGGCACACCTGAAGCCTTCCTTTTACATCCACTTACGTCTAAAGCTGTCCCACATCCTGCCTCCCTTTGACTCTGCCTAACATGAGTGATTGCAGCCATGAAATTAAAAGACGCTTACTCCTTGGAGGGAAAGTTATGACCAACCTAGATAGCATATTCAAAAGCAGAGACATTACTTTGCCAACAAAGATTCGTCTAGTCAAGGCTATGGTTTTTCCAGTGGTCATGTATGGATGTGAGAGTTGGACTGTGAAGAAAGCTGAGCACCAAAGAATTGATGCTTTTGAACTGTGGTATTGGAGAAGACTCTTGAGAGTCCCTTGGACTGCAAGGAGATCCAACCAGTCCATTCTGAAGGAGATCAGCCCTGGGATTTCTTTGGAAGGAATGATGTGAAAGCTGAAACTCCAGTACTTTGG
>NW_011495018.1:15092820-15094223 GCF_000754665.1 Bison bison bison | reverse complement strand
GGAAGGAATGATGTGAAAGCTGAAACTCCAGTACTTTGGCCACCTCATGCGAAGAGGTGACTCATTGGAAAAGACTCTGATGCTGGGAGGGATTGGGGGCAGGAGGAGAAGGGGACGACAGAGGATGAGATGGCTGGATGGCATCACTGACTCAATGGATGTGAGTTTGAGTGAACTCTGGGAGTTGGTGATGGACAGGGAGGCCTGGCATGCTGCAATTCATGGGATCACAAAGAGTCGGACACGACTGAGCAACTGAACTGAACTGAACATGAGTGAGGGTAGCTGGTTCCCTGCCCTAGGAAGCACTCAATAAATAGCCTCTGCTTGTTCTCCTTTGGGCTTCCCTGGTGGCTCAGACCATAAAGACTCTGCCTATAATGCAGGAGGCCCGGATTCAATCCCTGGGTCAGGAATCCTCGATCCCTAGTTCTCCTTTGGGTGCTCTTCATTTATTTTCCAAGTTTGTGTATTTACTGTCTTCTTCCATCAGGAGAGGGTCTCCAGGAACAGTGCCTGGAGATGCTAATAGATGCTCCAAAAGTTCTGTGGACAGAAAAAAAAAAAAAAAAAATTCTTTGGACAGACTTCAGGAATTTCTAGTACTCAGTTTGAGCCCTTGGCTCATTTCCTTTGAGGGGTGGCAGAAACTGTAGCCCACGACGTTGCCTCACCAGTAGGGCCTGGGGCTCTGGCATGTCCCCTGCCCTCTGCTGGGGTTGGTCGGCGGGGTGTGCCCAGCTCTGCCACTTCTCCAGACCCACCCCATCTCCTGATTGGCAGCTTGCCTGCCCATCTGATCAGCTTCCCTCTGCTTCCCTGAGGAGAGGCTCAGACAGTTTGGGCCAGCTCAGGGCATATGGGGAGAAGACCTTCTAGTTCTTTCTAAACATCTTGTCTGCTGTGGAAGAATGCAAAGCCCCGAGAAAGAAAGCCCACAGGAGGCTCTTTCGAAGGCAGCCAGAATCTTCTCTACTTTTGGAAACTGCCTCGTGGGAAGGGAGGCCTGTTAGACTAAACATCTCGCGGTCCCAAACTGCAACAATTTTGGAAATGCTCCCCAGGCTATGTCTCTCTCTGGGAAAAGGGAATTATAAACCCTGAGTCTGAAGCAGCTCTACGTTCATCTCAGCTCAAGGGCTTTCTAGAGTCCCTTCTGGAAGTCAACTTCGGAAATTGGACTTGCAGCAGCAGAAAAGCAGATGCTCCAGCCCCGGGTGGGGTGGGGCTCAGCCCTGGTCTCCAGGGGTCCCGTCTCTCCTGAGGCTGATGGGGAGACGGCATCGGTGCTATAGGGGGACCTCAGAGCCCTGGAGGCACCCACTAAACCGAATGATAAAAACAAACAGCAGAATGAAACTTTCAAGACTGCATCTCCATATGTGAGGATTTTTTAATATTTT
>NW_011495018.1:15082776-15092720 GCF_000754665.1 Bison bison bison | reverse complement strand
ATTCTCCAGGCAAGAATACTGGAGTGGGTAGCCATTCCCTTCTCCAACGGATCTTCTCAACCCAAGGCTTGAACCTGGGTCTCCCACATTACAGGCAGATTTGTTATCAACTTCACCATCTGAGCCACCAGTTGAATTTATTTTCTTAAATATGTCTAACTGTTCCTTAATCAGCAGTTGTTTAAAACACCTCGGTTTCATCTCAGATTACGTATTTAATGATCTCCAAAGGAAGACTTGAAGCTACTCAACAGGGCTCCGATTTTTCTGTAATATGATCCCTTTTACCTGCTATCTGTTGGAAAACCAGCCACTTGGTGAAATTTTTAAGAATGAGTTAATGGGTGATACAGGGAGGCAGGGGGTTCTCCATCCTCACCCTGAGCCTTGTTCCCATAAGATGCCTCAGCTTGAGGAGACCTGAGCTTGTGCAGGATGCCTGTGGAAGGGCTGTGAATTTGGGCTCTGGGCTCCCTAGCTATGGACGAGACAGCAAGTCTTCACATTTGTCTGGTCGGCAACCACAGGGTGACTCCTGAGTTTTGGGCCCCATAGCTCAAGCAACACTTGACAAACAGGAGCCTTTATTACTACACATACCAACCCAGATAGTTCAGACACACAAAAACAGCTTGAAGCTGGGAGAGCATTGGGCAGAACTGTGATGTTTGAAGTATGTACACCTATTGCCTAAGACTCTTGGTTGTGTTCTAGGAGGGAGAGTTTGTTTTGTTTCTCATGGATCACTTTGCTATTTAATGAATTTTTTTTTTAATCTGGCAGTTCTGTGTAGGACACACTTCAGGTTCATTTCCAGGGGAGAATCAGAACCATCAAATTATTGACAATGAATGAATGGATGGACGAACTGATGGGCACTGAGTTGTTGAAGCTCCAATATTTGTCCACCTGATGCAAACAGCCCACTCAATGGAAAAGACGCTGATGTTGGAAAAGATTGAAGGCAGAAAGAGAACAGGCTGACAGAGGATGAGATGGTTGGATGGCATCACCAATTCAATGGACATTAACTTGGGCAAATTCTGGGAAATGTTGAGGGTCAGGGAGGCCTGTCCATGGGGTCACAAAGAGTTGGGCTTGACTTGGTGATTGAACAACAGAAAATGAGTTGCTGGGAGGCACAGATGTTGGGCCAAGGAATTTTACATTTCCTCTTGTCTTTTCATCTGCCCAGCAAAGACTTCTTGTGAAATATCTTAACAGACCAGGATGCAGGCTTAGTCATGTCTGACTCTTTGCGACTGCATGGACTGTAGTCCACCGGGCTCCTCTGCCCATAGAATCCTCCAGGCAAGAATACTGGAGTGGGTTGCCATGCCCTCCTCCAAAGGATCTTCCTCACTTGGGGATCAAACCCACGTTTCCTGAATTGCAGACAAATTATTTGCCCTCTGAGCTACCAGGGAAGCTTGCTTAGGATTACTGAGAGGCAAAGATGAAGTCTGATCCCAGCTGAAAGGGCTCTTGGGGTCGTGAGTGCCTGGACTTGGGTAGAACCAGTGACTTCATCCTGAGCCTCAATGATGCTCACCCTCCCCTTTTCCTGATCCTGGTGAAGGAGCCTTGCAAAGTTGGAGTACTGCCCAAAGGGAGGCGGAGAGGTGCATGCAGAGGAAGTGATCCCACACCATCTTTCCCTCATCTGAGTTTTTCCCCCGGGCCTTCAAATGATATTCTGCTCCCTGACACCCTCCGTCTCCCTCATCTGTAATGACTGGCCTCCTGGGCCCTCCGCTACTTCTCCGCTGTTTCCCTGATCCAGCACTTTTTCCTCGGTGCACTATTTTCCCCTGGATTTTCAAATTCCCTGTGGACCCTAATCAGACAGCAAGCTGCGCACACTTGGCAAGTTTTGAGTTTTAATAAAAAATCGTGTTTATTCCTGTGAAGGCTTTTTTCCTTCCCCATGAATTCTCCTAACGAACGCAGTTTTTTCTTGACTCGGGCTTTTTCTTGAGTTGGGTTTTTCTTTAAAGGTGACTCTACTCGCAGGTTCACTCTGATCTCAAGAGCCAGGAGCCTGTACCGCAACTCCAACAGTTTCAGGTCCTGGGGAAGACTTGCATTAGCCCGCTTCTGGTTTTTGCTCCTGGTGTGTCCAAAGCAATTTAAAATATCAAAGGAAAAGGGAGAAAAGAAATAAGAAATGACCCAGGCCTGCATGAAGATGTAAAAGGCATTCTGATATTCTGAGCAATGAATCAACGGCACCTGATGTCTTAGTCAAGAGCTGGATGAGCATCAGGCCACCTAATAGGTCTGTGGTCCTGGGTTCTGTCCTGGGAGCCACCACAGCAGGGACCACTCTCTGATGCTATGTCACGAATGCGGGGAGAATGATGTTTGCAGAAACTGGTGGTCCCGTCAACCCAGTCCTTCCCCATCTACTATTATTACTACTACTCATAGCTCACCATGAGCCTGGTGTGTGTGCCCAGTCGTGTCTGACTTTGTGACCTCTTGGGCTGTAGCCCACCAGGCTCCTCCGTCCATAGGATTTCCCAGGGGACAATACTGGAGTGGGTTGCCTGCCCTCCCCCAGGGGATCTTCCCAACACCAGGAATGAACTCGTGTTTCCTAAGTCTCCTGTACTGGAGGCTATATCACGTCAAATAGCTGAACTCAGTTTCTTCCTTCCCTCCCTGTCTTAATCCTCTAGCATTGGAGGTGACTGTCAATGAGGCAGTGAAAAATGTGACGATGAAAAGAAGTTGCAAGAAGGAGTAAAGACCTTGTACTGCCTCAGTTGGCACCTCCGGACAGTGCAAGAATTAGACTAGATCTTCATCACGTGGAATGACCTGGACAGCTTTCTAACACTTCACCTGCCCGGCCCTGACCTATTTGATAGTCTCTGAGGAAGGGGCTGATTGTGTATTTTGTTGTGCATTCCTTGGTTGAGGGGCTTCCCAGGTGGCGCTAGTGGTAAAGAACCTGCCTGCCAATGCAGGAGATGTAAGAGAGGAAGGTTTGATCCCTAGGTTGGGAAGATCCCCTGGAGGAGGGCATGGCAACACACTCCAGTAGGTTTGCCTGGAGAATCCCATGGACAAAGGAGCTTGGCGGGGTACAGTCCATAGGGTCACAGAGTCATACACAACTGAAGCGACTTTGCATGCATGCACCTTGGTTGAGACTAATTGGAGAAAGTGATGACTGTCAGGATCCCTCCCCATCCAGATGCTGAGTCAGTGAACCCCTTCTGCCAGAGACCGCAAACTCCTAGGAGATTGTTTCTTTCTTCCCAGAGGATCACACCCTTCCCATCAAAACATAGTAGGTACTCAGGAAACATTTCGGGAATCAAGTAGATGGAGTTATCTTCTTATGTCTCATTTTCTTATTTCTGCTGCTTATGAAAATACATTAGTGGGAATGGACAATTGCGTAACCGTGTGGACTTGATCCATTTATAACACAAAGTTAATCTAACCCAGGTTAATCATCCTGAAGTTCTTAGCCATTTGGAATCTCTCTCTGATGGGACAAGAGGTCATACATTTACAACGTGTGGATTTTATGAATAATTGTTTCCTCTTCCAAATTAAGCTTGTTTTCTCAATGAAAAAATCTACGTTTTTTTCCCCACCTGATCTGAGGTTCTTCTCACACTTGGAGACACCTCAACCCCCTTTTTTTTTTAATAACTCTAGGTCTTTGGACCTTTCATCTCAGTTTTCCTACATATGCCCCTAGCTGCAGTCGAAAAATCTATAATGTGCATCTAGCAAGTGGCCTCCAGAGGGGCCTGACTCGTGGGCTCACCGCACCTGTGTTTTCTAGTGCTTTCTCATTTTAAATGCTCCTAAACCAACAGCCGGCAGCACTGGTCATTAGGGAAGCCGTGGACGCTGAGCCGGCGCATCAGCACAATTACCGGGGCAGGTCCAGCAGGCTTTCTGCTGTGGGTCGGGGCCCCCGGCACTGCAAGTGTCTTCAGTGCATTGGCAGCCTAAGCACTTGTTTTAGGCTTAATTGGCCTGAGGCTGGTACATGGACCCCAGCTTTGTCCCCTGAAGCAATGCACAGAGCACTGTAGTGGAGAAGGGATGAGCTGCTTCCGCAAGGCCTTGTACAAGAGGAATAAAGCCTTGGGTCATTGTTGCCACATGGTTGCTGCCACCTGCTTTGGCCCCTCTCACCTGGGGCTTGCTGCGTAACATGGCATGCGGTGCACCAGTAGTGATGAAATGTACTTTTCTTTTTAATTCTGAGCTCCAACCAAATGCTTTACCATGATGTTTTTCTCCCATAAATCAGCCTCAAGGCATGTGTACACAAACATTTCTTACCAGTCAGCCCTTTCTTGACTGCTCTGTAGGAAAACAAGGGACAGTGTTTTTCCCGTCCTGCTGTCCAGAGAGTGGGTATAAGGACCGCTGGGAGTGGGGAACCAGATGACAGGCTGCAGCCCTGGCTCTGCCCCAGTGCACTTGGGACCTTGGAGTTGACATTTAACCTCTTCTAGCCTCAGTTTACCCATAGGAAAAATGGAAATAGTGATACCTATCCTGTCTATCTCACTGATAATTTAATTATTGTTGTTGCTGTTCAGTCACTCAGTCATGTCAGACTCTGCAGCCTCATGAACTGCAACGTGCCGGACTTCCCTGTCCTTCAGTATCTCCTGCTGCTACTACTAAGTCACATCAGTCGTATCCGACTTTGTGCGACCCCATAGACGGCAGCCCACCAGGCTCCACTGTCCCTGGGACTCTCCAGGCAAGAACACTGGAGTGGGTTGCCATTTCCTTCTCCAATGCATGAAAGTGAAAAGTGAAAGTGAAGTCACTCAGTCATGTCTGACTCTTAGCAACCCCATGGACTGCAGCCTGCCAGGCTCCTCCGTCCATGGGATTTTCCAGGCAAGAGTACTGGAGTGGGGGGCCATCGCCTTCTCTGAGTATCTCCTGAACTGTGCTCAAATTCATGTCCATTGAGTCGATGATGCCATTCAACCATCTCATCCTCTGTCGCCCTCTTCTCCTCCTGGCTTCAGTGTTTCCCAGCATCAGGGTCTTTTCCAACGAGTCAGCTCTTCACATCAGGTGATTGAAGTATTAGAGCTTCAGCATCAGTTCTTCCAACGAATATTCAAGGTTGATTTCCTTTAGGATTGACTGGTTTGATCCCCTTGCAGTCCAAGGGACTCCCAAGAGTCAGTCTTTTTCTAGCATCGCAGTTCAAAAGCTTCAATTCTTCGGTGCTCGGCTTTCTCTATGGTCCAACTCTCACATCCATACATGATTACTGGAAAAACCATAGCTTTGACTGTAGGGACCTTAGTCGGCCAAGAGATGTCTCTGCTTTTTAATAGTTGAGAGAAAGTGATCTGTGAGAAGTACAAAATTATCCAAATGCCTAGTGTTGTTAATTTCCACGACTTGAGTGAATGGGGATGTTTCCCTTTGGATCTGTGTGGTGGCCTGGTTTTCAGTTGCCACAGAAAAGTGTCTTCAGGTCTGGTGTGTCTGGTAGCAGTAGTACAGCCCTCCTTCCTCATCCATCTCTGTGCGTCACATTTCCTAAAGAAGATCTCTGTAGATCATGTGCCAATTTGTTGGGGGCAGTTATCCATCAAGGTGGAACCTGGGTCATTCATCTTTACACCTGGCAGCTGCCGTCGACACATAGCAGATGCTGCCCTGAAGGGCTAGGAAGTGACAGGAACAGCTCATCTGAGAGGGAGCCACAGCACCCTGTGACTTCTGATGTGTGCTTTGGGGGAAGAAATTCCAAAGAGAGGAGGTGTGTTTGAAATTATTGCTCCCCCAAACCCCAATCCTGTTTCACATGTTTTTTGCCCCAATCTAACACCCAAGAAGGAAGGGATGGTCTTGGGAGACTCTGGTCCCATTTCCAGGTGTCTTATTGTCGCTTTGATTAATATTCAGTTCACAGAAGGTATGGAAAGCTCAGGTGAGGCTTTTGTGACCATTCACACTTTGAGGAATTAGGCATCATTTGTGCAGTGAATGTCTGAGCGTGCGCTCTGCTCCGGAAGTACGATGGTGAACAAGACAGACAGGGTCTTTGTTCTCGAGGTCTGACAGTCCAGGGGGAGGACAGGATGACAGGTAACAGGCAGTCACGGCATAATGTGACATGGAGACGCAGGGGGATCGAGGAACTTCTAGGGAGGCAATTCATCTGGATGTGGAGCCTCAGGGAAGCTGCTGAAACATTAATCAGGTGGGAAGGCTGGGAGTCAGAGGGTGGGAGGGCTGTGGGGACAGAGGGACAGCAGGTGTAAGGCCCAAAGTGGAAGTGGGGGGGCTGCATTTGAGCAGCAGTCCAGGACTAGCATCACCTAGGAATTTGTTAGAAATGCAAAGTCTTGGCCCCTACTGCAGGCCTACAGAATCAGAAACTCTGTGAGTGGGGCAGGCCGAGAAGCCCATTTTAAGTAGTTCCCAAGTCATCCTGATCCACATCCTAGTTGGAGAATCACCATGTTAGAGGAAGTGTAAATTGTTTAATACAGAATCTAGCCCAACAAAGCATCTTTCCTTCTGGAAGAGACATGACTTCCATCTCTTCCACTATGGTGGGGTCCCTCCTGGCACCCTGTCCTCCTCTTCTTCCCCACCATTCAACTACAGGGTTTTATTAATATTCTCAGCTTCTAGTGGGGATGGTACTCAACTTTCTGACCTCCACATTCCCCTCCCCCAAAGAGCTACAAAGAGAAATAGACATATCCAGTTACAGTCAGAGATTTCATCAGTCATCTCTCCATAACTGAAGGAAGAAAGAAAAACAGAAAATCAATAAGGATAGAAAAGACTTGCACAACAATATCACCCAACCTGACCTAGTTGACTTTTATGAAACACTCTACTTCCAAACAGGAAAATACACATTTTTTTTTCCAAGTATGCACAGAACATTTACCAAGACAGCCTACATTCTGAGTTATAAAACAAGTCCCAATAAATGCAAAAGGATTCAAGTCACACAAAATATTTCTCTGACCACAATAAAATTAAATTAGAAATAATTACAGAATGATATCTGTAAAATTCCCAAATACTTGAAAACTAAATAATACACATCTAAATATCATATGACCAAAGAAATCAAAAGGGAAATTACAGAATATTTGAACTGAATGAAAATGAAAACACACCATTTCAAAATCTGTGGAAGGCAGCTTAAGTGGTATTTAAAAGGCCATTTTTAGCATGAAACACCTATACACGAGAAGAAAAACCTAAAATAAGTGACCTTAGTTTCTATCTTAAGAAACTAGAAAAGTAAAGGCAAATTAAGCCAAAAATAAGCAAAAGAAATAAAGTAAAAAGCAATGATGTAGGAAAAAAACAAAATAGATAGGAATGAAGCCAAAATCTAGTTCTTTGAGACCATCAGTAAAATTAATAAGCTTCCAGCCAGATTAATCAGGAAAAGAGGAAGAGATAGAGAAAAGATACAAATTGCTAATATCAGTAATGAGAGAGATAATTTTACCACAGATTCTACGGATATTAAAAGGATAATCGGCATAATACAAGCAAATATGCCAATAAATGTAAAATCTTGGATAAATGGACAAATGTCTTGAAAGACAAACTACAAAAGTTCATTCAAGAAAAAGATTGGTAACCTGCATAACCCTATAGCTTTCAATAAACTGAATTCCTTTACATTTTAAGTAAATTCAAAACATTCCCATGAAATAAAACTCCAGACTCAGATGACTTCACTGCTGAATTACAACTGTACATTTTAAGGAACAAATGATATCAATTCTATAAAAATTCTTCCAGATAATAGATGTGGGTTATCTCCCAAACCTTTCTGTGAGACCAGCATTACTCTAATACCAAAACTAGACAGACATTGCAAGGAAACTACAGGCAATATCCCTCATGAATATATATGCAAACATTCTCAACAAAAGTTTAGCAAAAAATAGAGCTAAACAGCATTTATTGTTGCTGTTCAGTCCCTAAGTTGTGTCCAGGAGAAGGCAATGGCACCCCACTCCAGTATTCTTGCCTGGGAAATCCCATGGACGGAGGAGCCTAGTAGGCTGCAGTCCATGGGGTCGCTAAGAGTCGGACACGACTGAGCAACTTCACTTTGTCAATTGTCACTTTCATGCATTGGAGAAGGAAATGGCAACCCACTCCGGTGTTCTTGCCTGGAGAATCCCAGGGACAGAGGAGCCTGGTGGGCTTCCGTCTATGGGGTCGCACAGAGTCAGACATGACTGATACGACTTAGCAGCAGCAGCAGCAAGTTGTTTCCAACTCTTTGCCCATGGACTGTAGCATGCCAGACTTCCCTGTCCTTCATGATCTCCCAGAGTTAGTTCAAATCCATGTCCATTGAGTCGGTGATGCCATCTAACAGTATCCAACAGTTAAACAGTATGTCTAAATAAAAGTACACCATAACAAGTGGGATTTATACTAGGGATACAAGACTGCTGGGAAAGTTTGAGGGCAGAAGGAGAAGAGGGCATCAGAGGATGAGATGGCTAGATAGCATCACTGATGCAATGGACATGAACTTGGGCAAACTTCGGGAGATGGTGAGGAATAGGGAGGCCTGGCATGCTGCAGTGCATGGGGTCACAAAAAGTAAGACATGACTGGGCGACTGAACAACAAGACTGTTTAACATTAAAAAATCAATCAATTTATTTCACATTAACAGGATAAAAGGGGGAAACTACATAATCCTCCAATAGATGGAAAAAGAGAAAAGAAGGAAGGAAGAAAAAAGTATTTGACAAAATCCAGTATGTATGCCTAGTAGATGTTGGCAAGCCAGGTGGAGAAAGGCGTCTATAAAAAACACAGTTCTTGGTGTTCTGAGACTCAGTTTCAACTTTGGGGTAGGAGAGGGGGTGGCGGTTCCCCAAAAATACAACAAATGATTTTGAGACACTAGTAGGGTATCCTAGAATTCAACTAAATTCCGAAACTCTCTGGCGCCAGGAGCCAGCATTAGATTGCACATGTTAAGGGTTCAGTCCTACAAGACTCCTGCCTCCAGCACCTCACCTACTCAGAAGCCAGTCGAAAGCCCAGGCTGTTATCTGTGCTTCTGACCAACTGGCTATAAATCCAAGGTTTCCATGGCCTCCTCCTCAGGTCTCATGACCTTGTGAGAGAGGCTCACAGACTTAGAGGAAAAACTGTAATTACTAGATCGCCGGTTTATTATAAAAGGCTGTAACTCAGGAGCAGCCTGATGGCAGATTTGCACAGGAAAGGCATGTGGGAGGGACTCAGCACCCGTGCCTTTCCAGGTGCATCCTTTTCCTAGCATCTCCACGTGATCACCAACTTGGAAGTTCTTCGAATCCTCTCCTTTGGGGTCTTTATGGAAGCCTCATTGTGCATGCATGTGTGCTAAGTTCCTTCAGTCATGTCCGACTCTTTACAATCCTATGGACAAAAGCCCACCAAGCTCAGATGTCCATGGGATTCTCCAGGCAAGAATACTGGAGTGGGTTGCCATGCCCTGCTCCAGGGAACTTCCCAACCCAGGAGTCTCCTGCAGCTCCTGCATTGCAGGCAGATTCTTTACCTCTGAGCCACAGGGAAGCCCAAGGCCTCATTCAGATCAGATCAGATCAGTCGCTCAGTCGGATCCGACTCTTTGCCACCCCATGAATCGCAGCACGCCAGGCCTCCCTGTCCATCACCAACTCCTGGAGTTCACCGAGACTCACGTCCATCGAGTCAGTGATGCCATCGAGCCATCTCATCCTCTGTCTTCCCCTTCTCCTCCTGCCCCCAATCCCTCCCAGCATCAGAGTCTTTTCCAATGAGTCAACTCTTCACATGAGGTGGCCAAAATACTGGAGTTTCAGCTTTAGCATCATTCCTTCCAAAGAAATCCCAGGGCTGATCTCCTTCACAATGGACTGGTTGGATCTCCCTGCAGTCCAGGGGACTCTCAAGAG
>NW_011495018.1:15080492-15081624 GCF_000754665.1 Bison bison bison | reverse complement strand
CACTGCTGAGTTTTCCAAATTTGCTGGCATATTGAGTGCAGCACTTTCACAGCATCATCTTTCAGGATTTGAAATAGCTCAACTGGAATTCCATCACCTCCACTAGCTTTGTTCGTAGTGATGCTTTCTAAGGCCCACTTGACTTCACATTCCAGGATGTCTGGCTCTAGGTCAGTGATCACACCATCGTGATTATCTGGGTCGTGAAGAGCTTTTTTGTACAGTTCTTCTATGTATTCTTGCCATCTCTTCTTAATATCTTCTGCTTCTGTTAGGTCCATACCATTTCTGTCCTTTATCAAGCCCATCTTTGTATGAAATGCTCCTTTGGTATCTCTGATTTTCTTGAAGAGATTCCTAGTCTTTCCCATTCTGTTGTTTTCCTCTATTTCTTTGCATTGATCGCTGAAGAAGGCTTTCTTATCTCTTCTTGCTATTCTTTGGAACTCTGCATTCAGATGTTTATATCTTTCCTTTTTTCCTTTGCTTTTCACTTCTCTTCTTTTCACAGCTATTTGTAAGGCCTCCCCAGACAGCCTTTTGCTTTTTGCATTTTTTTTCCATGGGGATGGTCTTGATCCCTGTCTCCAGTACAATGTCACGAACCTCATTCCATAGTTCATCAGGCACTCTATCTATCAGATCTAGTCCCTTAAATCTATTTCTCACTTCCACTGTATAATCATAAGGGATTTGATTTAGGTCATACCTGAATGGTCTAGTGGTTTTCCCTACTTTCTTCAATTTAAGTCTGAATTTGGCAATGAGGAGTTCATGGTCTGAGCCACAGTCAGCTCCTGGTCTTGCTTTTGCTGACTGTCTAGAGCTTCTCCATCTTTGGCTGCAAAGAATATAATCAATCTGATTTCAATGTTGACCATCTGGTGATGTCCATGTGTAGAGTCTTCTCTTGTGTTGTTGGATGAGGGTGTTTTTTATGACCAGTGCAGTTTCTTGGCAAAACTCTATTAGTCTTTACCTTGCTTCATTCCCTATTCCAAGGCCAAATTTGCCTGTTACTCCAGGTGTTTCTTGACTTCCTATTTTTGCATTCCAGTCCCCTATAATGAAAAGGACATTTTTTTGGGGTGTTAGTTCTAAAAGGTCTTGTAGGTCTTCATAGAACCGTTCA
>NW_011495018.1:15070948-15080392 GCF_000754665.1 Bison bison bison | reverse complement strand
TGATTGCATCCAAGTACTGCATTTCAGACTCTTTTGTTGACCATGATGGCTACTCCATTTCTTCTGAGGGATTCCTGCCCGCAGTAGTAGGTATAATGGTCATCTGAGTTAGTTTCACCCATTCCAGTCCATTTCAGTTCGCTGATTCCTAGAATGTTGACATTCACTCTTGCCATCTCTTGCTTGACCACTTCCAATTTGCCTTGATTCATGGACCTGACATTCCAGTTTCCTATGCAATATTGCTCTTTACAGCATCGGACCTTGCTTCTATCACCAGTCACATCCACAGCTGGGTATTCTTTTTGCTTTGGCTCCATCCCTTCGTTCTTTCTGGAGTTATTTCTCCACTGATCTCCAGTAGCATATTGGGCACCTACTGACCTGGGGAATTTCTCTTTCAGTATCCTATCATTTAGCCTTTTCATACTGTTCATGGGGTTCTCAAGGCAAGAATACTGAAGTGGTTTGCCATTCCCTTCTCCAGTGGACCACATTCTGTCAGATCTTTCCACCGTGACCTGCCCATCTTGGGTTGCCCCACTGGCATGGCTTAGTTTCATTGAGTTAGACAAGGCTGTGGTCCTAATGGGATTAGATTGACTAGTTTTCTGTGAGTATGGTTTCAGTGTGTTTGCCATCTGATGCCCTCCTGCAACACCTGCGAGGGCGCAGGAGGGCCTAGAGGAGCTATCCCATGTTGAAGGTCAGGAAGGGCGGCGGTGAGGAGATACCCTCGTCCAAGGTAAAGAGCAATGGCTTCGCTTTGCTGGAGCAGCCGTGAAGAGATACACCACACCCAAGGTAAGAAACCCATACCACAAGTTAACATCATTTAAATCAGTGACAGACTGATTGCTTTGCACCTAACATCTGAGCAAGGCAAAGATGTCTGTTCCCATCACTACTACTCACTGGGAGATTCTAGCCAGTGCAACAATGCAAGAAAAAAGTTTAAAAGACACCCAGATTGGAAATAAAACAGGAAACTCTCTTTATTCACAGTCAGCATGATTGCATAAGAAATCTACCAAAATAAAAACAAAACTAAAAATCTATAAGAACTAATAAGTTAACTATACCAAGGTTTCAGGGGGCAAGATCAATACAAGAAAATCAACTATATATTTAATTACCAGAAACAAATGAATGAAACTTTAAATGAAATATCACTTACAATATCATCAAAAAATGAAACTAGGGATTGATCTAACAAAAAGATGTACAACTAAAATTCCTGTCATTGCTAAGAGAAATTAAAGAATTCCTAGCTAAATAGAGAGGTATAGTTTGTTAAAATATCCAGAAACTGGATATTGTTACTAATGTATCAGTTCTCCCAGATTGAATATACATTCAATGCAATGCAATATACACATACAATGGACATTATGCTAAGTGAAATAAGCAAGTCATTAAAAGACAGATACTGTGTGATTCCACTTACATGAAGTATCTAGAATAGTGCAATTTGGAACAGAAAGTGGAATGGTGGTTGCCAGGGCCCAGGAGAAGTGGGGGAATAGGACGCAGTATGTAATGGATACAGCAGTTCAGTTTTACGAGATAAAAAATGTCTGGAGGTGGATCATGATAACATTAGCACAGCAGTGTGAATGTTCTTAAAGCCCCTGAACTATATGCTTAAAATGGTAAATTTTATATTACTGTATGTTATCATAATTTTTTAAAAAGACACAAAAAAACTTACGGAAGTCATAGGTATGTTCACTATCTTGATTATGATGGTTTCATGGGTATGTGTAAATGTAAAAGTATCGATTGTGTAATTTCAACATGGACACTTTATTATATGACAAATATATCTCAATGAAAGACGTTTAAAATTTTTAATACAAAGAATTGCATACATAATGTAAAGATGTAGATTCTTATGAAGTCTGCATGTATTTTTTTAAGTGTTTGAAAAATTATCTTAAAGTTCACCTTCAGGAGCAAACAAACAGGCGCCTCTCTTTTTACCTTGTTATGCCTTGTATACTTGTCATTCCTTTTCCCACAAAAAGAAGACTGGCACAGCCTTTTATCAAGGAGTAAACTATTCACTCATTCATTCTCTTACATGTGAGATCCTGCCACAGACCACGCACCCATGGCATCAGGTGTGGCACTCAGAGAAGAAGAACATCCCGTTAGGAGCACCTGGCTCCCTGTTGAGGGGGAAACAGTCAGAAAATCAGCCCACAGGGCACACATGAGAAACGGGGTGAGACTGTTTGTAGTCATGTATCAGTTGGATCTTGAGAAATGTACAGATGTCAAATGATCAGAGGTGAGGTGCCCGGGACCAGCCCCGGCTGATCCAGGGTATTCGAAGGAGAGACGGCGTAGGCAAAGATCAGGAAACAACTGCTTAATTAAACTTTAATTAAGGATATAAAGAGTAATGGAATAAGGATAGCTCAGTGAGGAAATTCAGTGGAGAAAAGAGGCTGAATAATTCAACCATAAGGTAAGAGAAAGAACGACATGGGGAGACCAAGTTTCGGTGAACAAGGCCAGCACTTTATTTTCCAAAGTAGTTTTTATACCTTAAGTTATGCATAGAGGGTAATGGGGGAAGGGGTAGAGTCATGCAGCAAGCCAGGCTTTCTTCCTGCAAACTTATCATATGCAAAAGCTTAGGTGATTTGCATCATCTTCTGGCCCGGAGGCCTGTTAACGTTTTAAGACCCTTTCTTCAGAAAACTTACTTTTCTCTAAAGGTGATTGGTCAGGAGCCACCCTCCAAAAGCATTAGATAAAGTTGCATTCCTACAGAGCAAAGGTGTGGTGGGCTATAACAAGAAAAAGAATTAACTCAAGGGTCCCAGGTTACAAACATTAAAGCTACTACTTACACCACTTATATTAATCAATACACTGCCAGGGACACAGCAGGTAAGGGATATGGAAACTTAGCAGCAAACATTGGCCCAACAAGTGAAAATCCCTTCACCAATACAATTTCTAATCAATCTTTTAACTACTCAAAAGAATCTGTGTTTACACACTTGAGAACATCTCCTGCCTCTCACAGTTGGGAGGCTCTGAACAATCACATGTGGCCAGAAAAACCTATTCAGGCCAGGCTTGATCCCGCCTTTGCGTATGCCAAGCCTCCTTCCTCATGACCTTTGCCAGGGGTGGAGCTCGCTCCCCGCAGTGAGGGAACATCTTTTCAGAGATAGGGACCAAAGCGTGCAGGTGGGGTCGCCTGGAGCCCTGGGTGAGAGGTTCTGTGTTGCTTTTCTGGGGCCACAAATGGACGGTTGGCCAGAACACTAGCTCCTCACAGTTTTGGAGACCAGAAATCCGGAATGGAGGAGTCAGCAGGGCCATACTCCCTCAGAAGTCTCCAGGGGAGGGTCCTTGCATGCCCATTCCAGATGCTGGTACTTGCCAGCAATCTTTGGTGTTCCCTGGCTTGTGGCAGCACAGTTCCCAATTTCTTCCTCCACCTTCACATGGTTGGCGTCCCTCTGTATATATCTGTGTCTCCACGTGGCTTTTTTATGAGACTACAAGTTATTGGATCAAGTACGCCTTCATCTCAAAGAATTATATCTACAGAAATTCTGTTTTCAAATAACATCTGAGGTTCTGGGAAGAAGTGAATGTTGGGGTCCCAGGCTCTGTAAAGGGTACATCAAGTCCCTGGTGGCTTAGCTGGTAAAGAGTCTGCCTGCAATGTGGGACACCTAGGTTCAATCCTTGGGTTGGGAAGATCCCCGGAGAAGGGAATGTCTACCCACTCCAGTAGTCTGGCCTGAAGAATTCCATGGAGTCGCAAAGAGTTGGACACGACTGAGCAACTTTCACTTTCAGGTTCTGTAAAGGCTACATCAAGAAATGGGAGTGTAGCAAGTGATAAAAACTGAAATTGATGAAGAGTGCAGATTGATAAAGAAAGGTTTGAGATTATTCTAAAGGCAACGGATTGCCTTTTTCTATTTCTGAACAAGAGACAGAGGGTGGTCGGATCACCACGTTTAGAATCTGTGTAATATCCACATAGATAATTTCAGAAGGAAGAGATGGTGTGAAGTGCCCTAAATCCGGAACTATTATAATTTTTCTCCTTATTTTTAAAGGGAGAAACTACAAGAGGGGCAGGAGCATGACTGGATTATGAGGAAGGGTACTGGTTGGATGTGGAAAAGAAAAATAAAGATTAAAGGAAAGAAGAATTTCAGGGGAATGCACAGTTTCCAAACTGGAAAGAAGGAAACCTTTATAGAAGGAATTACAGAGCCCTGACAGGAGAAAGAGGAGCATTAGCAGCATTAGCAACTGAGATGACAGAGGAGCAGCTAGTTGCTCTCGGGGCTGGGGGCTCAGAAGGTGGGAGTCAAGTTTTTATTGTAAAAATGGAATCTAGCGTGAGTCATGTGGATCAAACCCAATAGATGAACAGTTTTGGAAAGGTTAGGAATCAACAGTTCTCCCGAACGTCAGCCCACAGTTTTTCCCAGGGCACACAGCTGGGACTCTTAGGAGCAGCCGGAAAAGGGGATGGTACACTTAAGAGAGAAATGGAGACTGGAAAATGGAGATGCAGGATTCTATTCTGGAACAGGCATGTCTTGGTTCAGCAGGGTGGGCACTTGGATACATCTGCTGAAGAGGGGAAGGAGAGTGCTTCTTCCTAAGGTTTCTCTTTCCCTAAGTTTTCTCAAATTGTGTTGGCTTGAATTGGGCTGCAAGCCTATGCCTGTATCAGTCAACAGCAAGAGCACTGGACCAGCTGTCTTGTACCAATCATTGGGAATGGGGAGGGGGGCTGGAATAATTGTCTGGAAGTCAATCAATCCACGAAGAGCATGTAAGCACTAAAGGGGCTGGTGGGTCTCCAAGAGAAGGCATGGACTTCCCCTGCTGCTGCTACTGCTAAGTCGCTTCAGTCGTGTCCGACTCTGTGCGACCCCATAGACGGCAGCCCACTAGGCTCCCCCGTCCCTGGGATTCTCCAGGCAAGAACACTGGAGTGGGTTGCCATTTCCTTCTCCAATGCATGAAAGTGAAAAGTGAAAGTGAAGTCACCCAGTCGTGTCCGACTCTTGCAACCCCATGGACTGCAGCCTACCAGGCTTCTCTGTCCTATTTTTGTACAGCCAGTTTGAGGAAGGTTGTCCTATGGAACACTCATAGAAGAATCTCCACCTAAAGACTGAGCAGGAATAGCCAGACAGGTAGAAGGAAAACAAGCACCCAAGATATCAGATACATCAGGTCCAGAGGACTTTCTAGAAGGTAAACACTTTCTCTAAAGACTCTATTTTAACCTTCATTCAAAAGGTAGTTTGCAGGTGTTGAAAGTGAAAGTCACTCAATCGTGTCTGACTCTTTGCGACCCCATGGACTATATAGTCCATGGAATTCTCCAAGCCAGAATACTGGAGTGGGTAGTGGTTCCCTTCTCCAGGGGATCTTCCCAACCCAGGAATCCAACCAGGGTCTCCTGCATTATGGGTGGATTCTTTACCAACTGAGCCGCAAGGGAAGCCCAAGAATACTAGACTGGGTAGCCTGTCCCTTCTCCAGCAGATCTTCCTGACCCAGGAATTGAACCAGGGTCTCCTGCATTGCAGGCAGATTCTTTACCAACTGAACTATGAAGGAAGCCCAGTTGGCCTCAGGTAATAAACATCCATATTTTAATCAGCGCTCTTCCCCTTCTCACCTCCAACATCCCACCTATGCCCTATCTGTTCTACTTTAACAGATTCCACAAGCCAGGAGATTCCACTCAGTGCATAGTCAAGAGGGAGTGCTTTCACATGGCCCAGAGCAGCAAATGTCCCAGTGACTGATGATTGTATTCTGGAGCAGGATTTGGGGTGTGTGTGTGTGCATGCACACACACCCCATCACACATGTCATTCTTCTGCAGAAAAGGAGAGAATAAAAATTTCCAACAGGGAAGTTAATGGCCAAGGTCATGCTATCGCTCCTCCCACCACACACACAGAGGCAGCCAGAGCTCAGCAAGTTCACAGATGGAGCCCACTTAAGGAAAATGGCACCTCTTATAAGCCACTACAGCATCCAAAATCACTATGGACAGTGACTGCAGCCATGAAATTTAAAGACGCTTGTTCCTTGGGGAAAAAGCTATGACAAACCTAGACAGTGTATTCTAAAGCAGGGACAACGTTTTGCTGACAAAGGTCCCTATAGTCAAGCTATGGTTTTTCCAGTAGTCATGTACAGATGTGAGAAGAATTGCATAAAGAAGGCTGAGTGCCCAAGAATTGATGCTTTCAAACTGTGATGCTGGAGAAGACTCCTGAGAGTCCCTTGGACTGCAAGGAGATCACACCAGTCAATCCTAAAGGAAACCAACCCTGAATACTCATTGGAAGGACTGATGCTGAAGCTCCACTATTTTGGGCACCTAATGCGAAGAGATGACTCACTGGAAAAGACCATCATGCTCGGAAATAATGAGGGCAAGAGGAGAAGTGGCCACACAGGATGAGATGGTTGGATGGCATCACTGACTCAATGAACATGAGTTTGAACACACTCCGAGATAGTAAAGGACGGGGAAGCCTGGTGTGCTGCAGCCCATGGGGTCACAAAGAGTTGGACATGACTGAGTGACTGAACAACAACAGCATCCACATTAATTGCCAGCTCAGGAGTAGTGGGCATTACACAGCAGAAGGGACCTGTGGTCTCTTGACTAAATGAAAGCTGCTTCTGGTCTGTCCTCCACTCAGCTACAGACATGTGCCAAGAAGGAAAATGCTCCCTGGGGCGGGCATTAAGCATCAAGTCCTCGGGCCTGAAGTTCCTTGTCCATTGCTCGCTGACCCTGGTGGCCCCGCTACATAGCCTCGTTTGTTTGCTCACCCAGCTGTCTCTGTTTAGAAACCTGAGGGAGTTCATGATGGGAAAATGAACTTGGTGCATGCACTTCTAATAGGTGTGGTGCCTGCTGCCTGCAGATACACAAACTGCATTGTTGCTAGCTGGGTTTTCTCCCAATGAGACAGAGATTAATTACAGGAGGCGAGCAAAGACTCCCATTCAGGAATTTGGGACCGTGCAGCAGTCAAGACAGAGACAAATTAGGCGTGCCTACACCCGAGGTGCCTGTCAGAGGAGGACTCGAACAGATGGGCTTTACATGCATGCACTTCAGAGGATTGTTTCTTCCTTCATGGAAGCCAAAGCTTTCTAAGGAGGGTATTCGGATACAGAACAATAATGGCCGCCATCTGCATTTCAAAACCAGTGCGGACAGGCAGATGACGGCTCAGGGACTGAAAGAGAAGTTTGAATAACTATCTCAAGGAAATCACTTTTAATCATTGCTCTTGGAGGCTGGCTCATCAGTCAAAGCAGCAACTGTTACTGACAACGCAGCTTTCATACATTTGATATGAAAGTGTAGTCAAGAGACCCCAATCTCTTTGAATTCTCTTCAGCCCCTTAAGCGACTCCCAGTGAGTGGGAACTGGTGACCTTGAACGGGGAAAATGATGCAGTGAAAGATGTGCAGTGAACTTATCAATGGTGGGGCACTGGAACAGTGGCAGGGCTGTGTCTTTCTGAGAGAAGTTTCCTTCTGACAGATGGGTGTGTGTTGACAAAGCCTTACTCCTTTCCAAGGCATCTGCCTCAAAAAAATGCTGGGCTTGTGGAGTCGGAGGTTTGTGTTCTCTGAGTCCCACAGCAAGATGATGGTGGGACCAAAGGGCTGGGTGCATCCCCTACCCCGCCCAGGTCAGGGGCGTAGCTCCTATGAGCCATTTGAGGCAATTCCAGCCCTCCGGCCCCCAGGAAGGCAGATCCAGCCCTTTTCTGGGAAGGAAGTTCCTACAGTAAGACTAGATGGGCTGAGGGATAGTAATTGGGAGTGGGGGTGGGAGGAAGGTGAGTTGGAAAGGGGAAACTAGCTAGGCTTTAAAATACTTTTCAGTAAATCTTAAATTCTGCATCTGGTTTGTGTATCGCTGTGTCCCTGGCACCCAGAGCAGAGATTGGCCCAGGGCAGGTTGTTTCATGAACATTCTTTCTTCTCTCCCCAAAATCTTGCCACGGAGGGCTGGTTCTTAAACCTGAGTGCTTATTTCATGGACCTTACAGCCAACCTACTGGATTGGAATGTGAGGGTGATTTTGAGACAATTTCCGAGCACCACGGGGTGGTCTGCTTTGTGTAGGATCTTGAAAGGCAGGTTTGGCTTCTGGAATTCAAATGTAACAAATCACTCGGGAGCAGGGACCATCATAGAGTCCTGCAAGCAGAGCATCTTGTTCTTGGTTTTGATCTGTCTCATCCATAAGCCAGTCAGTCATTATTTACTCATCAAAACAGACAGTGAGAAGGAAGGGAGGCATTAGGCTGTCTGTCCTGTACTGTGAATAAGCTCTTTTATATGCTATTTTTTGACTGCAATTGAAATTAATCAAAGACGGGACGTCGTATTTGATTATAGAACCCTTCCTTGAATGTGATGCCTTGCAGGAATCATTGACTCCAATCAGTTCTGTGCTCTGGTCAGCTCGCCCTGGATGATGGTACACATCTCTTCCCAATCCCTGTTCACAAGGCATATCACTGGCAGGAAATTAAACATAGAGGGAGCCCACTGACTCTGGGACTGACCAGTCATATCTGCTCAGAAAATACAGAATCTTACTATTGCATTCAAAGGAGTGTGAAAGAAGGAACACTTGCCAGAATGAGAACCAAATGTGTCCCTACAGGATGCCACCCTGGGAGGGCCAATGTGACCCTCGGGTACACTGTAGAGCTTTATGGGCATCCCTTCCCCACACCCTTCTGCCTACAATGGTCCTCTCCTCTGACTCCACCCACGTTTGTCTTCTTGTCTATCCTGCTGGTTCGTAACACCAACCAACACGCATTTCCTGAACACTTAATGAGCCTATTCCTGTATCTGGCAATGAGGGGCATGAAAAGGTGTTTGAGGCTCTGCCCCTAAAGAAATTAAGATGGAAGAGGAGCTATGAAAAGAGAGGATAACCTGTGAGCACATTAATGAACAGCAAAGCGAAAAGCCAGGAGCAAACTGAAATTCAGAGACTACAGAAATGAGGGCATGCCAGGGGCTTCTGCATGACGTCTTTAGCTCCCTTGTGATTCTGCAGGTCCCTGTGCCTGCCTCCTTATGTAGGACCTTACTGCATTCAAATGGCCACTCACACCTGACCCCTGTCCCGGCCCTTGGGCGCCCCATGGGACACGATGGTGGTCTGCTGTCTTTATAGCCAGGCTGTACATGGCAGTGTCCAGTGGGTCCCTGACACCCAGCAAGCAATGGTGGGTGGGGGTGAGTGGATGGACTTGAACCTGAAGAATGGGTGGCACTCAAAATCTGGGGATTATTGAGACACACAGTGCTGAGAAAGACTTGCCCAGGGGCCCTGAGAAGCCCAGCGACGCCCCCTCCTCACCCCACACTCCCTA
>NW_011495018.1:15070600-15070848 GCF_000754665.1 Bison bison bison | reverse complement strand
GTGAGGTTGAAAGGGGAAGGTGAAATCCATGAGAGCTTGAGCCTGCCTGAGCAGGGCAAAGATTTTCTAATTCTGTTCTCCCAAGAAGCCCCAAGGCACAGCAGAGGTACTCCTGGAGCTCTGAAAATACTTTAAATTTAATTTTCCAAATTACACATTTTAAACAGTAATATGATTACATCGGCACATGCAAATTTGGTTTACACTAAATTTTATTTTATTTTTTTTTTTTTTTCAAATTTTATTTA
>NW_011495018.1:15053801-15070500 GCF_000754665.1 Bison bison bison | reverse complement strand
TACGTGATGGGAACTGTACAAGACAGAGGCTGCCATCTTCCTGTTTGAGCTGGACCCGGACTCTGCCCCTGTACTGAAGATCACGATTCCATTCTCTAGAGTACATTTTATTTTTCTCAAGAAATACATTAAGTCCAACTGCTGCACATACATCTTGAATCTCTGTAGCTGTAGGATTTTCAACAGCCTTACTTATGGGGATTCGCCGTCCCTCCGCGATGGTCTTCTTGTTATTTAAATAAGCAGGATAAATACAAATGAACCTGTCCTGGTCGGCCGGGGACCGCGCCGCGGCGCAAGCCATCTTCAACCCGGGTCCAGACAGCTTCCACGCCCAGAGAGCAC
Organism: Bison bison bison; assembly: GCF_000754665.1. NCBI lineage: Eukaryota > Metazoa > Chordata > Mammalia > Artiodactyla > Bovidae > Bison > Bison bison. The sequence continues at coordinate 15,070,155 of NW_011495018.1, read as the reverse complement.
CCGGGCTGGGCCTGCAGGTAAAAAAGCCGGCCGGACACCTCTCAGAGGGCCCAGACTACCCCGTTTCCGGCGGAAGTCCCGCCCATTGGAACGTCTGTACACTAAATTTTAACACGTTATTGACCTCCAGTCGATTAACTTACACTACCTGATCAATTCTCTGAATACAACTCTGGGCATCGATGTTTAATTGAAGACTATTCTGAGATTGCCACACATGCTATTAAGCTGTAAAGGGTGTCAGTTTTACTGACGTGAATCAAGATTTTCTCCATTTTATGCAACTTAAATCTCATACAGAAATAAATTACATGCTGAGACTGATATAAGATTACCATTTTCTTCCATAAACACAGATTTCAAATTTTTATGTTCCTCAAAATAGCTTCATTATTCTCATTGACTGTCGTCATTGTATTCACAAATGTTTAATCATTTGGACTTATGAAATAAATTTATATTAATGTTGCAGAGTACCTAAGCAGAAAAGTAGACCCTAAGATTTTTTGAAATCTTACTGAGCAGAGCTAAAAAAAGCAACTAAGAAAATCCAACCTGCCTTTTAACAAACCAAAACTGATCATCTTGTAAGAAGTGGGAATGTCAAAATTCCTTTGGGGCAAAAGGTTTCTTTGTTTTCAGAAAAACATCCAACTGGGGTCTTTATGGAAATGTAAAGACAAAACTTTTTCTCTGAAATAGAGATATTTGAGATGCAAGGCATTGCTTTAAGAAGCTGAAAGCTGCTATGGAAATGGGGAAGGATGTTAGCTAATATTAAGGGACAGAAGCAAAGACGAGGGATTGAATTATGTCAGCCAGAAAGATATGTTGGATTCTTGTCCTTCTAAACAGTGCTTAGTTGCTCAGTCGTGTCTGACTCTTTGCAACCCCATGTAGCCTGCCAGGCTCCTCTGCCCTTGGGGATTCTCCAGGCAAGAGTACTGGAGTGGATTGCCATGCCCCGCTCCAGGGGATCTTCCCAACCCAGGAATCAAGCCCAGGTCTGCATTGCAGATGGATTCTTTAGAACCATCTGAGCCAACAGGGAAGCCCAAGAATACTGGAGTGGGTAGCCTATCCTTTCTCCAGGGGATCATCTTGACCCAGAAATTGAAACAGGGTCTCCTGCTTTGCAGATGGATTCTTTACCAGCTGAGCCACCAGGGAAGCCACACGTTGGATTCCTAACTTACAGTAATTCAGAATGTGACCTAAATTTGGAAATAGGGTCTTGGCAGAGGTAATCAAGTTCAGATGAGGTTATTGCTGTTGTTGTCCAGTGACTAAGTCATGTTTGACTCTTTGTGACCCCATGGACTGCAGCACATCAGGCTTCCCTATCCTTCATTATCTCCCTGAGTTGCCTCAAATTCATGTCCATTGAGTCCATGATGCTATCTAACCATCTCATCCTCTGCCGCCCCCTTCCTCTTTTGCCTTCAATCTTTCCCAGCATCATGGTCTTTTTCCAATGAGTCGGCTCTTCACATCAGGTGGCCAAAGGAGCTTCAGCTTCAGTATCAGTCCTTTCAATGAATAGTCAGGATTGAGTTCCTTTAGGATTGATTTAATCTCTTGCTGTCCTAGGGACTCCCAAGAGTCTTCTCCAGCACAGCAGTTCAAAAGTATCAACTCTTTGGCCCTCAGCCTTCTTTATGGACCAAGTTTCACACCCGTACTGATGTCCTTATCAAAAAGAAAAATGATGGTCACAGAGACAAGCACCCACACAGGAAGAATGCTTATGAAGATTGTCATGTCACCACAAGCCAGAGGGCTACTGGAAACTAGGAAAGAGGGCCGGAACAGAGCATTCTCGAAGAGCCTGCAGAAGGACCATGGCCTTGCAGCACCTCGACCTCAGACTTCCAGCCTCCAGAGTGTGAAAGAATACGTTTCTATTATGTAAGCCACTCACTTTGCGGTACTTGCAATGGCAGCTCTGGAACACTGTAGAGCAGGCCAGGGCTGCTCCTGGAGAAGACGAGGGAGTGCGTCGTGGCATCTGAGGATTACACACCACTCCCAAGAGTTGAGCCCCTGTGGCTTAAAGGGGAGAGAGGGCCAGCCCCTGAGGGGAGCTTCTGAGCAACAAACACAAGGCCCAATTCCATCATAGGCTGGGGTTCAACAGGATCCTTATGTTTAAGAAGGGAATTATGCTATTAGAAAGAAGCTTGGGTGGCAAAACAGAAGAAGTATTTTAAGAAATCTGTTGGTGTTATACAACGTCATTTAACAGCTGCAGCCCCCCAGGACATGGGGAGGCCCTCCAGGCAACTCAAGTCTCCCACCTCAGGCCAGGGTGGGGGCCCCTCCAGTCGCTTGGGGCCCACTCTTGCTCAGAGCACAAAATCGCCTAGAAAAGTGATTGGACTCCCAGCAGGGATTTCTCTGGAGCCATGTGTTATCATCCAGAATGAAGTCAAGAAACTTTTTCTTGAACCCTCAGAGAGGAGACAGGAGAGTGACCAGACAGGACTTCTGCTCAGGGCTCATCAAGCTTTTCTAAGCCAGCTTCTCTTAGGCTGTTGACCTGGTCAAAGGGAAACCTTGCTTCTCTGAGTACCCTGTTCCTGACTTAGTCTTTTCTCTTTAATCCAGATGGAGAGGGAGTTTAGTCAATAAGTCGTGTCCAACTCTTTTCAAACCTATGGACTATAGCCCACCAGGCTCCCCTGTCCATGGGATTTCCCAGGTAAGAATACTGGAGTGGGTTGCCATTTCCTTCTCCAGGGGATCTCCCCAACCCAGGGATAGAACCCACGTCTCCTGCTTGGCAGGCAGATTCTTTACCACTGAGCCACCAGGGAGGGGAAAGGGGCAAGGATGGCTGAGAAGGGCAGGCTGGACATCTGCTCTGAAGCTGTAAGTGGCTCTAATGGCCTTTGGAAGAGCCCTCTCCAAGCATCCAGGTTCCCCTGAGCCTCTGGGAATGGACTGAAGGAGGAAACAGAGCAGGCTCTATCTTGAAAGCAGGACTCAATCTTGGGCCGGACTGTGGACTTTGAGCTATAGGCCCAGTATCTATGGAAACGACATGCCAACTGGAAAACCAGGCCCCTGGAAGGAAGAGCCCCAGGGTTCTCCATCGCCTAAAAGAATACCCTAATTATCTGTGTAACCGAATAGAATCATACATTCTATTATGCTTATTGGGGTATTACCACAAGCTATTGATAATTGTCCACTGTTAACTACCTAGGCTTAAGGCATATGAACCACTGGTTAACTTTGATTGTATCTTTCTTTTTCCATTGTTCAGACTAGTTTCAGGGAATCTGGGGAGGTGGGTTTAGGCACGTAGGCTTAGGGTATATAACGTTTTCACAAAAACTGATCAGGGTCCTTGGCTAAGAGAAGACTCTGCCTTGGGCCCACCGGTGTAATAAACTGCACTCCACTATCTGCATTGTCCTTCTGAGTGAGCTTGTTTCCTGGAACACGTAGCTAACAACAGGACTAGAGAGTCAACCTTTAACAATTCCCCCACCCTCAGATAAGAGGTCACCTGACTGGTTGTCAGGACTGCTGGGTGGGCAGGGGGTCCTTTGATACCCCGTGGCAAACTTGCACATTGTTTAATGAGTTTAACTTGGTTGCTTTGCTTCATTTGAGCATTTGGCTCCTTCACTTTCTCCTGGTCTTTGAAGTTGATTGCTGGTGAAGCACTATTCAGAACTTGAATAAATTTAAGAAACCACCCAGCCCCTAAAAGAAGGGAAGTGAAGCTTAAGCTGCCAGATATGGAGCCGGATGAATGCCCTGCTTGATGCCCTACCAGGGCTGCTCAGGGTAGCAGACCATGCAGTGGGATTGGAGGGTCTCGCTGACCCCAAACATTTCACCCACAGACCATGCTAAAGCCAGAACTCCCGTTAGTGTCGTGAGTTTCAGGGTTAATAAATGGGCTGTCACATTTGTCGAGAGGGCTTACCCTGTTGAGGTAAATATATTTTCTTTTATCTGGGGTAGCTGCTGAAGTCAATGGTCCTTCATCGACACTGTCAAGGACACAACCTACCATGGGTGAGTCGTGGTGAAAAGAGAGGATGGCCGGGGGCCCCAACTCTAGTAGCCTTTCCCAGCCTCTCCCCATAAGCCTCTGAGCTAAAGACGCCTGGAATCCTGCAGCCTTGGCGGAACCCGCCCTCTACTGGCTACGGTCCTCTGCTTTTTTATTTTTTTCCCAAAATTTATTTATTTGAAAGTACTGAGTCTTAGTTGTAGCATGCAGGATCTTTAGCTGTGGCAAGTGGGATCTAATTCCCCAACCTGGGATTGAACCCAGTGCCCCTTCATTGGGAGTGTGGAGTCTTAACCCCTGGACCACCTGGGAAGTCGCATCCCTCTGCTTTTAACCAGGTACTTAATTAGAGGTTGATTGTTTTATGTGTAAAGATCATTGGCCTTAAGCTCTCTTTCCTCTCTTAAAAAAGCCCCTTCCCTTCTCCAGCTTTATTTTTTTTTTCTTTAATAAAATTTCCATGGTTCTTTAACTCTATCATCCATTAGTCTGAAAGTTTCTTTCAGGCACGGATGGCAAATTTTCCTGGCCCAGATATGCTTTGCCCTCTAAGACCCAGCTGGGGGCTAAGCGCATTCAGTTCAGTAGCTCAGTCGTGTCCGACTCTTTGCGACCCCATGAACCGCAGCACGCCAGGCCTCCCATCACCAACTCCCAAAGTTTACCCAAACTCATGTCCATTGAATCGGTGATGCCATCCAACCATTTGATCCTCTGTCGTCCCCTTCTCCTCCTGCCCTCAATCGTTCCCAGCATCAGGGTTGTTTCAAATGAGTCACCTCTTCTCATCGGGTGGCCAAAGTATTGTAGTTTCAGCTTCAGCATCAGTCCTTCCAATGAACACCCAGGACTGATCTCCTTTAGGATGGACTGGTTGGATCTTCTTGCAGTCCAAGGGGCTCTGAAGAGTCTTCTCCAACACCACAGTTCAAAAGTATCAGTTCTTGGGTGCTCAGCTTTCTTGATAGTCATTAGGGGAGTCTTGTAAGTCCTGTGAGTTGACATGAGGGTGGGTGGTCTTCATCTTGTCCCAGTGCAGCCAGAATCACAAAGGAAGACAGTTCTGACTGCCCTGATCACTTTTCCCTGAGTAGTTATGTTAATAACATTCATTTGCCCGTGTGCTCAGTCTGTCCAACCCTTTGTGACCCCATAGACTATAGCCCTCCAGCAGGTAAGAATACTGGAGTGGGCTGCTATTTCCTACTCTAGGAGATCTTCCTGACCCAGGGATTGAACCCATGTCTCTTATATCTCCTCCATTGGCAGGCAGATTCTTTATCACTGAGCCACCTGGGAAGCCCAGTCATAGGGACCGGCATTTATTGACTTCTCTCTACAAGTCTGGACTTGGGTTGACTTATCTCATTTAACTCCCAGAGCCCCACTGTCCTGCGTGTATGACTATTAAGCTCTTGAAAAGTAACCATAACCAGCCTGAGCTGAATGAGCTGTAAGTATAAAATGCACACTGAATTTAATAGACGTAGTGTGACAAGAAGATTATAAAACATCTCATTAATGACATCAATAATATTTTATATTGGGACTTCCCTGGTAGTCCAGTGCTTAAGACTCTGAGATCCCCATACAGGGGACCTGGGTTCAATCCCTACTTAAGGAACTGGATCCCCCACGATGCAACTAAGACTCAGAGCAGCCAAAAAAAAAAAAAAAACCAGAGTAAGGCATCGTTATTTCATATTGATTGTATGTTGAAAACCTACTATTTCAGATCTACTAGGCTAAATAAAATATCAGTTCAGTTCAGTTGCTCAGTCTGTCCGACTCTTTAGTTAAAATTAATTCCACCTGTTTTCTTTTTATTTATTTTTAAGTAGCTACTAGAAAAGTTTGAATTGTGTCAATGGCTTATGTCTGTGGCTCTCAGTATATTTCTGCTGGACATCACTGCCTCAGAGCCACAGTCAGAGGGGCTATTATTTTCATTTTACAGGAAGGACAGTAGGGCTCAGAAAGGTTAATAAATAACTCAGGGTCACATGGGCAGTAATTGAAGGAGCTGGGATTTGACCCCAGGTCTGTCTGGTTCTAAACACAGTATACATGACCATTTCATTTTCCTGTCTCTCAAATTTATTACTCCCTAAGTGTATTTTGATTCTCAACAAGAGCTTAAAGCCCATCCATGGGCTAATGGAAGAGGGAGCATTTATATGTTTTGCACACCAGCATCACATATGATTAAAATCTCATCATTCTTTGCCTCGTGCTAAGCTAGAAGTCCTTGGAGTTCAAGTTCAACCACAGAGAACCAGCCTGCATGCTCTTCATACCCTGGCAGACCTCAGGAACTTGGCTGGCTTGTTCAGTGTCTTTTAGGAGCGTAGCATACAGTCCTCACTCTACGTGAGTCTGTTGACTGATGAAGGAATAAGCGGAGACAATTTTGATCGGATATAATCTTAAGGTCAGACAAAGGTCAGAATGACAACTGTCCTGGGCGGATAGAACAACAAAACCCGAGACACACTCCGACTTGTGAATCTCATCCAGAACTTTCAGCCTGTCACTCTGCTTGATCAGCCTTTAATAAAAGGCAGTTCCTTCTCCCTGACGGCTAGAAGAGCAATATTATATATCTGTGGTTTGGGATCTGACGGGAAATTAGAATTTACCCAGAGAGGCTGGGCAGGGGGAGGGGTGGGAGAACCAGAGCGGTACCTGGAATCTGAGTGTTTTCTAGATGTGTTTTTCAAGAACACCTTTATTTTAAGAAAAGGCGAGAACAAAGCAGCCTTTAAAGACAGAGCTTTTATTTCTCATCTCAAAAAATATCCAAACACAGTGGGGTTGTACAAGTGTCACAAAAGAAATTAGGTTTCTCCTTTTCTCTGCAAGAACAAATGTTTATAAGTGTGTCATTTGCTGGGTCTCACGGTGAGGAACATAAATACACTATTTTGCTATGCTTTCTGCCCAGAGCAAAAGAAGGGAATGTTGTGAGCGTGTGTGTTTGGGGGGTTGGGACCTAGGGGTTGGAAGTAGCTTACAGGAGAAGAAAAAAAAACCAAAAGGCAAAAGAAGCTCTCCGTTTCCCCTTTTGTCTGCCTGGCTAAAAACCCAATTAAAACTTTCCTGTTGGTTTGTGGGGCTGCTGACAGCAGGTTCCACGTCACTGAACTTTGGCTGCCGTCCTGCTCCCAGAAAAACAATGTGAGATTTCTAAACTGGCCTTGGTGTTAATCAGGGCCATGGGGGATGAAGCGGTACAGATTGCTAGGGGCTCTGATCCAGTGTGTTCATTCATTTATCTTGCTTTTTCCCCGACATGTTTGCTGTCAGCTGCAGAGCTAAATACTGAGGCATTCTGAGGTGGTTAACTTCTGCTGAAGCTGAGAAAATAGCTTTCGGAGCCCCTGATCACCAAATCAATCTATCTGGTAAACCCCTGAAACTAAAATAATACGTTTTCACAAATTCTCTTCTGGTGTTTGACGGCCCTGCGAAGTTATTTTTTTCAATTTAGTTTAATTTGTCTTTCCCCCTCTCTCTCTTTTTTATTTTTGCAAATTGAGTTTTTATTTCCCCTGTTCATTATTTAAAATTCCTTTAGAGGCAAAGTTCATGAGACTCTCCTGGGGATTTTTCTGGATTTTAACTCAACGCTGCCCTGCCCCTGGCTCCCCTCTGCTCCTGTGTGCTGACTGGGAAATACTAAGTCAAGTGTACCTGGAGGCTGTCCTTGGAGGGCATTTTTGGACATCTTCCTGGTTCTAGGGACCTGTCATCTGGCAGTCTGTGCCCTTGAACTCCCAAGAGAAGAGGTGGCCTAAGTCAGAGCTGTCCAGCTGAAAAATAACATGAGCTACATATGAAATAATACGTTTTTTAATAGCTACATGAAAAAAGTAAAAGAGAAATAGGTGTAATTATTTTAGTATGTTTTATTTAATTCAAGATATTCACAACGTTATTTCAACATGGAATAAATATAAACAAATTATTAAAAGAATTGTTTTCAGTGCTAAGGCTGGGAAATCCTGTGTACCTGACATAGTACATCTCCGTTCCAGCCTGGCCACATCTCAAGTTCAATAGCCATGTGTGGCTGGTGGTACCATAACGGGCAGCTCAGGTTGAGGCTAACAAGCTGTGCTCACTCTCTCATGCCTGCCAGCTGTTTGGGAAAAGCCACGTGATGGTTTAAGGAGAAGTGTGCCAAGTCAGCCCAGGAGGTGGGCACTATGACCCTGTACTGAATTACTAGGAAGAAATGAATGGGGGATGGGGACTGGAATTTCCAAGAAAGGTTCCCAGAGGAGACAGGACAGAGCAGATGCCATAATATCAAGGACAGAGGAACCTGTAAGCTGGGCTGGAAGCATCCACATCTCCAGAGGCAGAGAAACTGAGGCAGGACATTTCCCTTCCCTCTCCCAAACCACCTTCCCTGAGTCAACGTCCCAGCAGCTCAGGGACATGTCAGGGTCAGGGGGCAGCCATTCCATTTGGGGTGATGCAGAGGACCTGGGGCATACGGCAACATTTCTCAGAGACACTCAAAACACAGCACAGTATGGCAGGACAAGGAGGGGCTTCCATGCCAGTCATCCTGGCTTTACCATTTAGCAGCTGTGGGCTTTGAGCAAATGGTTTATCCTCCCTGAGATCATTTCCGAAGATGAGGACACCGGCAGCAACTACTTCATAGGGTAACTGACAGGATTTAATGGAGTCCTTGGCCCAGAGGCTGGTAACCCGATGGTAGCTCTTCCGTCTTTTTCAGAACGGTGAAAAGGACCCAGCGTGGATTTCTGTTACAAGCAGCATCAGCAGGTACCATGTATGTCAGGTCGCAGGTCACGGGCTTTCAGGACTCGAATGGTCCAAGGGAAAGAGGAGGCTAGTTTCCAGGTGGCTCTGTTGTTCCCTGTTGATTGTTTGCATCTACAAATGCCCAACCTCATACATTAAGCTGAGACTTGACATTCTTCCTTTCAAACTCGAATATTTTATACCACATTTTTGGTCACTTAAGTTCCAATCAAGAAGTCCCTCCGCGACACTGTCCTCCTCCAAAATCGATAGCCCAACAAAAGGAAATGTATTCCACCTTTTTGGACGTGGAAAGGGGTGTTGGGAATGATCATTCTGGGATGATCAGAGTACTTGTGTTTATGTCTCTAAAACAAGGGCCCACCCTGAGGGGTCATGATATTTTTCACAATATCTATATTTCTTAGAATTAGCTTTTCCATTGTTTGTGTGGTCTGTGACTGCATTGCAAGCCTGATCTGGCCTCATGTCTCCATCTGCAACATCACCTGCTCCGAGTCCCTGGGTGGGAGGAGGCTCCGTCTCCCCTGCATTTCTTCTCCATGGCTTGACCTCTGCCCCCAAGACCGTGGCCCAGTGTCCGTGAGGCTGGCTTGGCAAACCCCTCAAAGACAGGGCCCACTTCTCTAGAGCCGTAGGCCAAAAAGACCCTTTCCACTCCATTGCCGAGTCCTGGGAAACTTCCTTGCCATTGTCATCTCCACCATTTATTAAGCTTTTATTATGCTCTGAGCAGTTACACGTATTTTCTCTAATCCTCAGAATAGTCATGCAAAGTGGCTACAGCTCAGCTGTTTACTCACATCTCAGACACAAGACCAACTCATTATCCTCCAGGGCTACTCTCTTCTAAGCCTTAGAGTTACACTGACCCCGAGAGAAATAAGCTTTGTTAAGACACAGTTCTGCACGGGAATTGACTGCTTCCATGCTTTTATCTGCTCTGGGCACTATAATTTTGACTGCAAAGTCAGGCAGGGTCTGCTCAGTTAAGATACTTATCTGTAAGGGCATGTCGAAATGTTCTTTCAGTCAGGGACTTTATAAAGACAGCCAACAAATTAGTTGAGAACAACTGAAAACCCAGTGTGAGGGAAAACTGCATACATCTTATCACCGTCAACTAGGCTGTTTACTTCTTAATGTTTCTCCTCTTCCTCCATTCTAGGAGGGGCAGTAGTAGTTATTATTTAGTGAGGTTCTGCTTCAGTTCTCTTTTTTTTTTTAACTAAAGAACTAGTAAATCTTTCAGTAAAAGTGGGTAAAAAGAAAAGAGACTTCATGGTCAAACACTGATATGGCTTTTCAGGCATTGTCCAAATTATCAGATTTTCTCTTTCTGTGTCACCCTCTCCTTATGTTTCCCTACTTAGCACTCAGATTTTTCTTCCTCACACTAAGATCTGTCTTTCAGTCTGTGCCTTTGGACTTGCTCACATTTAAGCACAGACCTATCAATTCCATTGCACACGAGACAGTGTTTTCTTCCCAACACCCACCCAAACGCTGCTTCCTGCTTTTCTCAGTAGCCTAAGTCCAGCTTCTCACTTTCTTGGCTTAATGCACAAATCTCAGTCCCCTTGGGTCGCAGTTTTCTTTACATGCGGTGCAAGGCCATGATTGGTGGGATATGTTAAGCAACATTTGGGGGTTAAACTGAAAAGGAAGTCTCCTGTTAGACAGAACCATGAAGACCATATGGGACAGTACTCACCATTTTTCCTCCTAGATATAGAAGCTCAGGAGTCTTCTCATCTTAGCATTTCACACTCATTTGCACGTCGTCGTGGTCGGTGTGAATGGAAGTGTGAGCATATGGTCTCACTGTGGTCATCTGCTCACGGCGCAGCTGTCCCCTAAACCGTACTCTGATTGTGGATTATGAGTCAGGCATTGGAAGCGCTGAAGGCGGGGAAAAGGCAGTGGGACAAAGTGTTTTAATCGGGAGTTCACAATCTAGAAGGAAAGAGGGAGTCTAGATGAACCCAGAGGACACCACTTCTTCAAGGGCAGAGTTTCACTGAGCACCAGAGTGAGCACTCCAGGTTGTCTTCTGGGAACTTAGCAAGGAGGAGAGCATTGCTGACCGGACCAATAATAAAACTTCTAGGAGAAAGTGCAACGACAGAGAATGGAGCTGGATTGATGGGTTAGCTTTGATAAGTACAGGAGCATAGGAAAGGCAATCAGAGCAAAGGAAGAAAATCCTCAGTGACATAACCCATTCAGAAGAGACCAGCCTAGCTGGTTAAAAAAAGCTCATGCTGGGGACATGCAGAAGAAATGGTAGGGTGGAAAGACCAGTGTCCAAGATGGTCTAGGAATGTGCTGTCCATTGTGCTTGTCTGTAGCCACGTGTGGCTATTTATTTTCAAGTCTAAATTAATTTAAATAAAATACATTAAAAATTAAGTTCCATGTTTGCACTAGTCACGTTGCAAGTGGCTACTCTATTGGACAGTGCAATTATAGAACATCCATTTCCATCACTGCAGAAAGTTCTAATGGACATCCTAGGATACCCAACACCATGCTGAAGAATATGGATTTTTCATAAGGGCATGAGGGGATCATTTATGGTATTTAAGCAGGTTACATGAGGGTGCAGTAAAGTGAAAGTGTTAGTAGAGCCTAGCCCACCAGGCTCCTCTGTCCATGGAATTCTCCAGGCAAGAATACTGGAGTGGGTGCCACGCCCTTCTCCAGGGGATCTTCCCCACCCAGGGATCGAACCCAAGTCTCCCACATTGCAGGCAGATTCTTGAGGGCATAGTCACTGAATTTTTAAAAAATAAACACTTGTTGAAAATTTTATTTAACTCAGTAATTAATGAAGGAGTAAAATGGTACTAGTAAAATGGTACAACAGCTTCAGTAATTGAGTTTTTAAAAATTGAGATTAAATTCACATATTAATAGCATAAAATGAACCATTTCAAAGTGCGTACCCTAACATCTACTTGTGGTTGGGGAAAAAAACTTTTAAAATATTAATCTGGTGACTGTATGAAGGGTGTCGTGGCAGGGAAAAAGATAGGAGACAGAGAGACCAGTTGGAGGTCTGGGCAGGGCACTGGGTCTAAGGAGCTTCTGAGGCTTGTATCAGGGAAGCAGGAATGAGGTGAGTGGGTAAGGAAGAGCCAAGAACATTTACAGACAGAGCTGGTCAGATTGCTGGATGGATAAATAGATGATAATTAGCAATGCAAAGTTCCTGAAAAGTGGAGAAGTTGTTGGCCTGGAGGAACAGATAAATTCAGACCCGCTCTTCCCCGTAAATGGATGAAGAGCCATCCAAGGAATGGCTTCTACAAAGCATTGGCGGTAGAGTTGTAGAGGGACCAGCGTGTGGGTCTGGCACATCATTGGTTGCATTAGGCAAAAGATGTGCAGATGTCTTGACATAGACAAGGGAAAAAAGGCAAAGCCACAGTGAGAGACATTCTGCAGAAGAAAAGGAACAGGTGGTTAAGTAGGATGGGGAAGGAGGGCTTGGTTCACTTAGCCAATATTCACTGATAACCTACTATGTGCAAAGTATCTTGCTGATCCTGGGGAAATGATGGTGACGATGCTGCTCAAAACCCAAGCAGCTCCGAGACCCATGGGATATATGATTCAATGAGAGAAGATAGATTTGGAAACAGGGAAGTGGTCATTGCCAATTGCTGCCAAGAAGTCAATGAGGAAAGGGAGCCCCGAGTAGAGCTTTTGGGTTTGGCAAGAAGGCAGCTGTTGCCAGAGGCTAGGAGAGACAGCCACAGAATTGATACTTTTGAACTGTGGTGTTGGAGAAGACTCTTGAGAGTCCCTTGGATTGCAAGGAGATCAAACCAGTCAATCCTAAAGGAAATCAGTCCTGAATATTCATTGGAAGGACTGATGCTGAAGCAAAAGCTCCAATACTGTGGCCATCTGATGTGTAGTGCGGACTCTCTGGAAAAGACCCTGATGCTGGGAAAGATTGAAGGCGGGAGGAGAAGGGGATGACAGAGGATGAGATGGTTGGATGGCATCACTGACTCGATGGACATGAGTTTGAGCAAGCTCTGAGAGTTGGTGATGGACAGGGAAGCCTGGCGTGCTGCAGTCCATGGGGTCGAAAAGAGTCAGACACGACTGACTGAGTGACTGAACTGAACTGAACTGAGGAGAGACAGCAATCTGAGGGAGATCAAGAGAGCAGAAGGCAGATCTCGGAAGACTGAGGAGTGATTGGCAGGCAAGGAAGTGGAGACAGCCGCCGTCACCACCGCTTCAGGAGGCTTATCAGTGAAAGGAAGACAGAAAACCCATCTCTAGAGAAGGCAGCAGGTCTGAGCAGAGGCTTTTTCTAGGGATGGTGTTATTCTGAGGGAATATGGCAAGAAGCCGGTGAAGAGCAAGCTGGGGAATTTACTAGAAGGAGGTGCTAAGAGTGGGAGGGAAGTTTCTCAGGAGGTATGAGAGGATGAAATCTAGTTCACAGGTGACAATTTCTTTAATTAATTCTCTCTAAAGAAAAAAACTACACATGCTCATGGTAAAACTTCAGAAAATGATAAAGCGTCTCTCTCACTCTTCCCAGAAGTAACTGGCACCAATTCCTTATGCATCCTTCTAGATACTGTATCCACATGTAACTAGGTATGTGCCTGAGTTTGTGTGTAAAATCCCAGTTACCCCCCTTTTAATTTATGTAATTGGGTGGGAGCAGATACTATTTTCTTGCTTTTTTCCCTTTTACAAGGAAGGTTTGGAAATCATTTTCTATTGATACATAGAGAGCCAGCTAATTATTTTTAACAGCTACATTTTCTTAAATGTGCTATTTTGTTTTTGTACCAGCTTCCAATTCACCAACACTTAGGTTGCTTCTGGTATTTTGCTATTACACACAGCATTGCAGGGAATATCTCATGTTAACATATTTTCTTTTTTATTGTGATAAAATATGCATTAAATAAAAATTTTAAGTGTACAATTCAGTGGTATTAAGTACATTCACATTGTTGTGCAAATATCACCATCCATCTCCAGAATTTTTTATCTTATAAAATGAAAATTCTACACCCATTAAACAATAATTTCCTATTCACTGCCCCAGGCCTGCCACCCCACAGCCCCTGCCTTCTCCTTCCTCTGGCAGCCACCATTCTACTTTCTGTCTCTAGGAATTCAACTACTCTAGATTCCTCATATAAGTGGAATCAGACATTATTTGTCCTTTTTGTGACAGGCTCATGTCACTTAACATAATGTCCTCAAGGCTCATCTATATCATAACATGCATCAGAATTCCCTTCCTTTTTAAGGCTGAATAATATTCCAGACTCTGGGAGATGGTGAGAGACAGGGACACCTGGCATCCTGCAGCCCGTGGGTTTGTGAAGAGTCGGACACAACTTGGCAACTGAACAACGATGTTCCATATTATGCATGTACCACACTTATTTATCCATTCATCTATCAATAGATGTTTCTACCTTTTGGCTATTGTGAATAATGATGCCAAGAACATGAGTAAGCAAATACCTGTTTGACTCCTTGCTTTTCTTCCTTTTAGAAATGAAATTTAGAAATTTCATTTCCTTCAGAAATGAAATTGCTGAATGATACAGTAACTCTATATTCAGTTTTCTGAGGACCTGCCATACTATTTTCCAGTGACTGTTCCGTTTTACACTCTCATCAGCAATGAACAAGGGTTCTAATTTCTCCGTATCCTTGCCAACACTGGTTATTTTCTGTGTCTGTTTTGGTTTGTAAATTGGCTGTCTGCATATCTTTTTTGGATAAGTAGCTATTCAAGACCTTTTCTCATTTTTAAGTTGGGCTGTTTATAAGTTAAATTTATATTTGTAGAGTCGCCAGATTAAGGGGTAGGTGCATTTGAATGTTTTTACATATTGGAAGTTGTTGTGCAAAGAGGTGCTATGGGCTGAATGTAGGGTGGTGTATGGGGATTCTCAAGAATTCAATGAGTAGAATCATACAGTGTGCACTCTTGATTTTCTGTCTCTTTTTGCTCAGCATAACTATTTTGAGACTCATCTATGCTGTGTGCATCAACAGTTTATTTGTTTTTATTAATGACTATTCCTTTTAGAGCTCTATCACTGTTTGATGGACATTTGGTTTAGTTCCAGTTTAGAGCTGTTAAAATAAAGCTGCAATAAACATTGATTTCAAACAGGTCCATATGTAAACACATGCTTATATTTCTCTTGGATAAATACCGAGGTGTGGAGTGACTGGGCCGCATGGTAGCTGCATGATTAAATTAAAAAAAAAAAAACTGTCAAACTATTCCCCAAAGTGGTTGTACTATTTTACATTTCCCAAAGCAGCATATGAGAGTCCCAGTTGCTTCCCATCCTGGCAAGTACTTGTTTTTGTCGGGCTTTGTAATTTTATTTATTCCAATTAATGTATAATGGTATATCAGTGTGGTTTTAATTTATGTTTCCTAATAACTAATAGTGTTGAGTCTTTTTTCATGATCTTATTTGTCATCTGTAGAAGTAACTGATGAAGTAACTTGCTAGTATTCTTATTATGTTGTAAGAGGTTTTTTTTATGTAATATAATGACAAGTCCTTTATAAGGTATATGTTCTACAAATATTATTTCCCATGCTGTGGTTTGTATTTTTGTATTCATAATCAGATCAGATCAGATCAGTCTCTCAGTCGTGTCCAACTCTTTTCGACCCCATGAATTACAGCACGCCAAGCCTCCCTGTCCATCACCAATTCCCGGAGTTCACTCATACTCACGTCCATCGAGTCAGTGATGCCATCCAGCCATCTCATCCTCTGTCGTCCCCTTCTCCTCTTGCCCCCAGTCCCTCCCAGCATCAGAGTCTTTTCCAATGAGTCAACTCTTCGCATGAGGTGGCCAAAGTACTGGAGTTTCAGCTTTAGCATCATTCCTTCTAAAGAAATCCCAGGGCTGATCTCCTTCAGAATGGACTGGTTGGATCTCCTTGCAGTCCAAGGGACTCTCAAGAGTCTTCTCCAACACCACATTTTGAAAGCATCAATTCTTCAGTGCTCAGCCTTCTTCACAGTCCAACTCTTACATCCATACATGACCACAGGAAAAACCACAGCCTTGACTAGACGAACCTTTGTTGGCAAAGTAATGTCTCTGCTTTTGAATATGCTATCTAGGTTGGTCATAACTTTCCTTCCAAGGAGTAAGCGTCTTTTAATTTCATGGCTGTAGTCACCATCTGTAGTGATTTTGGAGCCCAGAAAAATAAAGTCTGACACTGTTTCCACTGTTTCCCCACCTATTTCCCATGAAATGATGGGACCGGATGCCATGATCTTTGTTTTCTGAATGCTGAGCTTTAAGCCAACTTTTTCACTCTCCACTTTCACCTTCATCAAGAGGCTTTTGAGTTCCTCTTCACTTTCTGCCATAAGGGTGGTGTCATCTGCATATCTAAGGTTATTGATATTTCTCCCGGCAATCTTGATTCCAGCTTGTGTTTCTTCCAGTCCAGCATTTCTCATGATGTACTCTGCATAGAAGTTA
>NW_011495018.1:15053148-15053701 GCF_000754665.1 Bison bison bison | reverse complement strand
AATAAACAGGGTGACAATATACAGCCTTGATGTACTCCTTTTCCTATTTGGAACCAGTCTGTTGTTCCATGTCCAGTTCTAACTGTTGCTTCCTGACCTGCATATAGGTTTCTCAAGAGGCAGATCAGGTGGTCTGGTATTCCTATCTCTTTCAGAATTTTCCACAGTCTATTGTGATCCACACAGTCAAAGGCTTTGGCATAGTCAATAAAGCAGAAATAGATGCTTTTCTGGAACTCTCTTGCTTTTTCCATGATCCAGCAGATGTCAGCAATTTGATCTCTGGTTCCTCTGCCTTTTCTAAAACCAGCTTGAACATCAGGAAGTTCACGGTTCACATATTGCTGAAGCCTGGCTTGGAGAATTTTGAGCATTACTTTACTAGCGTGTGAGATGAGTGCAATTGTGCGGTAGTTTGAGCATTCTTTGGCATTGCCCTTCTTTGGGATTGGAATGAAAACTGACCTTTTCCAGTCCTGTGGCCACTGCTGAGTTTTCCAAATTTGCTGGCATATTGAGTGCAGCACTTTCACAGCATCATCTTTCAGGATTT
>NW_011495018.1:15035397-15053048 GCF_000754665.1 Bison bison bison | reverse complement strand
ATTCTATCACCTCCACTAGCTTTGTTCGTAGTGATGCTTTCTAAGGCCCACTTGACTTCACATTCCAGGATGTGTGGCTCTAGGTCAGTGATCACACCATCGTGATTATCTGGGTCGTGAAGAGCTTTTTTGTACAGTTCTTCTGTGTATTCTTGCCATCTCTTCTTAATATCTTCTGCTTCTGTTAGGTCCATACCATTTCTGTCCTTTATCAAGCCCATCTTTGCATGAAATGTTCCTTTGGTATCTCTGATTTTCTTGAAGAGATCTCTAGTCTTTTCCATTCTGTTGTTTTCCTCTATTTCTTTGCATTGATCGCTGAAGAAGGCTTTCTTATCTCTTCTTGCTATTCTGTGGAACTCTGCATTCAGATGCTTATATCTTTCCTTTTCTCCTTTGCTTTTCGCTCTCTTCTCTTCACACTAATGGTGCCTTTTAAATACAACTTAGACGTGATAAAGCCCAATGTATTGAGTTTGTTTCTTTTGTAGTTCATGCTTTTTATGTCTTGTTTAATAAAATCTTTGGGAAATGTAAAATTGCTTAGAATTTTTCCCTTACATTTTCCTCTAAAAATTTTATAGTTTGAACGTTTACTTTTAGGTGTATGATCCAATGAGTTAATTTTTGTGTATTATATGAGGTAAGGGTTGAGGGACTTTTTCTTCTTTCAATCCAATTGCTCTTTTTGGCTTTATTTAATTATTTATTTATTGGCTAATCAGCTATTCCAGCACCACTGGCTTAAAATATTGTACAATTTTCATTGAATTGTTTTCATACCTTTCGTATAATCAAAAAGACCAGAGGAAGCCTGTTTGTGGATGCTAACCTGTTATGATGATCTGTATATTTACCTTATACCAATGCCATTCTGTTGTAATCACTGTACCTTTACAAGGTCATGAAACCATTTAGTGCAAGCTCTCCAAATGTGTTCTTTTGTTCATATTTGCTTTGGCTTTTCTAGGTTCTTTCCTCTTGCATATAAATTTTAGAAATAGCCGGTCAATTCGTGAACAAAAAATAAATAAATAAATGCTGAGATTTTTATTGAGAATACATTGTGTCAAACCTATAGATCAACTTGAGGAGAACTGAGAGTTGCCTTTCCAAGCTTATTTCCTCAACTTCAAAAGTAGAAAATTGTTGTGAAACCAGAAAATGTGAGACGACAAGCTGACTTAACTTCTCATCTTCATTTTTGGAAGATACATTTGCTGGCTGTAGAGCCCAAACCCTCCCCTACAAAAGAAGCCCCAAACCAAACAAACAAAAAGCCTTTTAACAATACCTAACCACTATCTTTGGGCTTGTGTTACTTCTGAGAAGGTATTTTCTGTCATTGTTATCTTTATTCCTCTGTAAACAATGTACTCTTTTTCCTCTGTCTGATTGGAAGAGTTTGCTTTTTGTCACTTGTTTTAAGTGTTAAGTTGCTCAGTCATGTTCAGCTCTTTGCAACCCCATGGACTGTAGCCAGCCACGCTTCTCTGTCCATGGGATTCTCCAGGCAAGAATACTGGAGTGGGTAGCCATTCCCTTCTCCAGGGGATCTGCCCAACCCAGGGATCACACCCAGGTCTCCCTCATTGCAGGCAGATTTTTTATCGTCCGAGCCACCAGGGAAGCCCACTTGTTTTAAACAGCCTGCTTATGATGTATCTTCGAATAGTTAATATATGTATTTCTTGTGCTTGAGGTTCTTTGAGGTTGTTTGGTCTGTGAATTTATTGTCTTCATCAAATTTGGGGAAAAATTGATGAAAATATTTTTAAAGCTATTACTTTAAAAATATTTTATCTGTCCCTTCCTCCTTATTCAGAGGACTTGATGTTGTCTCACAGATCACTGTTTTGTAGTTTGTTTGTTTATTTGTTTGCTTTTTAGTCTTCTTTTCTTGTGCTTTATTTTGGGCATTTTTAGTTGCTCTGTCTTTAAGTTCAATTTTCTTTAGTATTGTCTTATATGCTGTTAATACTATCTGGTATATTTTCCATCTCTTTGTAATTTTCACCTCTAGAAATGTGACTTGAGTTTTTTAAGTATCTACCATGTCTTTCCTTGTCATGGAATGTAGTTATAAATGCTACAATGTCCTTGCCTACTAATTCTAGCATCTATGTCATTTCTTGGTCCGTTTCTATTATTGATTTTCCTCCTCTTTACAGGTTGTTTCTTCCTGGTTCTTTACACACCTGATAATTTTTAATAGATGCCAAATATTATGAATTTTACATTTTTTGGTGTTGGATATTTTGTGCTCCTTCCACAGCATCCTAGTTGTTGATGGCCATGGCTATCTCTGATGATGAGCTAGGGGCTCCAATGCTGAGCTAGGGGCTCCAAGGGAGCAGAAACCAGGTATATTGTGTTCTGCTGATTTCCCTGATAGCTCAATTGGTAAAGAATCCACCTGCAATGCAGGAGACTTCAGTTCGATTCCTGGGTCAGAAAGATCTGCTGGAGAAGGGATAGGCTATGCACTCCAGTATTCTTGAGCATCCCGTGTGGTTCAGCTGGTAAAGAATCTGCCCACAATGTGGGAGACCTGGGTTCGATTCCTAGGTTGGAAAGATCTCCTGGAGAAGGAAAAGGCTACCCACTCCAGTATTTTAGCCTGGAGAATTCCATGGACTATAGTCCATGGGGTCACAAAGAGTTGGGCACGACTAAGTGACTTTCACATACACTGATTCCCCAGCAACTAAAAGAGTGCCTCGTATGTTTAAGGTACTCAGCAAGTATTGTCAAAAGACAAATGTAAGAATGAATGGAAAACAAAAAACAAAACACTTAGATGTCCTTGTGTTTCAGTTTTCCTTTGTTGTGTGACAAATAACCCCTAAACCTAGTTGCTTAAAATGACAACCATTTTATTACATCTCACAGTTCTGTGGATTGAGTGGGTTCAACCTGGAAGTTCTTTTGCTGGTCTTGAGCCTCACAGGTGGCTGCAATAAAATGGGTCTGGAGTTGTATGAAGGCCGATGGGATGCTAGAATGACTGGGCCTCTCTCTCTCTCCACCTGGCCTCAAGACCTCTTTCTGTGCGCAGTCTCTTGCTATGTTTGCTCCAGTGGGATAACCAGATTTTGTGATTTGGGGGCTCAGTCTCTGTGAGACACATGTGTACCAGGAGGAAGGAATCTGAGGCTGCCAGTCCCCTGAAAGCCTAGGTTCAGAAACTGCTCATCATCACTTCCATAGCCTTCCACTGGTAAAGGAGCCACAGGACCAGCCCCAGTGCTGGCAGAGAAATTGAACTTCACTTCCTGATGTAGCGCTTTAAATGCAACTACTCCGTGAAGAAGTCCTGGACTCACATGCTCTTTTTCTCTGAAGGACTTGTCAGACTTAGATTTAGCTACAGCCTCAGTGGGAAGACCAGGAGGGTCTCTGGTCTCAGGTATTTCTCATTTGGGGTCCTTACCTGCTGATAAAGTGTCCTCAGGGATAGCTTCAGATCTAGATGCAGAGTTCCAGGTCAGCAGAGCAGTCCTGATCTCACCTAGTCTTCTAAGTGGAGTGCCTGCTGGCTGCAGACTCTGGACTGTGATTACTTTTCATGCCACCATTTTTCTCTCTGCCACTATTTTTAGGACTCTTAATATTTAGAACTAGTTTCTTTCTTTCTTCTTAGAAATTTCATTTGGCTCTTTAACTTTGGATCTTGGATCTGGAATAGTTTTATTTTTGGAAAAATGACCTTTCTATTCTTTTTTTCTCAACTGGTGTTTGCTTCTCAAATCCTAACATGATTTGAACAGTTGACTAAACTTTTTATAATGTGGTACATACAGGTTTTGTAGAGTTGGAAGAGTTTTGGAAAAAGAACTTCTCTTCTTCTTTGCCAAATTTTTATTCAGGGAAAAATAAAATGAAAACCTGAATGAAATGAAAATGAAATGAAAACCTGAGTAGGTTTTTTTTTTTTTTTTTTTTCTAACACTATAATCACCAGGAGGGCAGGAATAAAAGCCATGAACTTCTGTTTTTGTAGTACCTCCTACCACTGGCATTTGAGAACTTGAGACATGCTTGTCAGAGCTGATGTTAAACAGAGGCTTGACGACCTCTAGGAGTTTTAATCTTTGGTTTCATTTCCTCATTGGCCGCCCCTGAAGATCACAGTTTCCCCAGACCCAGATGTTATGATGATCTCGACCCACTGCCTTTCTCTCTGAGGTCACCAGAAGTTCAACTGAACTAACTAGAAAACCACACATTTCCAAGTTTTAGATGCCACGGCAGACAGTCATGAAGAGCTGGACTTGTTAAGTTACATTTCTCTATTTGGAACTTCTAATTCCCTGTGTCAGCAATGGAAATGGATGTTTATTTCCACAAGAAAGGAGAAAAGCTGTTTTCTCCCATACATAGGTTCCTATACCATCAGTCAAACCCTCTTCCCTGGAGATTATCTGATGAATAAATTAGCCTTCTATAAATATATGTTGCAAGCAGTCTTGTACCATTCAGAACCATTACTGTAATTCATCAAAGCAAATCTATAAATGGGACAACTACATCGAGGAGGGAAGAATTAGGACATAAAGATTTACCCATATTTTTGAGCAGATTTGAAACTTCAATTTGGTAGCCAATGATTTGGACCTTACCGATGTCCTTGGAAAACCCAGAAGCCTCATACCTGGCCACCTTCCCACTTTTTTGACATTTTTGCCTGGGATGCAACACATTGTGTGCATTGTCTGATATTTTCTGCTAGATAATACTTTGGGCTATTTTTTAAGCCAAGCACTTGAGCCGATAAGAGTCATATTTTTCCCATCTATATTTCCAACATATTGCCAGAGGTTCTGGGCAATAGATATGTTTTTGAGTAAATAGAATACTAAATCGAGGCAATGGATCATAAGTTTCAGGCAACAAGGCCCTGTCTTCACCACCCAATAAAAAAGGTCACTAGACAATGAGAAAGGAATGGAATGATGAGAGACAGAAAGTTTTAATAATGCCGTCATCAGAAAGATCAGTCATGCTTTTCTTCCTCTTCCCGGACTTGAGAAGATGAAGTCCTCATCAAGCACAGGAAACACGCCTGTTTTCCATTTTAAAGATGTGCAGTTCTGGGGAATCGATCACAGCAGTCCCTGCCCTAATCTCCTGAAAATTCATCAAACTTGTCTCTCTTGGGTTTGGGGCTTGAGTCATCGCCCTGAGGAGGTACAGGAAGGTGCTCATTTATTGGCCTTTGTGTGTGTTTTTTTTTTTTAAAAGAAACGGGAGCCACTTCATCTTTCCCAGGGAGCTGAACTTTCTTTTGGGTTTGAGACCTTTTCCTCTAAGTGCCCTCTTGCCATTGGTGGAAATAGGAGCTTGTTTTTGTTCAGTCAGCAAGTCATATCCGACTCTTTTGCCACCCCACAGACTGTAGCCTGCCAGACTTCTCTGTCCATGGGATTTTTCAGGCAGGCGTGCTGGAGTGGGTTGTCATTTCCTTCTCCAGGGGATCTTCCCAGCCCAGGGAACAAACCCAATTCTCCTGCATTGGCAGGAAGATTCTTTACCACTGAGCCACCTAGGAAGCCCTGTACGTGAGAGCAGAATGTAGTGAAAGAAGTACCGTCTCCTTTATTGGCTGCCAAGATGAAAGGGTGTGTAGAAATTAGAGGCTAGAAAACCTTCTCCCCTCACTTTCATCCAACCCCACGCCAAAGCCTTTGGTATGGTGCGCATCTCCACTGCCAGGAAGAGCGGGAGGGGCAGTGAGCTCGTGGGAAATGAAAGAACGAAGTTGAGAGTTGGTGTTCTATGCCCTCTACCTGTCCCTCTTTGAGGAAACATTATCATCCCTCATTTCAACTTGAAATGCTGAACCTTGGCCTGGTTTTCTCAGAAGTCAACAAAAGGAGGAGTTGATTTTTATTTTAATTTTTAATAAATTCAGCAGCAGTGCCAAGTGATGGTTGATTGTGAATTACCTCTTGTAGCGCAGCTGCTGCTGTTGGAGAGTTCTGCTGATCATATAAACAAATCACTTTTTTCCTATAATGGTTCTGAGCTCTACGGTGGCTCAGTTGCTTGTGTTGTTTTTGCATTGTTCTAGAAGCAATAGGCCATTGTACAGTGTCTTGGGAAGAGAGCTTCTGTCTCGGGTTTAACTGGCATCTATGACTCTGCTAAATTTTTTCAAACTTTTTTTTTTTCTCTCTCTCTCCTACTGCTTCTAAGCTTTATGTGATGTTTTATTTAATATGGCATATAAGATATTGGTCTTCAGTCCAAATTGCAATTTCACATCAAAACCGATTCTCCTGACAATTGGATGCAGATGATCCATTTCTGAAGTTTACATGCTGCCCTAATTCTGGAGGGGAAAATAGAACAGCTACCTAGCTTGAGACTTTGTCCACAATAAAACAAAGGTTTTTCCCCCAACCAGTGTGATGTAATTTACTAGTCTCCTTCAAATGCTTTGCTGCAATAAGGGATCGTGGTAAAATACTGCTGCCATTTCCCAAGAAACAGGCCCATCGGCACTTTAAATCTACACTGGCATGCAACTCTAACATTAACAAGAATCTGGGGTTACTGAAGCAATTATCTGTGAATTTTTGAGTTTCTCCTTCACAAGATCTGGGCACTGCCTGGCCTTCCATCTCTTTATGAAACATACAACTTCATCACAAGTTTTTACAGACTGGTCTTGTTAATGACAGTTGGGCCAAAACCACTGAAAAAAAACCTTTAAACTCATGTGCTGATACCTTTTTAGCAGCCTAGACAATATGTTCTAAACGTTTGCCTGTGGAAATAAAAATAAGATGGCAATCTTAAAAGTACATTAATACTTGTTCTTAAGGCTGAAATGAACAGAAAGACCCTAATTCTCTTTGGAATGTGGTAGGGTGGCTTTCAGCTCTCTTGAAAGGATGACCCCAATTAGCCTTCCAATTTTATGTCCCATTGCTTCCCTGTTTGTTGATTAATTTATTCAGTTTGTGCAACCAGCGTTCATGGAGTATCTTCTATGTGCCAGGCACTGTGCTTGTGTTGAATAAGCCTGGTCCCCTATTTTCTCAGTCTATAGGAATCCTGCCACCTTTCAAGGTCAAAGAACATTTCCACTTCCTCCTATACCTTCTCAGATGCTCCCAGGCCACAGGAATCTCTCCTGACTCCTTTGTGTCCTCCTTCAGCTCAGTTTGCACTATTCTGTCTTGCTCCCCCCAAGTAATTCTTCCGGGATTCTGTGTCCTGAGTCACGAGTGGGTGTGTTTCCTCCTTCAAGGCTGGATTGCTCTTTGTTGTTTCTTCCTTGGCCTCATAGCTCACAGGAGGTGCTCAGTGTGTTTTTCAGTGAGTAAGTGGTCACAGGGTCCCACTGTCCCACCTTCTCTAACCCCAGCCGTTCTATCCTTCTGTGAGGCTCCTCCAAGCACACTGCTGCTCAGAGGCTTGATGCTCACTGTTCCCACCGTTTGGAACACTCCAGTCTCAGTTATCTGCGTAACTTCCTCCCTCACTTCCTTCAGGTCTTCACTCAGTGTCTCCTCATTGAAGAGGACCTTCCTGACCACTTGGTGTGAAACACCACCACTCCCTACTGGACTTCATTCTTCTTTATCACTAACCACTGGCCCTATTCTTTGCTCTTCAGACAGAGGAGGCTGTCTCTCACCCCTCACTAGAATATAAGCTTCTTGGCTTCACAGACTTTTTTTTTTTTTTAACCAAGCTATATCTTGAGTATCCAGAGCAGGGTCTGGATCATGGGAGGCGCTCATATCTGCATGGAGTTAGTGAATAGAAAAAATGTGTTTTGCAGGGCAACTCTGCCATTGTGGTGGGTCCCTCCTGAAGGATTTGTACAGCACAGCAGTGGGCATCAGTGTCATGCTCAGGAGCCCACCTTCAGGTAGACTTGAACTAACCAGGATTGACAGTGTGTGCTCTGGGGTTTATTACCCTGCCAGAGTCTCAGGCCAGGTCCAGTCATATTCTTCATAGCAAGGTAACCTCTCTCTCTCTCTTGGTTTCTTTACCTGCAAAATGAGTTTTTATTGTTGTAAAGAAAAGAAAAATCATAATTCAGCAAAGTTGGTAGCCCAGTGCCTGACACACAGGAAAAGCTTGGGTAATGTCAGTTATTACTGAACTGGATGGATGGCTTTGGTCGACTCTTTGGTGTTGGCCATGAGAAAGGCAGTGTAGACAATGGGCTTGTGTGGACTCTATGAATGTCCTTAATTCATGAATTCTTAAGAATGCAGATGTCAGAGAGTATAGGGATCTTAGTTCCCCAGCAAGGGATTGAACCTGGACCCTCAGCAGTGAAAGTGCTAACTTTCTACAATTTCTTTTTCATACAGAAAAAAAAAAAAAGTCCTAACCATTCAACTGCCAGGGAATTTTGGGAATGGACTTTCTTTTTTTCTTTCCTTCCCATACTTTTATTTCTTTGTCAAATTGTGCTCACATGATGGGGGTCACATTTTCAGGAATTCTGTATGAAAAAGAAATCTCTAACTTTGGATGTTAAAAAGCATCTTAATGTACAGAATTCTGTCACATTTTCTCCCTTTCTTCCTATGATTTTCTCTACAATTATTCACAAACAGATGTGTTAGTGACAATCATTCTGCCACAAGGCATCGTAAGACTCAATTTGCCTTTGTTGCTGTTTAGTTGCTAAGTCTTGTCTGACTCTTTGTGACCCCATGGACCGTAGCCCGCCAGACTTCTCTGTCCATGGAATTTCCCAGATAAGAATACAGGAGTGGGTTGCCATTTCCTTCTGGGAATGGGCTTTCAATGACGGGTCTATAGGGCGTCAGTCAGCTGCCCTGATAAGAAGCACTGGGGCCGTGAACTTGGCTGTGCCCCTCAATGAAGCTCGGTCATCTGCTGCTGCTGCTGCTAAGTCGCTTCAGTCGTGTCCAACTCTGTGTGACCCCATAAACGGCAGCCCACCAGGCTCCCCCGTCCCTGGGATTCTCCAGGCAAGAACACTGGAGTGGGATGCCATTTCCTTCTCCAATGCATGAAACTGAAAAGTGAAAGTGAAGTCACTCAGTCGTGTCTGACTCTTAGCGACCCCATGGACTGCAGCCCACCAGGCTCCTCCATCCATGGGATTTTCCAGGCAAGAGTACTGGAGTGGGGTGCCATCGCCTTCTCCGCCAGTCATCTGATTGCCTCACAAAACCCAGGCTCCAAGAGAGGGTGGTAGATCTGATTTTGCCTTTGGCTGGTGCTGATCTGACACAGAGATAATGGAAGAAAAGAAAGAAAACAGAAGAGAAATCCAATGTCAAAACCTAGGTGAATCTTGACTGATTGGCTTTAGGGAGTTCTCTCCTAGGCTGTTTGTTTTAACTACACAAACAGTTTGACTTTTTTTTTTTTTTTAAGTTTTCCTTTCATGCCTTTGTTCAGACAGGGGGAAGGAGATAAGAGCTTCTAGACGGCTTTTTGTCTTGTTCCCCTGGTAAGCACAATTGGTTTCTTGCAACCTAAGGTAACAAATTTATTGTAACCTGCAAATATACCCAGGGCTTTGGTCCAGCAGCTTCCCATGTGCATGTCAGAAACTTGACATTGACCAGCATCAGTGCCACAGTAGAACTAACTCCTAGCCTGCTCCCTACCCACTTCAAATACTGTGTGTCTCTCCACACAGCACTTATTTTTCTTATTACCTAATTTTAGCATTTGATTCATTCTCATAACTCTAAAAGGGGATTGGAGTTCTCTTTCTATTACCTATCATTAGGATGCCTAAGAATAATTTTCCTTCGGTGATCCCAAATATTCTTCAAAGACTAATTTGACCTTGAGAAGAAGAGT
Organism: Bison bison bison; assembly: GCF_000754665.1. NCBI lineage: Eukaryota > Metazoa > Chordata > Mammalia > Artiodactyla > Bovidae > Bison > Bison bison. The sequence continues at coordinate 15,043,232 of NW_011495018.1, read as the reverse complement.
CGTTTTCATAGGCAATTTGACAGCAGAGCTGAAAAATCATCTCTGTGCCTCCTAACAGGCACTCTCTTTGGGAAAAGCCAAGGAAAGCTGAGAAATGAGGTGCAGATGCTCTTCAATCATGTTTTCTCAAAAGGCATATCTGATCCTGAAGTGATGGAGTTTGGGAGAGAAGATCAAGTTTTTTTTTTTTTAAAGATTGAAAAGGATGACTAAAGGAGTTTCATTTTCCTGATAAAGTTGAGACAGTGGTCAGATATTTTTCTATCATGCTACCATAATATTAAATTTCTTATTTACCAGAAATTTAAATAAAAAGAAAGAAAACAATTACCTATCACTTTCTTGCAAGCATCACTCTTTATTGACAGCACCTGCATTCTTTTCTTGAAAATGGCTCATCAGCCAAGGACACAGCCTTCAGAAAATGGGACAGATAATTGTTTACATAGGTGATGCCTCAGCAACCTCCACATTCCTGCCTGGCTCAGGAGGTCTGGACTTGGGCCTCACTGTGAATTTCACATTTCAGAGCACCTTATGAGGGGGAAGCATGGAGTGACCGAAAGTTTGAGGTGTTTATAACACTTGTGATGGTTATCAGTGAAGGTTCTGGATCTGGGTTCACATCTAGGTTCTTCCATGTACAAGGGGTGAACTTTCTATGCCTCAGCTTCTGCATCTTTAAAATGGGACTAGGACTTCCTTTGTGGTCCACTGGTTAAGAATCTGCCTTCCAATGCAGGGGACATGGGTATCCCGTCGGGGAACTAAGATCCTCTATGCCGTGGAGCAACTAAGCCCTGACCCCGTATCTACTGAGCCCGCAGGCCACAGCTAGAGAAAAGCCTGCACACAACAATAAAAGATCCCACATGCCACAACTAAGACCCAATGCAGCCAAATGAATAATGGAAACCATACAATGGGACTAACGATCCTGCCCCAGGAGTGGGAGGCTGGGATGAGGTACTTCCGGTTAAGGAACTAGAGCAGGGCCTGCCCCTGTACAGCTTGGGCATTGCTGCTGCTGCTGCAGGTCTCAGTGTTTCTATAATTGGTTGAGTCTGAATCTGTGAGGGTAAGATTCCTGGAAGCAGGGCTTGGGAGACTTAAAGGCATAGAATCCAAAGAGGCACACATTGTTTTGCTTCTGCTGTTCCCATTTTGATGCCAAAATCGAAGTCTGGATTGTAATTTTGAGGACAATGTGTTGACAGTCCTGGGAAGGCTAATTGGTGTTGTTTTTAAGCCCACTAGAGAACACTGACGTATCTGAATTCAATGTGAGTGTTGGACACATGCAATCTAAACACCCTCCCAACACCCCAGCCTTCTTTCCCAGGAAGAGGAGTCAGAACTTCTGTCTTATCTGTCTGGGGAGAGACAAAGTTTCACAGCAGTGGTTTCCAAAACTCAGTCATTCTCCAACTGTCTTCACGTCTCCTGCCATGTCTAAGTAATGTAGCTGTTGTTTAGTCACTCAGTCCTGTTCAACTCTTTTGCAACCCCATGGACTGTAACCTGCCAGGTTTCTCTGTCCATGGGATTTCCCAGGCAAGAATACTGGAGTGGGTTGCCATTTCCTCCTTCAGGGGATCTTCCTGACTCAGAGATTAAACCCAAGTCTCCTGCATTGCAGGTGGATTTTTTTTACCACTGAGTCACCAAGGAAGCATCTAAGTAATACCAGTCCTATGATTGACTTATTGCTATTTACATTTACCTAAACATACTAGGCAATGGCTCGGAGAAGGCAATGGTGCCCCACTTCAGTACTCTTGCCTGGAAAATCCCATGGATGGAGGAGCCTGGTGGGCTGCAGTCCATGGGGTCGCTGAGGGTTGGACACGACTGAGCGACTTCACTTTCACTTTTCAGTTTCATGCATTGGAGAAGGAAATGGCAACCCACTCCAGTGTTCTTGCCTGGAGAATCCCAGGGACGGGGAAGCCTGGTGGGCTGCCATCTGTGGGGTCACACAGAGTCGGACACGACTGAAGCGACTTAGCAGCAGCAGCAGCAAACATACTAGGGGTTTCCCTGATGGCTCAGCAGGTAAAGAATCCACCTGCAGTGCAAGAGACACAGGAGATGTGGGTTTAATTCCTCGGTCAGGAAGATCCCCTGGAGGAGGGCATGGCAACCTACTCCAGTATTCTTGTCTGGAGAATCCCATGGACAGAGGAACCTGATGAGCTACAGTCCAATGGATTGCAAAGAATCAGACATGACTGAGCAACCAACTTGTACAAACATACTGGGTCAAGATAGCAGCCACTTCAGTATTCTTGCCTGGAAAATTCCATGGACAGAGGAGCCTGGTGGGCTGCAGTCCATGGGGTCGCAGAGTTGGACACAACTGAGCTACTGAACATGCACGGGTTAGGAAGATCCCCTGGAGAAGGGAATGGCTACACACTCGTTTTCTTGCTTGGAAAATCCCATGGACAGAGGAGCCTCGCATGCTACAATAGTCCATGGGGTCATAAAGAGTAGGACACAACTGAGCGACCAACACTTTCACTTCAAACATACTGACTTTTATTATTTTGCCTCATTCTAAGTAATCTTACCTCTAAAATTATTGAAACATTTGGATGCGCTAATTGTACTTTCAATAATACCCAGGGAAGTAACTCCATAGAGATTAAAATCAAGTCTACATGTGTCTCACCTAAAATGAGCTTGTCCACCAACTTTAGAACACAGGGCATCCTTTGGGGGGCTCTGGCCGTAAGAGTCTGGTGGGAAGGAATATTGATTTAAGGCAGATCCTTAACCAAAGGCCCCTTCAAAACCATGCCCTGGGCCCTCAATGGTTTTGCTCGACTGTCAGCCCAAAGCCGAAGACTCCGGAAGGACAGACGCAGAGGAGCCATTTTCTGTCAGTGACAAGGGAGTATGTCTCAGACAGCTGTCACTGAACAATTAATCTTCAAAATGAGATCTCAATTACCAAACATGTGTTCTCATGAGCAAGGCCCTTGTCTCATCATCCGGAGCTACTATTAGACACAAATAATATATATTTTTTCCATTCATAATTATCTCCTCTTACCGCAGTCTCGATGATTATGATGTATGTTGTAACTGGTTGACTCCTCGCAGTTGGAATTGTTAACATATTGTGAAAATATGCACAAAATCATTCTTTCTAGGCTGACTTTTGGTGTTAAAATTAGAAAGACCAATATGAGTTTGAACAGCATGAAAAGGAAGACTAGATGATCAATTCTTGTGCTTGGAAATGCAATTGCCTCTCTGGAGCCAGGATTTCTTGCTTTTACATCTTATTTCTTCTTGTGCTTATTAAAATAAAGACAATAAAGTAAAGTGAAAGGGGGTGGAGGCTGAGAGGGTATAATGGGATATTTTAGTATAAAGTGATTTTGATTTTAATATTTTTCTATCTGTATTAACAGATAGACTTAGCTTTTAGAATTTTTACACAAAAGTGCACTTAGTTTTTTGAGGGGTTTGGAAGTGAATTTTTTATTTTAATGTCTTGATTTCCTGTTCATCCGAGAAGGAGAAAAAGTATTGAAGACTAGAAAAAAACCCCATATAATACACATATCTTTAAAAAAAATTGTCACTAAAATTAAACACATATCTATTGAACTGACAAAGACCAAGTTGATTTGTTCAGCTCTGAAACTTGACAATGGTGTCTCCAAAGAGACTAATGACTCTTTTGATTATTCATAACACTTAGGATGTTTGTTTTAACAGTTGTAACTGGATGAACAACACTTTCTGTTCTTTCTCCCATCCCCTTTGAGAATCCCTCTGATTTCCTGCCCAGAACTGATTTTCCTTCTGCCCCTCTTCCATTGGCATTTTGTTCCAAGAAACCATTAGGAGGAACAGGTCAGTCACTCGTGGAAGCTAAAGTTGTGTTTTTGGCTTTTCATCCCAGAAGCATTCCATGACCCACAAGTCCCAGAACTGAGGTCCAAAAGCCATTCCCAACCCCACCCTGTCACCAGAACACCCTGCCATTTTACCCTGACCCGACAAAAATCTCCCCTTACTCTGGGTCACAATAAAGCCATCTTCCCTGTAGGGGCTCCAGCCTTTGTAGAAGAAAACCTTGTCCTGAGGGTCTAGTGAGTCTGGCATCTAGAAATCCAGAAACCTGCCTTGGTGAACCCCCAAAACTTGTTTTGAAATAATGAGCACTTCCCTCATTTTAAATCATAAGCACAGATTTGTTACAGTTCGGCAAAGAGCTGTCTGTTCCTCCTGCATCAAACACTAGAGGTAAAGAATCTGCCTGCCAATGCAAGAGATGCAGGTTTGATCCCTGGGTCAGGAAGATCCCATGGTTTGATCCCTGGGTCAGGAGGAGCCCCTGGAGAAGGAAATGACACCCCACTCCAGTATTCTTGCCTGGGAAATCCCATGGACAGAGGAGCCTGGCAGGCTACAGTTCATGGGGCCACAAAGAGTCAGACATGACTGTACGACTGAGCACACACCCAACTCGAGGGAGTATTTCAAAACTTGAGTATTCTCCTCATACCCAGCACTAATGAGAAGCAGAGGCTGATAGGAAGAGACAAAGTTCCTATAAGCACATATTATGAAAAATTAATACCATCCCAAAGCAGACCACCAGGACAGAAAACATGTCTCCTGTACAAAATGAGGGGTGAAGGAGACATTTCTAATTAAGTTTCAGTCTTCATCCAGATCTTTGTTAAAGCACAGAGAAAATTTTTTTGCAATGTTTGGTTTCACTCTGGATAGTTTGAAAAGATAACATGAGGTTTAGCTAAGCACCAGAATCTCCATTAATATTTATTTCCACAGAGTCTGGGTTCAGGGTCTAGATCTTTTTATGGGAAAGGAGCTACCAAAATCCTAGCTACAATGTTCCTTTTGGATGACTTTAGAAATTGTACATAAAAGTTTATTATTTAAAATCACACAGGGTGCTTTATGGAAGCATACTTTCAAAGTTAGTATAACCTGATAATAAACACTGCAAAATAGCACATGATCTTTTAAGGAAACATACCTTGAAGTTAGAATAACCTGGTTATAAACATCTGTCTCTGTGTTTCATCAGAAATCTCTGGAGTTTTGGGTTTTGGGGAGAAGTGAAGTTCTGGAACATTTCTGAGAGAGCCTCAGTTGGATTGGTGGGTAAGTCATCTTGCCTTAAGCACTTATCTTGGTGGGGTATTGATCAGAAGCTGCATATATGGTTTTACTTTATGTCCTGACCGTTCCAATGGATTAAATGTATTTCAAATAGATAAGCTAGAAGACGGGGTTTTAAATACGCAGAGCAACAGAGCAAGAAGTCCATATGGCATGGAATAAAGACACACACACTTCTGAAAACTTAAAAGGCTGTCATCTGCTAAGCCTGCCCGTAATAACCACTCTCAAAGTTAATTGCCACCCATGTATCCTTGATGAAAAGTGCATCATGCTGCCCAGGAAATTGGCTTAAACGGCAACAAGAAAGATGTAGATTAGCTGAGGTAAGATTTCCTGCCTGACCAACCTGGGTTATGAGAGTGAAGGACTCTTAGATGGGCTTTACTGTCCTCAGACTCCCATCACATCTCCTTGTTGGAACTTGAACTTCTCCTTGAGCTGCAGAGTAGACAGGATGTGTCTCCAGCATAATTGGAAATATGGTAAAGTGAATTTCAAGGAACTTAGCTTGTTTCCTCACTTCCCATGTGTGCAATTGTAAAAGATTCTGATGGAGTCAACCAATGCAGGAGGACTGAGACCAGCTTGATGACCTTGGGCACCATTCTGGTTGCTGGGTGGCTACACTCAACATCTTATCAACTGGCCAGCAAAGCAATCCGTAAGCACCCAACAATCTCATCCATAGGCAGAGCTTCAGGAAAATGAGAGGGTGGAAAGGGCAGACAGTGAGGACCAGTTAGGAAATGATTCCACCCACGGGGTAGGACGGTTTCAAAGATGGATAGGCAGGGGACCAAGGAGAGACGGGGGCAGTGGGATGGTGGGGGAATAGACGGATTTGAATCAGTGGGTTCCCCATCCGTGCCTGCAGAGCTGTGGGGTGAGGACAGGAAAAGTCAAAGAAGGAAGCATTCCATGTTTGAGATCTTACCTCCTGAGTCTGGTGGGACATGCAAGTAGCCTGGCAGATCCATGGGATTACCAAGGAAACCAATGATTTGTATTCCATTTGAGGTCAAAGCTTTTGAATCTTAAGTGTTTTCTAGAATCTCTTGAAGCTGTGAAATTTGAGAACATGCTGACCACCGATGGATTTGCACTTCTGTACACAGTTAATTAAAACTATCATGAGATCCTTGACTATATGAACAGACAGAACTAGATGCTGTTGACTTTTGTTGATGCCTCTGAGCCCATGTCTATGGGGTCACTTCTGACTCCAGAGCACTTTCTTCCTGGGAGCACAGCCCCCTGCCCCAGCAGCTCACAGAAGCCTGAGAGGGACCGCCAGGGCCAGGAGGGAATGGCCAGCACTGGCGTTTGTAGGTCTGGAGTGGACATAGTGGTTTGTCTTCCTCTCATGGACAGCATGGGCTTCTCATGCTGCATGTTCCTGGGTGCCCGCCCATGTCTTCCAGAATGGGGGTTGCTCGTGGTAGCCATGGAATCTGCCCTTTACAGGCCTCACTTCCTTTCAAAGCCCCACATGCTCAAGCAGGGAATGTAGACATGTAGCGGCAATGTAGCGGCAAGACTCCCGCTATCCAGGCATCAGGAGTCGGGCCCCACACCCCCTTCAGCCTGTGTTCCAGGCCCTGATGCATCTGAACAGTTCTGTCAATGCCCATGAGCTGCATAATTTGCACTCCTGCTTCAGAGACTGAGTGTTAGAATTAGAAACACGCTTTTCTGTGGATCCTAGGCTATTTTGTCTATTTGGGGGTAATAATTCTTCTTATGCTTTGTGAACCTTTTTAATAAAAATGACATTCCCCTTATCTTTAAAGGTTGAAATCTCAGCCTAATGTACGACCCATGCTATCCTTGGAGAGTTATAAAAATTAGATTATATAACCTCACATTTCCCACTAATGAACATGGCGATGCTTCTGCCCAATGAGAGGGAGACAAGAGATGGGGATTTATGCTTTAATAATCCTGCTTAGATTGGTATGTGTGGCTGTGGGCAGCAGGCCACCATTGGGCGCAGCAGGCACTGTGGCTTCCTGGCCAACAGGGCAATATTTCTATAGCAGTAAATCTCTCTCGGGTGAGGGCTTCTTATATTGTACCAGGGGACAGCTCTGGCAGTGGCTTAGTGTATGAAATTGCTCTGAAAATAAGACTAGTCTTATCATCTGGATAAATACTACTTAGAACTGTTGCTCTTTGGGTCCTAATGTTTAGACACTGTCCTGGGCCCCCGCTGGTGCCAGGCTTGATGCTGGTTGCCATGCTTACCATTTTTCCACCTAAGCTTCCTGCTCTTCCTATGAGGAAGGCATTGTGAAAGTCCCTGTTTTACACTGTGACCTTTCTGAGGGCAGAGACCATGTCTTCATTTCCATGTCCCCAATGTGTAGGGCAGTTCATAATAGGTGGTTAGTCAATGTTGCTGAATAATGAATAACAAACCTGTGATGGTTAATTTTATGTGCCAACTGGGCCAGGCCACAGTATTGAGATATTTGATTATACATTATTCTTAGATGTTTCTGTGAAGGTTTTTTTTTTTTGGATGAGATTAATAGTTATACTGGGAGACTTTGAGTAAAGCAGATTATCCTCCATAATAGTGGTGTGCTTCATCTAATCAGTTGAAGCCCTTTAATAGAAAAAGCCTGCTCTCTCCAAACAAGAAAAAAAAAAAAAATTCTTTC
>NW_011495018.1:14997644-15035297 GCF_000754665.1 Bison bison bison | reverse complement strand
ATTCTTTCAACAAACTGCCTTTGGGCTAGAACTGCAATGCTTCTCTGGGCCTCCAGCCTGCTGGTCTACCCTGCAGATGTTGGATTTGGCAAGCTTCTGCAATCATGGGAGTCAATCCTTTAAAATAAATCTCTCAGATAGATAGATAGATAGATAGGCATCTATCTTTCCAGGTGGCGCTAGTGGTAAAGAACACTCCTGCCAATGCAAGAGATGTAAGAGGCACACGTTCAACCCCTGGGTTGAGAAGATCCCCTGGAGAAGGGCATGGCAACCCACTCCAGTATTCTTGCCTGGAGAATCCCATGGACAGAGGAGCTGATCAGGCTACAGTCCATAGGATAGCAAAGAGGTGAACACGACTGAAGTGACTTAGCACACACATAGATCTATTATCTATCTCTATATCTTGTCTCTATCTCTTTATCTCCTATTGGTTATGTTTCTCTGGGGAACCTTAACTAATACAAGACCTAACAGATTTTTAAACATGAACCTCCTGAGACGCTCTAGGGATTTTGAAACAAATACTAATTTCCTGGGCCCCATAATCAGATATTCTGATTTAGTTGGTCAGGGTATAGATAGAAAGTATAGTGCTGTCATGTCTGACTCTTTGTGACCCCATGGACTGTAGCCCACCAGGATACTCAGGGTATAGATAGGAAATCAGTGTTTTTTCTTTTTTTTTTTTTAAAGCTCCCCAGGTAGCAATCAGAGAAATGAAAATCAATGAGATTCTAGGATGGCTATAATATAAAAGACAGATGACAGCAAGTATTGTTGAAGATGTGGAAAAATTGAAACCCTCATCCATTGCTGGTAGGAATGTGAAATGTGCAGCCAGCTTGAAAAACAGACTGAACATTTCAAAAATGTTAACTGTAGAATTACCATATGACCTGGCAGTTCCCCTACTAAGTATAAACTCCAAAGAAATGAAAACATACATTCACTTAAAAACTTGTGCATGGGTATTCATAGCAACTTTATACACAATAGACAAATGCAGAAACAGCACAAATGCTCATCAACTGATGAAGGGATAAATGTGTATTCAGTCACTCAGTTGTGTCTGACTCTTTGCAACCCTATTGACACTAGCCTGCCAGGCTCCTCTATCCATGGAATTGTTCAGGCAAGAATACTGGAATTGGTTGCCATTCCCTACTCCAGGGGATCTTCCCAACCTAGGGATTGACCCGTGTCTCCTACACTGTGGGCAGGTTCTTTAACACTGAGCTGTTGGGGAAGCCCCTTGAAGGAATAAATAAAATGTGGTATATCCATACAATAGACTATATTTGGTAACAAAAGGAAATGAAGTACTGATACATGCTACAGTATAGTTGACCTTTGAAAACATTATGCTAAGCATAAAAAAACAGACACAAGGACACACATATGATTCCATTTATGTGAAATGCCCAGAAGAGGAAAGCCTATAGAGACAGAAAGCAGATTAATGATTGCCTAAGGCTGGGGACAGATTGGGGAGAAATGAGGATTCTAGTTTACTGGATTGTTAATGGATACAGGGATTCTTCTTGTGTGATGAAATGTTCTAGAATCAGTTAGGTGTTGGTTGCATGACACTGTGGATACAACAAAACCACTGAAGTGTATACTTTAAATGGGTAAGTTGTATAGTGTGTGAATTATATCTCAACCTGTTTAAAATGTTCCCCAGGGTGATTCTCCTATGACCTGAATTTGAGAAACACTTGCCACTTGAAGCATGGGCCACAGAGTGGCAGTCCTGGCCTTATCTGGGGCTTCTTTTTAAATTAAATTAAATTCACTTATTTTTGGCTGTGCAGGATCTATGTTGCTGTGTAGGCGAGCCGGGCCTACTCTCTAGTTGCCATTTGAGCACTTCTTGTTGCGGAGCACCGGCTCTAGGGTGCGCGGGCTTCAGGAGTTGCCGCGTGGAGGCTCAGCAGTGGCACGTCTCCCTTACCTGGGCCTTGTTAGGAGTGTAGGTCCTCAGGTCCCACCCCAGACCTGCTTGATCAGAGGCTACATTTGACAACAGTACCAGTGGCTTCCTGTGCATGTTCAAGTTTGGGAGACAGCCACGGTAATGACCTCCCCAGGCCTCTGTCCACTAGGACAGCCTCATCCTGGAGATTCCCGGATGTGTGGGGCAGCTTCTCCAAGCTTCCCTGAAGTCACATGTTGTAGGAAACATCTGTATTGTACCTGGGCCATTTTCATTTACAAAAGTGATGACCCTCCTGCCAGTCTTCATCCACTGAGAGGATGAGCAGTGAGGGAGCAAAGGGGGAAGACAGAGAAGGAGGCCCCCAGTGACGGCTCTGTCTGTTCACCCTGCTTCCAGAGCGAGGGGAGCTCAGGCTTAGATTTCCAGAATGGCTCCCTTGGTGCTCGCGGAGCAGGGGTGGCTCTTTGTAAATCAGCTGCTCTGTAAATCATTCATTCGTTCAGGGGAGTCCTTCAGGAGCAGGAACCACAACTGAGATGTCCCTGACTCTGGCCCTTGGTGGGTCCTTGGTAAACAGGAGCTGAAAATTCCGTCTGCTCACCCTCCTCTGTGCTTGGCCCTGTGCTGAGCCTGTGTCCTCAGCTTCCCCGTTCACGCCTCACCTCGGCCCCTGGAAGTGAAGGGAGCGCCGAGTTCATGTCTACGGAACAGATGAGGAAGACAGAAGACCAACTTGCCCAGTGCCCCTCAGCTAACACCTGCCAGGGCCAGGATTCAAACCCAGGGTGTCTGACTGCCCAGCGGGCGGGCAGGCATCCAGTACCTTGGGCTGATTTGGGGTTACTGGTGTCTGGGAGTGGGATGCGTTATGGTGGAGAGCAGCCCTCTGGGGCTGGCTGTCCATCAGGTGATTTGGAGAGCTGGGAGACTGAGGCTGGGACCCAGGGAAGGTTGACTAACCACACCCTCCGTACACCCAGCCCCACCAGCTACCAGCTAGGGACAAGTGAGAGACCTGGTGGCAGGGGGGAAGATCCTTCCACCTGCTCGTCAGGGCTACACCCGTTCGCCACCTCCTGACTGACCCGGCCTGCTGCTTGCGTTAAATCATAAACACAGTGCGAGTTCAACTCCATTCCGATTCTTCATTTTTTGGCATCTTTTTTGTTGGAACACTGAGCCCTAAAGAAGAGAGGCCAGTGGCAACAGATGGCACTTCAGAAGAGCACCTGCGAGGGGCAGACCTCTCTTTTGATCCCGCTGATTGTTAGTAGCACATTTCCATTTCACTAATTGCAGGAAGTGTCCCCGAGTGAGTGGCCAGCGGTGTCCCCAGTTCTCTGCCGCTTTTGCTTAGTGAAGACATTCCCCACACCCTCTGCCCAGGGTTTGGACCCGACCTGAATCTGTGGTCAGGGGGTCAAGTGTGAGTTGGCTGCCTCTGGCACATGTGGAAAACCTGCCCACTCCCCTCTGGGGACCCCAATCCACATCCTCCCCTGTTTCCTGTGCCAAGTATTCTTATCTCCCGAACATTACAGACCAACACAAGGGCTGGGTTTTTGCACCTTGGAGAGGCCATCAGGTCCTCCAAGTCCATCTGGTTGGAAGGAAAGTGCTCCCAACGCTGCCCTTCCCTGCACCTGGGCAGAACCCTCAGCCCCAAGGCTGGGTTCCCATGCCCGCTGCATGGCCTGTGCTTCCTGGCTGCTGATGTGCTTACCACCTCCCAGCCTTGATCCCCACTAATGGTATGAACCCACTCTTGCTGTGTTACAACCTGCTCCACAGTCGTAGCTGACTGCAACCACTATTTACAGATCTTCTTTGCCTTATGATGGGTATAAACCCATCCTATGGCAGAAAGTGAAGAGGAACTAAAAAGCCTCTTGATGAAAGTGAAAGAGGAAAGTAAAAAAGTTGGCTTAAAGCTCAACATTCAGAAAACTAAGATCATGGCATCCGGTCCCATCACTTCATGGGAAATAGATGGGGAAACAGTGGAAACAGTGTCAGACTTTATTTTTTGGGGCTCCAAAATCACTGCAGATGGTGACTGCAGCCATGAAATTAAAAGATGCTTACTCCTTGGAAGGAAAGTTATGACCAACCTAGATAGCATATTCAAAAGCAGAGACATTACTTTCAACAAAGGTCCATCTAGTCAAGGCTATGGTTTTTCCTGTGGTCATGTATGGATGTGACAGTTGGACTGTGAAGAAAGCTAAGCGCCAAAGAATTGATGCTTTTGAACTGTGGTGTTGGAGAAGACTCTTGAGAGTCCCTTGGACTGCAAGGAGATCCAACCAGTCCATTCTAAAGGAGATCAGTCCTGGGTGTTGTTTGGAAGGAATGATGCTAAAGCTGAAACTCCAGTAGTTTGGCCACCTCATGCGAAGAGTTGACTCATTGGAAAAGACTCTGATGCTGGGAGGGATTGGGGGCAGGAGGAAAAGGGGAAGACAGAGGATGAGATGTCTGGATGGCATCACCAACTTGATGGACGTGAGTCTGAGTGAACTCTGGGAGTTGGTGATGGACAGGGAGGCCTGGCGTGCTGCAATTCATGGGGTCGCAAAGAGTCGGACACAACTGAGTGACTGAACTGAACTGAACTGAACTTAAGCTGAAATTATCATGTCAAAAGTGCCTTTAATGCACTTAACCTACCCAAAACAGCATTGCTAAGCTTCATCCACCGTAAACATGCACAGAACTCTCACATGAGCCAGCAGTTGGGCAAAATCATCTAAGGCAGAACCTATTTTAAAATGAAGTGTTGAATATCTCATGTAATTTTTTGAATGTTTGTGTATGTGCTGATTCACTCAGTTGCGTTTGACTCTTTGAGACCCCATGAACTGTATGTAGCCCACCAGATTCCTTTGTTCATGGAATTCTCCAGGCAAGAATACTTGAGTGGGTAGCCATTCCCTTCTTCACAGGATCTTCCTGATCCAGGGATTGAATCCAGGTCTCCTGGATTGCAGGCAGATTCTGTACTGTCTGAGCCACCAGGGAAGCACCGCCTCCCCTTTTAAATACTGTATTGAAAGTGAAAAAAGGCATGGTTTTCTGGGAACAGACTGGCTTTGTCTGCGTGTAGGCTGTTCAGCCTCGTGATTGTGAGGCATCTGCCCAGCACCACGAGGCAGTATCATATGGAATATTACTAGCCCAAGAAAAGATTAAAATTCAAAATTTGAAGTTTGGGTTTTTTTTACAATGGCTTTCACACCAAATGAAGATGAAAAATCTCAAGTTGAACTATGGTTAAGTCTGGGGCCATCTAGATATGGGTCACAACTCATAGGCAGGTCATTTGGGCTAGTTGAAACCGTATGATTCTTCTGGTCTTAGCTGGGCTCATGCATGCAGTGAGCTGCTGGGCCAGCTGGGGCCTCACTGATCTAAGAGGGACTCAGCCAGGACTGCTGGGCTCTGCTCACACAGTCTCCCACCCAACATCAAGCCAGCTGAGCTTGTTCACAGGGCGATGACATGCTCTGGGACAGGAGAAGGTCTCAAGGCTCTCAGAACCTGGACTCAGAACTGTCCTCTCTTGGCAAGTTACTCCCACTGTCCTCTGCCAGGCAGAGCAGGTCACAAGGCCAGTCCCGATTCACAGGTGGAGAAATAGACGCCAGGTCTTGAGGGAGGAGATGCAGAGTTACTTTACAAAGGGCACAGGTACAGGAGGTATGGGATTTTATTATATGCAGCAGGATTGCATATGAATAGAAAATTGCTTTTCTAGAGCCATCACCTAAATTCCTCCTGGTCGACAGGAGGGAGGTGGAAGGTTTAGCTCACCTAGTCCCAGAATATCTGAAACACAAGGGGGAGATGGATCATAGCGTTAGTTAACACTATTGCCTCTTATGAAAACAATTTCTATGAAATACAGTAGGGTGATTGTTGGGGCAAGAGCTATTCTATGCTACTGTTAACCAGACCTGCTTTGTTATCTACCATCCTATATATAAAGGATGGATTGGAGGTACTTCTTTTCTTCTCATTTTAATCCTTGCTATAACTTATCCAGAGCTTACCAGGAAGTTAAGAGACTTAAAAGGACTTGACCATGCACCTTTATGCTTGATGGTTGCCGTTTCCAGTATAGGATCTTCTATTAACTATCTCTGGCAATTAAAGTTTGTTCTATCATAGCTTCTCAATGGCTTGTGGATGAGCTAAAACCAATTCTCTGTTATGTTTCCCAGAAACACTACATCGCCTCAACGTGTATAGGCTTTCATAAGAACTTCTGAGTAGTAAATAATCACAAACAAATGAAATACGAAATATGTGCCAAGATTTTGTTATGGCAAGTGAAATAAAAATCAGAAGGGGCTATTAGGATCTCATTAAAATTGAAAGCTTAGCTAGTATTTCTCATGCTCTCAAAGAAGCCAGTTGAAATGAACCTCCAAGGGAGGCTAAGTTTGGCAGTCAGATCTGGTCCTGAGAGAACTTTCACTTAGCTGATGTGACCACGTTGCAAGGGCTGTATTGACCCAGATCCTGAAGGATACCTCAAAGGCTTAGTCACAGCTTTACAAACCAGAGTTCAGTTATCGCTGTGGAACTAGTGAAAGCCACATAATGTCGCCTTTTATTGTGTAACTGGTCAAAAACCTAAAGTTTCATAAATGCCTGGGTAAGATTTCTCATCAGTAGACTTCATCAAGAACTATACCTTTCTAAGTTAAACTTTACCAACCTCACAGGTGAGAGACTTCTTGTCTCTCTCATTTGCTGATTCTTTCTTTTGGTTCCATTCTATTGTTGAGTCCTTCTAATGAATTTCTAATTTTGGTTACTGAATTTTCAAATCCAGAATTTCCATTTGGTCCTTTTCTTATAAATTGTTATTTCATTATTGATATTCTCTATTTGATATAATACTGCCATCCTTTACTTCCTTAAGTATGGTTTCCTTTAGTTTTGTGAACACATTTACAATGGCTATTTTGAAATCTTTTCTCTTTTATAGATATAGGACATCTAGACACTTTCATAGGTATTTTCTGTCACCTAGCGTCTTTTTTTTTCCCCCCTTAGTGTACAGGCCATTCTTTCCTCTATCTATGTATGTCTCATACATTTTGTTGGAAAGAAGACATTTTAGATAATATGTCACAGCCACTCTGGTTATTGGCCCCTCCCTGGGACTTGTTGCTATTATCTTTATTTGTTGAGTGATTGGCTGGATGATTTTAGTAACTCTGAGGGTAAAGAGTGCCTGCAGTGCAAGAGACCTGGGTTCAATCCCTGGGTTGGGAAGATCCCCTGGAGAAGAAAATGACAACCCACTCCAGTATCCTTGCCTGGAAAATTCCATGGACGAAGGAGCCTGGCAGGCTACAGTCCGTGGGGTCACAAAGTGTCAGACGTGACTGAGAACTTCACCTCCCCTCCCCAAAATGTGAAGCTGCCAACATTACTTGTCAGAGGGCATGGCTTAGAGTAAGCCTACAATCATCCAGGGACGACAGTAAATTTGACAGGGTCGGTTTTGGCTGTCTCTCTCCCTGACCATACTCAGCTGTTAAATTACACTAATTGCCATCTGATTATTCTACTTTTTCAACATTGCCCTGAGGGCATAAACTGATAAACTCAATCAAATCCAAGCTTCTTTGAAGGGATAATTCCCACAGTTGGTGTTTTAGATTTGTTCTGACCCTTGGAGGGCTCCTCCCTGTTGTCTCTTTCCCTGGGTCTCTCCAGCAAACTTACTGGCCTACAATTTAGCCTGTATCTCCAGGGAATCCACCAGTCTCCTCTCAAATGCCTTTTACTACAAATTCCACAGTTTTTGAGAGTGCTCTTAGACTTCACACTCTGTTGCTGACGAAGTCAGTTACTTTGGGGAGAGATTAGGAGTTCTGTTTCTTCCCCCAAGCAAAGTCTCTGCTCTACAGTTGTGGGGTTGGATGAGGGCACAAAGGTGTGATTCTATCTGAGTGACAACCCTATGTTAGGAGCCAAGTGACAACCCTATGTTGGTAGGCCGATGGGATGGGGAGGCAATAGACTCAGAACTTCTCAACTTGTTGCTCCTGACATGGAACCATCGTCTTGTGAGCCAGGACAAGTGTGACTAGGACTCAGTATTCTTTTTTTTTTTTTTATTACATTGGAGCATAATTGCTTTACAGTGTTATAGTTTCTGCTGTATAATGAACTGAATGAGCCATAAGTAAAGTAAAGTAAGTAAAGTAGCTTAGTTGTGTCCAACTCTTTGCGACTCCATGGACTGTAGCCTACCAGGTTCCTCTGTCCATGGGGTTTTCCAGGCAAGAGTACTGGAGTGGGTTGCCGTTTCCTTCTCCAGGGGATCTTCCCAACCCAGGGATCGAACCTAGGTCTCCAGCATTGCAGACAGACGCTTTACCGTCTGAGCCATAAGTATACATATATCCCCTCCCTCGTGAGCCCGCCCCGCCCCCCATGCCACTTCTCTAGGTCATCACAGAGCACCGAGCAGAGCTCCCTGTACTCTACAGCAGCTTCGCACTAGCTCTCTGTTTTACACATGTATTTTTAGCAATCCTACTCTCCCAATTTATCCCACCCTCCCCTCCCCGCCCCTAGGAGGAAATAGCAACCTGATCCAGTACTCTATTCTTGCCTAGAGAATCCCATGGACAGAGGTGACTGGCAGGCTACAGCTCATGGGATAGCAAAAGTCGGGCACGACTTAGCGCTCTCTTTCACCTCCCCTCACTGTGCCCACATGTTTGTTCTCTCTGTCTTGCATGTCTATTTCTGCCCTGCAGATAGCCTCATTTTTACTGTCTTTCTGGATTGCATTCATATGCTTTAATATACTGTATTTCTTTTTCTTTTTCTGACTTATTACACTCTATATGATAGACTCTAAGTCCATCCACATCACTATAGATGACCCAGTTTTGTTCATTTTTCTGGCTGAGTAAACACTTCGCTGTATATATGCACCACATTTTCTTCATCCACTCATCTGTCCATGGACATCTAGGCTGTCTCCCTGTCCTGGCCACTGTAAGCAGTGCTGTGATGAACACTGGGGAACACGTGTCCCTTTGAATTATGGTTTTCTCAGCATATATATGGGCTTCTCTTGTGGCTCAGCTGGGAAAGAATCCACCTGCAATGCGGGAGACCTGGGTTCGATCCCTGGGTTGGGAAGATCCCCTGAAGAAAGGAAAGGCTACCCCCTCTAGTATTCTGGCCTGGAGAATTCCATGGACTGTATAGTTCTTGGGGTTGCAAAGAGTCGGACAAGACTGAGCCACTTTCACTTCAGGATACAGGCACAGTAGTGAGACTGCTAGGTCACATAGTGGTTCTATTTTTAGTTTTTTTAAGAAGCCTCCTCACTGTTCTCCATAGTGGGTGTATTACTTTACGTTCCCACCAACAGTGCAAGAGGGTTCCCTTTTCTCCACATTCTCTCCAGGATTTATTGTTTGTAGATTTTTTGATGATGGCCAGGACCCAGTATTCTTACTGGTGTCTTGATCAAGGTAGAGATTTCATCCTTTGAGAGCAGGCTGGGTGAAAGGAGAAAGCCAATGCTTCTTAGTCACATTAATTATTGATTTTCAACTTAATCATATTACAGAGAAAACATGCTTTGCATGATAACAGTTATATGGAACTTTTTCAGACTCATAGCTAGAATGATCATATAATGTAATGTACACACAGGGACAATTTTATCTGGAGTAACTGCCAAACTGAATAGATGGGAAGACAAGATGTATAAACTGGTACTGTCCTAGAAACCAGAATGTGTGTTATCCTATTTACGGCTGAGTATGTGATGAAATTTTTAAACATTTCATGTGCGTTTGAGAGGAATATTTGTTTAGTTCAGTCTTCTTTGCATGTCCATTAGACCAGACTTGATTATTTTCAAACGTTCTTTATCTTTACTGAATTTTTGCTTTTTTAATCTCTCAGTTGCTGGAAGATGTGTCAAAATATTCCAAATGATTATAAATACATCTAGTCATCCTTGTAGACTGTCAATATTTGTATCACATTTTGAAGATATGATGCAGATCTTTAAAACAATCTGTATAGGTTTCTTTGTGTTTTACTTTTATCATTTTCAAGACCTTAACCTCCACTAACGATTTTTTCTCAAAATCCAAAATGGACAATCTGCTACTAATACAACTACATCCATTTTCTTTTAGAATTTCTTTCTTTATTGTTTTGGCTGTGCTGAGTGTTTGCTGCTGGTTGTGGCTTTTTCTCTAGTTGCGGCAGGTGGGGGCTACTCTTCGTTGGGGTGCGTGGGCTTCTCAGTGCAGCAGCTTCTCTTGTTGCAGAGCTCCAGCTCAATGACACGAGGGCTTGAGCAGCTAGTGGGCTCTACAGCACAGGTTCAGTAGTTATGGCGCATGGGCTTTGTTGCCCAAGTCATGTGGGATTTTCCCAGACCAGGGATCCAACCCCTGTCCCCTGCACTGACAGGTGGATTCTTAACCACTGGACAACCAGGGAAGTCCCTCAACTTTCTCCCAGTGGAGACTTGGTTAGAATTTAAACCTTAGGACACGACCATTAACAGTATTATTATCATCATTATTCTGAACAATCAATGTTTCAGTTTAAGCATATTCTTTCCTCTATTCCTTCTTTACTTTCAGATCTTCCATGTGGAAAATTTCAAAGAACACAGAACTGTATAATGAAGCCTAATGTACTCTGGCTTTTTAAATATTTACTCTTTATCTTTGGTGTATTAAAGTTTCATACATGTGTGTTTCTTTTTATATATTTGTGGGGATCATTGTGATTTATTCTTTTACCTCTTCAAATATTACTTTTGCTCCATTCCTTTTAGCTCTAATTCTGGAGCTTAACATAGATCCAAATTTCTCAACTTCAGCACTATTGTCAGAATTATTTGTGGTGCAAGGCTATCCAAAATATTTAGGCTGTCTAAGACTGCAGCCATGAAATTAAAATCTACTTGCTTCTTGGAAGGAAAGTTTTGACAAATCTAGACAGTGTATTTCAAAGGAGAGACATTTGCCGACAAAGGTCCATCTAATCAAAGCTATGGTTTTTCCAGTATTTATGTATGGATGTGAGAGTTGGACCATAAAGAAAGCTGAGCACGGAAGAATTGATGCTTTTGAACTGTGTGGTATTGGCAAAGACTCTTGAGAGTCCCTTGGACTGCAAGGAGATGAAACCAGTCAATCCTGAAAGAAATCAGTCCTAAATATTCATTGGGAGGACTGATGCTGAATCTGAAGCTCCAATAAATTGTCCACCTGATGCAAAAAACTGACTCATTGGAAAAGACCCTGATGCTGGGAAAGATTGAAGGCAGGAGAAGCGGGTGACAGAGGATGAGATGGTTAGATGGCATCACCCACTCAATGGATGTGAGTTTGAGCAAGCTCTGGGATTGGTGATGGACAGGGAATCCTGGCATGTTCAGTCCATGGGGTTGAAAAGAGTCGAACACAACTGAGCAACCGAAGTGAACTGAATGGACCTGCACCCATGACCTCTAGCTACTAGATACTAATAACTCATACCCTCTACCCTCTGCCAGTTGTTACAACTAAGAACTTCTTCTGGAAGCCCAAACCCCTGGTTGAGAATTGCTGACTTATTATTATATGACATATATTAATATTAAACATTTTAATTTATCTTTCTTATTTCTTAATGTCTTGTTCATATATTCTAAATCTTTGTCATTTCTTGACAGTAATTTGGATAATTTCTTCATTACCACTTTCTTAAGCTATATTGTCATTTTTTATAGTGTTCAGTCGCTTCAGTCATGTCGGACTCTTTTTGATGCTATGGACTGTAGCCCACCAGGCTCCTCTGTCCATGGGATTCTCCAGGCAGGAATACTGGAGTAAGTTGTCATGGGCTTGCCATGCTCTCCTTCAGGTGATCTTCCTGACTCAGGGATCGAACCACATCTGCCTGCGTCTCCTGCATTGCAGGTGGATTCTTTACCCACCGAGCCACCTGGGAAGCCCCATAGTTTCCTTATCTCTGCTTATATTCAATATTATATTTTATATGAATAAACATAATTCTCTTAGGTTCTGTCTCTGATAATTTTAGTATTCAAAGTTGATACGGATTTTTGTTTTTGCCAATCATCACTTTTCTTCCCTCGTTTCTGTGTATGCTGAGCAAATGAGGTGTTCATTTTCCTTGGGACTTTATATGTGGGGATTTCTTATCTGTGGAATAAAGGTGGCTTCCTTTAGTGAGGGTCTAATTTGGCTTCAGCTGTATGCCTGGAATCACTGCTAATCTAGCATCACTTAAATTGTGGGGTTGAGGATTTTCAGAATCCAGGTCATAAGAGTTCTGACTGCAGATCTGAGCGTGGACTTGCTTGTGGGTATCAGTTCTCAGGAATACTTTTTTCCAAAGTTCAAGGTAACATTTCCAGGAATGCCATTGGTAGTAGTTACTTCTGATTCAGCCTTACATGGAACTCGTGGCTCCTGGGATCCTAGTTTTATTACTTAGTGTCTCCTATTCAACTCCTTCCCAGATGGACCCTGCCCTCTTGTCTTCTGCACCCTGTGAAGCTGTGAAAAATCTAAGCTCACTATATTTAGTTCTGCAAATACCCGCAGGGTGAATGAAAGCTGCTCGGTTTTCTATTTACCTCTTGGGTTCATACCTTTGCTTTTTGTGCGTGTGTGTGTTCATGCTCCTTATTTTCTTGCCAGCTCATCATGCACTTCAGAAGGTGTTTACAATTTTTCTTTTTGCTAACATTTCAAACAATTTTCAATGGGAAAATTGGTCAAGGTACCTCGTTTATTATTTTGCTGGAAATGAATATCAAGTTCCCTGTTTTTTTCTTTCCCTGGTTACAGAGCAGTTAGTGTATTGGGCATGACACTTATAACTATACATGTTTTATACACAGTGCAGAGCCAGCTTGGATTTCTTAGGTCAGTGTTTTACAGGAGGTGCAGATGGAAAAATAAGTCAGGAGTACTTTTAGATAGCTGTTTTCACAGACCTTTCTCTCCCTGTTGATCCCCTGGCTACAATCAATTATAGGCCAATATGTGTGAACCTAACAAAGTCTTGTTACTGAGGCTTGTCCAGACCATGCTCTGGGATACCACTGAGCGTATCACTGTCACAGCCCCAAATGGTTGCCAGAATGATCAGTTAATAATTTCCAGCACCAAGGAAACAATTTCTGGCATCCGCATCTTTTTAACCTGTTCCTTAGTGATTGAGGGCACTTTTTTGAATGAGCTTGGAGAGTGCCTGGATGCAATAAAGAATAGAAAAATATGCCAGGGAGATAGTTTGTTATTACTACCTGGGAGTGGCCAGTAACAATAATGAGCTAGAGGATGACATTGGGGGGTTAACTTTGTACAATTCACCATTCTTGCGACTTACCCAGACTTAGCAATCCAGGTGATCTCATCTAATTAATCTCAAGAACAACTGGCCCTGCTGTTTAATAATTGCCAGAGTCAAAACTGATCAGGAGCTGTTGTATGGCTAATAAACCACCTCAGCCATTCACCTCATTCACGCACCTTGCCATTAAATTTTGGCAACTTGCTCAGGTAGGTGGGCGAAACTCTCAGCACTGCACCCCATAGGTGTTTCAATGGTGTATTTTCATGGATGAGGTAGATACTTAGTTTTACTATTGCGAAGACATCTTGAGATAAAATTATTACAGTTCTATGACATGAAAATGTTAGGCAAGAAACCCTATTTGTCTAAAACAGAGTGTGCTATGGAAAATCTTGGGTCTGTCTGCAGGGGCATCTTTCATCACGGCCAAGTGGAGATGGAGTGGCTTCCTCATCTATTTCAGAATCTGGATATACAGCCCATTCATTCTGTACACCAGTGATTTCCAAACTGTGTGTAAAACAATCTCAAACCTACCCCAAAATTTGACAAGGACGCTACAAACAGCTTTTCTGTTCTGAAGTACTTGAGAGTAAGCTGCTGAATTACAGATTATCAACTCATTATTTTCATTCCTGTGTTGGCACGGTCTTGTCTTCACTTACCAGTTTTGCCTCCTACATGGGTAAAGATTGAGAAAAAGTTAATGATGTGAAGGTCAGATGACACAGTCTTGCCAAGAATAAAAGAGGGGGCCCTATTTGGGAGGAACATGGGGAGGAGTGCGTGCCAGCTGGGGTCTGGTTCTCACACTGCTCTTGGCAAACCTGGATGACAGTCATCGCAAGGGCAGGGATTCCATGCCTAGGTTCTGAGGTCTGAGACCTGTTAGTGAAGAAGTCAACAGAAAGTTCTTATAGGACTCATGGGTTCATACTGACATATGGGATGTTTAAGGGGAAAGAATCAGTTCCTAGGTAAGTGATCCAGGGAAAGTCTTTGGTGGTAACAGGAAACATCTCGTCCATTTTCTGTGAGATTTTGTATCCCAGTTCCAGGACTTCTGGTCTCTAGACACTCTTAACTTATTCTTGTGTTTAGACAGCCTATCTCTTCTTGCGGGTAGGGTGATTCCAGATGGGGTGAGCTTTAGGAAGTGCCTGAATGACCTTTCAGATCAGATCAGATCAGTCCTTTATGTTGTTGTAAGTTATTATAACAGGCAGGGCCCATCTATCCAGTTTACACTGTGAAAGCGATGCTGCTCTGTATTTTTAAAACTGATTTCTTAAGATGGCTCGAGTCTTATCCATGTCATCACGGGTGGAGAGAAAGAACATGAGCTTAGGGATCTCACTTCCCAACATGCTAGGTCAGGAGAGAGATGCATTTATAATCCTCATCTGTAAAATGGGAGAAATCATCACGTCTTCCTTATGGGCTGCCTCGAGGAGTTAATGAGATGAAACGTAAAGCACTTTGCCAGTGCCTGACATACGGGGGCTGCTGCGTGAGGGTAGCTGAGATGCCGATGGTGGTCGATGCACTCAGTGAGTGTTTTCTTATCAAGTGGGCAGGGCAACAGTGAGGAACTCCCAGGGTGGGAGATGGGGGTTGAATGTCCCTGCCACTGGGGTCCTTCTCAGCTTCACTCTGAGGTGAATTGGTTGACTATACTGCCTTCTGGAGGAATCACTGGCCATAGATGATTAAAAAACAATTACCAAGTCTTTCCTGGAGAAGGGAATGGCAACCCACTCCAGTCTTCTTGCCTGGAGAATTCCAGGGACAGAGGAGCCTGGTGGGCTACAGTCCATGGGGTTGCAAAGAACTGGGCATGACCGAGCAACTAACACCTTCACCTTTTCACTTTTCACCAAGTCTTTCATCTCCTCACTGCCAACTCAATTGCCTGACTTCTCGGTAGACTTTTTCACCAAAACTCTGCCAGCAGGTTAAATATCCTGGCCCCGATATCCAACATGATCCCCGTACCCCTCCTCTCCTGGTCCTATCCCTGGAAGCATCTCTGAACCTTCCTTGCATCCACTGCCTCTTTCCCTGCTTTCCCAAGCCAGGGACTTTCAATATGCCAGCATTTCCCAAGAGCAAATATATAAGTTAAAATGGGGAGTGTGGAGTGGAGGGCAATAGAATGAGCACCTGCACCTAACCCTCCCCTTTAGCCCTGACCCTGGGGCTCACCCCAAAGCTCTGGGGAACAATTTGAAAGTCACTGCCCTGGACAACTGTGACTGCCTTCCAAAGGGCCCCAACCCCTGCTGCATGCCGCTGTCACAGGGGGTATCTTTGGTAACTTCCGGCTATGTTCCTTCCCTGCCTAAACTGTCTACTGCTAATACAACCCACTGCTCAGCTTGGTATTGCTGGCTGTGTGACACTGGGTAAGTCAGTGTGTGCCACTCAGTCTCTCTGCATCTCAGTTTCCGTATCTGTAAAATGGGGTTGTAGTGAAGTCAGATCCAACTATGCATAAAAAATCCTCAGCTCTATGGCTGGCACATTATGAATAGTGTTCAGGAAATCTTAGACGACAATCAATTCATTATTTAAAGACATCTCATGCTTTTCTTATTCGATTACAAATTTAACCCAGAAGACTTATAATCTAGTGCTTCATAAGTGGCCTGACATATATGTTTTTGCTCAGTGAAAATTTTGACTTTCTATATAGTTTTTCAGAATTGTGGCTTTGGACTGATAGATTATTATCTCAAAGTGTGGGTCAGATATGACCTGTATCAGAATCATCCCGAGCGTGTGGAACTGCCGAGAGCTTATTTCAGACTTCCCGGGGCCCAGGAATCTGCATTTCAACATATTTATGTAGGGATTCTTTTTAAAATTAATTAGGCTGCATGGATCTTAGTTGTGGGCCCTTTGTTGCGACATGGGGGATCTTTCACTGCGGTGCACGGTTTCTCCACTTGCTGCGTGTGGGCTCTCTAGTTGTGGTGTGTGTGCTTAGTTGCTCAGAGCCATGGGGGCCTTAGTTCTCTGACCGGGGTTCAAGTCTGCATCCTCTGCATCGCCACTGGACCACCAGGGAAGTCCCACATCTAGAGATTCTTGTGCGCCCTGTAAACCAATGTGCATGTTGATCCTTGCCTCTGGTTCTATCCTAGGCTCGGAGGACCTCTCTCAGCTTTGAGATGGTGATTCTTCGGTCCCATTCCCATCAATTCCTTTGTATCAACATTTAATTTTATTTCCAAATCCTCTTCCTGCCCCATAATGATGTGTGTGTGCTCAGTCAAGTCTGACCGTTTGCAGGATATAGCCCAACAGGCTCCTCTGTTCATGGAATTCTCCAAGACTACTGGAGGCGGTTGCCATTTCCTTCTCCAGGGAATCTTCCTGACCCAGGGATCGAACCCAAATCTCTTGAGTCTCCTGCATTGGCAGGCAGGTTCTTACCAGCTGAGCCACCAGGGAAGCCTCCCCATACTGTCCTATACTGCCCCATACTGTCATATAATCAGCCCCATGCCAAAAATATTGATTCAACACAAGAAATTCTTGCAAAGCTATTTCTCCTTAAGTCATGATATTATCTGGGGTTGGGGTGGACTGGGTCTTTTTGAATGGCTAGGTCTCACCGTTTAACAGTTCACAATTAACAGCAAAAGGCTTTCCATTTTTTCATTCATTTACCGTCGTGGTGAAAGCTTATTTTGGTTCCATAGAGGCAACTAATTAATTACCTAATGTTCTTTTGCATTTTTACCAACATTAGACCAAATTTACGTTGTGGAACAAGCCATCCATACCGTATGTGTCATAATTACTGTTTTGCAATTTCACACCAGCAAAAATTTATTAAAACTTCACGACTCATTAATAGTAAGTGATCATAATCACTTAATAGAAAAGGAAACTGTGCTAATGATGGCGGCTTTGATTAACATATTTGACCTTAAGTCATAAAGTCAAGTGAAATTAATATCACTGAGTGTTGAACATAAGGTTTTTTTACAGTTTGCATCATTTCGATCATCATAAAAGGCAAATAAACTAGTTTTGAGTTTGACTAGATTTGAAACCATCTTAACTCTTCACAACAGATTGAGGGAATGTCAATGAGCTTCTATATAATGATGATGAAGTGAGAAAAGGTGAGTAGATGCAGAGGCGGCTCTTTTCTGTCAAGTCCTGGAGCAACACCATCCACCTGGCTGGGGAAATGTGCAGACACGTCACTGGAGTAGGAGCTTGTCTTGGCAGAATCCAACATATGGTGCATGCATGCCAAGTCACTTCAGTCGTGTCTGACTCTTTCGGACCCCATGGACTTTAGACCGCCAGGCTCCTCTGTCCATGGAATTCTCTAGGCAAGAATACTAGAGTGGGCTGCCATGCCCTCCTCCAGGGGATCTTCCCGACCCAGGGATCGAACCTGTGTCTCTTATGTCTCCAGCATTGGCAGGCAGGTACTTTACCATTCGTGCCACCTGAGAAGCCCCTAACATATGGTAGTAAGGGACTTCTACCCTCTAATTTCGTCCACTTCTCTTGCCCTCAGAACCTGCCCCACCCTCCTTTGCACAGGCCCTGTACTGGCCCTGACTGTTCTCTCTGGCCCTTTGCTGGCCTCGTGGGTATGGGAGGCCTCCTGCCTACAGTTCTGTGCCCTCTCCTAGTGCACAGCATCCCTGCCCATCTCCAGCTTCCCCATCTCTCTCCTCAGTCCCTCCATGACAGCCTTCAGCCTCCCTGGACTGACCACATTTGTTCCCACCTCTTGGCCTTGACACTGCCGTTCACCTGCCTGGAGCACTCCCTCCCCACTTCTGGTGCATTCTTAACGTTTAGACTTTACATCTGAGGACGAGCTTCCCAGGTGGTGCTAGTGGTACAGAACTCTCCAGCCAATGTAGGAGACATAAGAGACATGAGTTTGATCCCTGGGTCAGGAAGATCTCTTGGAGGAGGGCATGGCAACCCACTCCAGAAATCTTGCCTGGAGAATCCTATGGACAGAGGAGCCTGGCAGGCTGCTGTCCATAGGGTCACAAAGAGTTGGAGATGACTGAAGCGACTGGGCACACAAACTCAATAAGCACTTCCCATGTATTTAGTGCTTCACTGAGTGCCCATATTATAAATACCTTGCCTGAATAAGCTCACATAATCCTCAGCATCTCCCTGGTATTATCGTCCTTATTTCTCAGATGAGGAGATCAGAGAACTGGCCAGCTCACATTTTTTTTGTTTACCATCATAAATGCTCTTCCCTTGCCTGGGTAAGGGCCAATGGGAAGAAAAGTTTGTCTTCTCATATCCTCCAGCCTGAGCCACCCAGGTGGCACTAGTGGTAAAGAACCTGCCTGTAGGAGATGTAAGAGGCTTGGGTTCCATCCTCGGGTCAGCAAGATCCCTTGGAAGAGAAAATGGCAACCCACTCCAGTATTCTTGCCTGGAGAATCTCCTGGACAGAGGAGCCTGGTGTATACAGTCCATAGGGCTGCAAAGAGTCGGACACGACTGAGCAGACACAAAAAAGATCCTCCAACCATCCCCTGTGGGAAGGATGCCTGGTACTGAGTAGGGCTGACAGAAGTCAAAAAAGCCAGTGGGTTGCGAGAGTTGGAGGGAGGAAAACCTCCCCTGTGGGCAGGCTGGTTCGAGGAAGGTTCATTCTTTCCAGGGAGGCGGGAAATACTGGAAGCTGTGGGGGTGGGGGGGGGCATAGGGAAAGCCATCCTGGGTCCTCACTGCAGGTGGCAACTAAAGCCAAGCCAGGGCAAAGGATAAAATTGCCAAAGAGGATAGGGCAGCAAGAAAGAGCAGAGGAACAGAGACCGAGCCTTTGTGGGCAGGGAAGTTGCTTGTATAGATACACAAAGTTTGGAGTCAGAACTCATGAAAATGCCACCATTTCATTCATTGCCTTTAAAAAAAAAATGGGGTATAGTTGCTTTACAATGTTGTGTTAGTTTCTGCTGTACAACAAAGTGAATTAGCTATATGTGTACATATATCCTTGGAGAAGGAAATGGCAACCCACTCCAGTACTCTTGCCTGGAGAATTCCAGGGATGGAGGAGCTTGGTTGGCTGCCGTCTGTGGGGTTGCACAGAGTCGGGCACAACTGAAGCGACTTAGCAGCAGCAGCAGTACATATATCCCCTCCTGGACCTTCGCCCCAGCCCCCATTCCACCCCTCTGGGTCATCACAGAGCCCCTAACTGAACTTCCTGTGCTGGACAGTAGGTTCCTACTAGCTATCTGTCTTATACATGGTATAGATGTTTATATGTCAATCACAGTCTACGAATTCAGCCCAACCCCCACCGCGTCCATACATCCATTCCCTACATCTGCAGTTCTATTCCTGCCCTGCAAATGGATTCATCTGTACCATTTTTCTGGATTCCATGTACATGCATTAACATATATTTGGTTTTCTCTTTCTGACTTCACTCTGTATGACAGAAGTTCATTGCCTAAAGGACAGTTGTGTTTTACTGTCAGTAAATCCCAAATTAAAAAAAAAAAAAAATCCAAACACATACATTGGTTTTTTCACATCACAAGAGGATTACCAATTTAAAACCTCAGGTTTCCAAAGACCTAATCCCTCTGTGGCTTTTACAAATGATGTGATTTTGCAGGAAGCCACTTCAGGAGCCACGCAGTTGCAGGATAAACACCCAGTTGGTATCAGGCAGACCCTCAGGTTGAGCTGCTGGGGTTTGAATGCTGGGGTCTCCCAGCCAAGTTACCTAACCCCTGAGGTGATTTCTTCATCAGCAAAACTGGGACAGCAGCTCTCATTTCAGGACTGCTGGAAAGATCCAAAAACAGGGTCAGTATTAGTGCTCAATAAATGAAGGGTGCAAGGAAACGCAGGTCTTCTATTGAAGATAGGAAAAGGCAAGGAACAAGCAGGGACCAGACAAGAAATGGGCTCGATACGGGAGGGGCTGGGAGTTGGGGCCAGAGACAGATCTGCAGTTTCCAGCTGGTGCCTGGGCTTTGTGGTTTTGTGCAAGTGCTGAGTTCTGAGGATGCAGCCACGCTGGACGTGGGGGCTCCCTGCCGGGCAAGGCAAGGCCAGCTCATCAGCACCTAGAGGTAACGGGGTTCACCAGTGGGCAGCCTGGGCACAGCCCTCGTCACCCTGCCCCCACACCTTGCTCTTGGTGTGCAACCTTGAGACATTTTATTGAGGTTGCCACCATCCCTGGAACGGAGGCCACCCTCCCCTGCCTCGGCTTCATCTGTTGGTCCACCATGGCCGAGGCTTCAGAGTAAGGGAAGAGCACAGATCACCTAGCAGATGGGTGCAAAGGTTCTGGATTACAGAAAAGGTCTTCCCTGGTAGCTCAGCTGGTCAAGAACCCGCCTGCAATGCAGGAGATCCCGGTTTGATTCCTGGGTTGGGTAGATCCCATGGAGAAAGGATAGGCCACCCACTCCAGTGTTCTTAGGCTTTCCTGGTGGCTCAGACAGTAAAGAATCCATCTGCTATGCAGAAGACCTGGGTTCGATCCCTGGGTTGGGAAGATCCCCTGGAGGAGGATATGGCAACCCACTCCAGTATTAATGCCTGGGGAATTCCATGGACAGAAGAGCCTGACAGGCTACAGTCCATGGGGTCGCAAAGAATCAGACAACACTGAGCAACTAAGCACACAGCACAGATTACAGAAGAACACTTAATACCCTTTAAAAATTGCCTTGAAAAACTCAGTGGAATTAAAAAATAAACTCTAGAGGTGCTCGGCAAAAGCTGATAGTCAAAACAGTTTGCTATTCCCCAGTGAGTGAGAAGATGCCAGCAAAGGAGAAGGGAAGCTAAGGAGAAGGTCATGTTGTCGGAGGCGGGGCTGAGTGACAACTAGGGTGGGGAAGGGGGGCTTCTCTATCACTTGCAGGATAAAGACCTTTCTGGGCTTCTATTTTCACATCCATAAAATGGAGGTGCTCAACAACTCCCCACCTGGCAGCAGAAGAACGGAAGAAGAATGTGTGTAAAGGAGCTTGGTAAGCTGTAAGCACTTGCAGGTAAAGGAGATATTATCTGAATACCCTAAGGGTCCCCCAGAGACAGAAATGTTCTGGAAGAATGGAAACCAAGGAGCTTCGCATCACAGCGCAGTGGCTTCTTTCCTCTTCCGATACTGGTTCCCACGGTTAGTGGGAGAGGCTTGGGGATTCATTCTCGATTGACTTCAAGGGAAGCAAGCCTAGATGAAGCTCGTGCATTGCAGAAATCACCTTTTCTTTCTGCCTGTTGTCCATTTTCTTCTCAATTTGGGTACCATTTTCTGAAGATCCTGTCCTGGAGTAGGAATGGAATCCTGGCAAGTCAAGGAATAAGACCCACTTTCCATTACTACTCTTGGTCTGTCCACTTCGAAAGTAGATACCCTAGGCCTGAGATAAGATAAAAGCAGCTGCTAAAGCCACAGGCTCTCTCTCCCCACACATCTTCCAGTCATGGGGGCAGAAGTGGGAGAGGTCAAATTTAGGGTATGAGGGATGAAGTGGTTTTCCTCAGCCAGCCACCCTGACAGTGACAGCTGGGGGAGTTGGGGGTGGTGTGTTCTGAGGATGTGACTGGGCGCCCCTCGAAGTTGGTACTGGGTCAAGTACCTCCAACATCTCACAGTAACAGGCCAGCCATGCTTTTCTGGGCACAGTCTGCGGGTAAATGAGATCCTGAAAGCAGTTAGGCAGGCTTTTGTCACTTGTTAACTGTGTATGTTGCAGCGACTTTAATTGGTTTTATGTCTAGAGTGAGGGACCGAGATGGAAGTGGGACTCTTGGGGGAGCGGTCCTGGCGCTCAGATGGCTTGTTACATTTCTTTTTTAATCTGCTGTTCTTTTCCTTAAGGCAAGGGAGGGAATATAATTATCTTTTGAAGACGAACGCATGCTGCAATATGTCAGCTTGGGCTGCTCTCATAACATGGCCTCCAGTGTGGGTGGAGGGAAATGAAGTGGGAATGCGGGTGGATCTGTGAGCTTTCCTACTCAGAAGTCAGGAGACTTTCCCCCGACAGGCTGGAGGGCAGAGAAGAGTTTGAATGGGCACAGCCCTCGAAAATCTGAATTCCTGTCCAGCTTTCCCGTGGCTGTGTGACTTTGCATCAGTCATTCACCCTCTCTCAGCCTCAGTGGCTTTTGCAGCAACATGAGATTAATTCTATCTAGGAGTTACTGTGAGGACTGAATGAGATCCCATGCACAGAGCCCATCCATCCTGGTCTGAGGGGCACGTGGTGAGCATCCGGTCCCACCAGCTGTTATTACCAGGCCATTATTGTCCTGAGCATTCTGAGGGCACTATCCACAGTGCAGGGTAGGCAAACCCTTGACGCTCTTGTCACCAGAAGAGCTGACCCAGCCTCCCCTTGTCTGGATGGGCCCTGCACAGAGAGGACTTCATCCCATGTCACCAATCAGAGTGAGGAATTATTTAAAAAATCCTCCTATGCACAGAGTGTACACAGCACCTCTGAGGTGCTTCTTCCCCAAACTGTGGCAATTCATCTCTAAAGAGGTTCTGCGGGGCGGATGCTCACTGCCTCTTGGGCTCTGTGGGGCTTTGCTGGACAAATAGAAAAACTCCAGTCCTGAGTGTGGGCTGAGACAAGGCTGCACCTGCCTCTTTCTTCCGAAGGGCGGGAACCCTGAGCTGGTTTCCAGCCACTGCACACCTCAGTTTATTCTTTTCTTCTTTAACACTATTGGTAAAAATAATATCCAGACATGGTAAAAATGCTGAATCTAGGTAATATCTATCCATCCATCCATCTATTCATCATCTATTTATCTATCCGCCTATTTACACCTTCTGTCTTATCTATGTATCTATCATGTTTTTAAATGTACACAAATAGGACTGTATTTTCATTGTTCTGTACCTTTGCTTTTTATTTAACATATACCATAGACCACTTTCCTTTTCAGTGGATGTACATCTAATTTTAAAAATAGTTGCGTTGTTGTTCAGTCACTCAGTCATGTCTGACTCTTTGTGACCCCATGAACAGCAGCAGCACACCAGGCTTCCCTGTCCCTCACTATCTCCCAGAGTTTGTTCAAACTCATGTCCATCGAGTGGGTGATACCATCCAGCTATCTCATCCTCTGTCGTCCCCTTCTCCTCCTGCCCTCAATCTTTCCCAGCATCAGAGTCTTTTCCAATGAGTTGGCTCTTTGCATCAGGTGCCCTAATATCCCCTTATCCAAATGCACCATGAGTTCTTTTACCAGTTCACTGTTGACAGACATCAAATGGTTTCAAGTGCTTTGCTATTGCAAATTATTCGCCATGAAAATCCTTTTGCATGTATCTTGGCACTCCGTGTAAGAATGCAGGGTAAACTCCCTGCAGTGGAATTGTTGGCTCAAAGAGGATGTGGATTTTAAATTATGACGTGTATTGGCAAACGGTTTTCTAGAAAAAGATGGCCCCTTTTTATGTACCCACCCAAGGTTTTCTTAGGCCAGGCGCTCACTTTATCTTTGAAACATGGTGAAGTCTTTGTCTACTAGCTGGGAAGGGAGAAACCTTCTCGAGGATAAAGCCCATCAGGGCAGCAGCACCGCCAGTTTATGTGACTTTTATGGATACCCCTCTCGTATCCTTCACATCATTGTGTTTTCGTTTATGCTTTACTTATTTCACCAAACACAAGCAGTCTTGTATCTTGTTTCTGTCACCGCTTTTATTCACTTTCTTGGTATTTCTCTCAGGGTTTTATTAGTCATTGCTTGTTCCAGCTCCTAAAATTTCGATCACCTGCATGCTGGGGATTTGGTTGTATTCAGGATATGATTAGAATACTAAGAACTGCTGGAGGAAGCTCGAGGTCTCCCTCCCCTTTTCTGTTTGGTGATTCAGGGGACGGCAGAGTTCTGTCCTTCCTGGGGGGCTGGCCTGCTGCTGCTGGTCTCAGACTGAGCTTGGAGTTTTGATCAGGCTGCCCCAAGCCTGATATGTTGGGGTCTAGGGCTTTCTTGTATCTTTAAAATATCAGGCTCAGCTCCAAAGGCTCCCAAACTTTGAATCCAAACTATTGAGTCTGGCAGAAATCACCCTAAACTTGATCATTTGAAAGCAGCTCAGAAAGGGAGTAGGAAAACGCAATTGAATGAAAATTCACAAAGAATAAAAATACGTTCTACAGAATCTCAAGCAAAATGCAGCCTTCTCCGTCCTAACAAACAGCAAGGTCTTCTTGGTGTTGAGTGGGCTGCAGCTTTTAGACTGAAGCAAATAACAATGGTGGTATTAATTGCTGTGATTTGGGTTTTAATAATTTATCTTAAAAAAGCCAGGTGGTGATTTGGTACCAGAAATAACCTTCCCAGGGAAGTGAGGAAGTCATATTTTGAGCAACCATGATCATGATAAAAATCCAGCCTTATGTGGTATAAAGTGATTTCTCCTTGCCCCAGCACTGAGTTAGAAGTTGGAAATAAGAAAATGTCCCTGGGGGACTTCCCTGGTGGGCCTGTGGTTAAGACTCTGTGCCTCCACTAAAGGGGGTGTAGATTTGACCCCTGGTCAGGGAACTAAAATCCCACATGCCGAAAATGGTCTACTCTGTCTCAGTGGTTGTTGAGCACTAAGTCGTGTTCAACTCTTTTTGACTGTAGCACTCCAGGCTCTTCTGTCCTCCACTATCTCCTGGAGTTTGCTGAAATCCTGTCGTTAGTTTTTATCAAAATATTTACAATTTGTAACTGAATACAAATAATTTACCAAGTTTCTCTGGTGGCTCAGACGGTAAAGAGCCTGCTCGCAATGCGGGAGACCCAGGTTTGATCCAAGGGTCAGGAAGATCCCCTGGAGAAGGAAATGGCAACCCACTCCAGTATTCTTGCCTGGAAAATTCCATGGATGGAGGAGCCTGGTAGGCTATAGTCCATGGGGTCGCAAAGAGTCGGACACGACTGAGCAACTTCACTTTCCCTTTGGTTTCACAAATAATACATGTATGATAGTAACCAGAGAACCCACCAACCTCATCCTCTTAATATAAAACTGCACACTGAAGACACGAGATAAATATCAGCTATGGCCTCACACTAGAACCAGGTTCCTCATGGTATAGCACAAACGAGCTATTAGGTTGGGTCTAAAACTGTGGCTTCAACAAGTGGTGATGTTGGCGATTTGCTGCTGCACCCTCCCAGGGACTTGCAGTGTCTTTGGTGGAGGGGAGAGGCTGCCTCTGGCATCTGTGGGTAGAGACCAAGGATGCTGCTAAACATCTTACAAAGCATAGGACCAGAAACCCCTCGATGTGATGACACTGGGCACTTCTAGTGTTGGGAGATTTCAGTATCACTTTCCAATGAATTACAATAAAAGAAAAAGGCACCACGATAATCACTTTAAAAAAAAAAAGAAAGAAAACAATGTTTATTAGGATATTCTGGGGCAGGGGAGATGGTTGAAGGGACTCCGTACGTACATTCTGTAATGCTTGAGCAATATGCTAACAGAAAATTCAAATATCACAAAGCTACTTCCAAAAGTCCAAAGAAAAAAAGGTGTACTTCTGCATGGAGATGGTCTTGTGTGGGTGGTGGTGATAAAGCAAGGTGCAAAACAGCTGCGTGAGGATGCTGCATGGGAAGGACCCCAGGAGAACATCCAGGTTCCTCAAGAAGCAGATACATGAGATGATGAAATAAACACATTATCTTCTACATGTGAAAAACTCAGGAAACACAATGTGAAAAGGAGACCAGAAAGAAAGCTGCTCATCCATACCCTCTTCTAACTGAGGGCTTCTGCAGGGCTCACTCTACCCCTCACCCCAGCTCTGATGAGGCTGGGTATCTGAACCCCTCTCCCAGGACAGAATTCTATAATGATCCTAAAACCCAGAATCCTTCTTCTCTTCCACCTATATCGTTAACTTGCGTGAAATAGAACTAACATAACTGAGATGTACCCTCCGGTTAAAAGGAAAAATGCAACACCATCCAAAAGACACAGTAAAACAGCCCCACTTCCTACAGCTCACAGGGCTTCTCAGCAGGAGCTGGATTAAACAAGAGAAAATAATTTCAATATCAAGGGGAAATGCACAGAGGATGAGAAAACTCTTTAAAGCAAACTCTGGTTTAAAAAGTGTTTGCCCACCTCCCTTGGGGGAGAGAAGGGAGAAAAAGAGAAAAGACAGATAATTAGGAGAACTCTAAGGCCCTGGATTTCAGGTTTCCGAAACCACTGCTTCAACCCTCTGAGGACAATCAGCTCTTTCTGAATCCAGAAAAACACATCAGGAATGTCTGATTACCAGAAGACCACAGCCAAATCAGGCAGGCAATCTGTGATTTGGTTCTATCGTTTCCATTCTCTTTTTCTCCCCCCCCCGCCCCCACATTTCAGAAACGCCTTCAGCTAAAGCTAAAAAATACAAAACCAAATTCTAGACCAAGCACACTTTGCACACCAGGAAGATAAAGCTGGATCATCCAGCCCTGCAGCACTTGTGACACAGAAAGAGAATGGGAGCTTTACAGGTGGAGCTTTAAGTGCCGCTGAGCCCAGAGAGCCCAGAGTACCTTCACCTGGACCCATGCAGACATCCTGCCAGCCTGGTGACAGGTGGCAGGCTTTTACTGACTTCTAACAGCCTTACACCCAGGGCATCCACTGGGTGTTCTGATTTCTCATTCTGCTCTTTGCTAGTTCTAAGATTTGTGTTTGGCGGACAGCTCTGGGGTCTCCCATTCCCACCAGCACCATGGCTGATGCCTGGCAGCTGGGACTTCCACTGGCCTGTGGAGCTGGCCGTGCTCCCGTGCTCACAGCCCCTGGAGGCTCAGAGGGGTGACTCCATTGGATTTTCCATGTGGCCTTTTGGGTACAGGCTGAGAGTGGATATATCTGCCTTCTTCATGATGGGTGGGCTGGGTGGGTTGTAGGCATGTGGACTGGGACTTACCTCTTCAGACTGAGTCTGAAAAACAGCTTTATGGACTATCTACAAAGACAATTTAGATTCTCCAAGAGATATCAGAGTGAAAGATTATGCCAATCTGGAAATGATGGTTGTTCCCTTAAGTGGCTGTCAGAGGGTCTTGTATTCTCAACTTAGCTTCGGCTCCAAATGATGGTTCATTCAAGCACAGTAGATGTTCCACACACATGCTGAATTGTTCAGCACCCGAGTTCGCTTCTCAGGATGCTGGCAGAGGCTGTATCCCTGGGGTTGGTCAAGACTGGTGGAAGGCTCCATCTTTCTTGCCAGCATCCTGCATTTGAGGCAAGGTTAAAACATCAGCAGACTCACTGGCTAATTTCCCACAAAGTCCACCCCATGTGGAGTCCTGTCCTTCCTTTCTGGTGACACTGGTCCATCACGCTCAGCTTTTCCTGGGGACAAATGCTAGGTTTTCATCTCTCAGCAGAAAACGCAGCAGACAGATTGAGGGTCACTTTGACTCTAATGCTTTTTTTCACCCTTTCTCCCAGGTCACCCTCAATAGCTTCATGAGGATACCTTGCAGCATCTTCATGGCTGCAAGAGGATGTTAAATGGGCCAGTCCTGACTACTGTATTACAGAGGAAACCGTTTGACGTCCTGAAGTTTTTCATTTACCCAGCAGTGTTTAACTTCCTACTATGGGTCACAGTTTCTGCTAGGGAAGCTGGTAAGGTGCAGAAAAAAAATGTTAGAAAGAAGGAGGTGATGGTCTCTGGCCAATGCCTTGGCATTTTCTGCAAAACGAAAAACGGGGATGGGTAAGAAAGCTGGGTCTGGGATGAAGAGAAAAAAATCGGAGAAAACCTTCTATTGATGCTGGTGCTGGGTTTGGCAGCTGCCCTTGAGCAAAAATAAACTCCCCGTGGCAGTGGGACAAGATGCTGAAACGGGCACCTGCCAGCAGCAGATCGCCGAAGTCGCAGCTGTGCTGGTCAAATGAGCCTGGAGCCCTCAGGGGGCTGGGAGCGCCATGGCTGTGAGCAGGCTGCGTTCTCTGCAGGCAGTTTATTGAGACAGGGCTTGCGTGCCTTCCCCACCCCTCCAGGCTGGGTCTCAGAGCTATCACAAGTGCAGGTGGTGCAGCCCGCTGAACGAGCCGGGCTAACTCCGGGAGGGAGGAGAAGCTCGACAGAGAGCTCTGGGAGCAACAAAGGGATGCAGCAGACAAGACAATCCCAGAGTTCAGAAGACGGAGCTCGGGAGAGGGCTGGCTGGATGCACTTTCTACTCCGGGATTAGCATCATCTTCAAATCGCCTGGCTCCTCAGAGAGACTTCTCCGGCTTCAAAAAGCCAGGGTTACGTGTCGAACCAGCATCTGACTGAACAGGAATTAATTTGGGTAGGACTAAATTCAGAATGATTACAATGAAGAACTGATAGGAAGAGACTCTGTTAATTACTTGGGCAATAAGTAACAAGGGCAGGGACTGGGGTTATCAATAATCAGTATGCAAGAAAAGGGAATCAGCCGGTATCTTAAGTTAATGACCCTTGGGCAATGAGGTGTCTCACTGAATACATCCCAGGATGGAGGCAGTGGCCAAATCCACAGATTTAAGGCCTGTGCAATGAGAATGAAGTTCAGAGGTTTAGTCGTCTTGAAAATCCTAGACAACAGACTTCAAACAAATGGTCACTTGGAAATAAAAGCTGTGTCAAAGTCAAGAAGTATCAGATAAACACATGAGGTGCTTATCTTAGGGAGGAGAGAGATAGCTTGTAAGGGTGTCTAATGAAATTCCCAGCTGTTTTGTTGTTTCAGAATTTCTAAAAAGGAATTTCTTCCTCTGTCCTCGAGATATTAGCTCTGGCTTGCTTTCTGCAAAGGCACTGGTATCTAATTCAGGGAACTCTGGCTGTTTGGTTGGGACAAGTTGCCTATTTGGATCAGACGGCAGGCTCCATTCAGCCGTAGCACGTGGTCTCTTGTGGCACCTTGATCTTTGCTCCATGCCTTCAAACTCTCCAAGCTCAGGGCAGACAGGCCCTTTGGCCAACATCATGTTCGGGCCATTGATAATTCACTCGTGTGTTGTCATTGCTTTGGGGTCGTTCTTGAAACGGTGGGTCTGACATAGTCTCATCTGTTTAATCAAAGAGCAGGAGCAACAAAGATCAGGGGTGTATGAATCCAAGAGATCAAGACAGTTTGAAAGAGAATGAGAAACTGTGTGTTCATTTAAACAGGCATTTTCTGGCCCTGCAGTTTATTGACTTAAATAAGTCGTGCATGCCTGACTACATGAATGAAAACTTATTTTCCAAAAGACAGCTCCTTGGAGGCCACTATTTTGTAAATAATAACAACAGAAATACATGTTAGCTGGATTCTAAGAAAAGAATTTGCTAATTATATAAACTCCCACTGCTCTTACATCTCTTTTCCCAAGCACTTAACACTGATTCAGAAATGCTTCCGCTCCCCCACTTCCCCAGCTCAGCAGATGGAGTGTTTGGGAGTGTCTGATTTAGACTACAAAGGGCAGGTGGGGGATGGGGATACAGCTGGAGACAACCCATCCTTGGAGCATGTGCAGGATAGGAACAATCTTAATATAGACCAGATCAAAGGCCACAGCAGCTCTGGAGGAGCCGTGGCCTATATTTGATGAGCTTGAAGACACAGCTTTTAAAACATTTCTTACTACAGGATTAAGAATTATTAAAAAAAAATTTTTTTTTCTAAATGGAAGCAACACTCCTATCACACTTTGGATACAGTTTGCTATACTTAATGAAAAATAATCTATGTCATTCTCAACTTACACTGCTTCTTCTAGAGCCTTGGAATAAATCAAATATGGAAAAATAAATATTCGGTGGCATTCTGAATTTCCTCTTTATTGTGCCCTTCTTCTTTCATGTGCCCTATTTTAAATGCTCCGACACCTCCAACACGTACTCCAACACGTCTTGGTCAAAGATACTCAACATTCTCAAGTGGACTGAATGTGCTTCTCATCGGTTTTGCAGTCTTGCTTTTTTTTTTTCCTCTCTGAAAGGAGTGGGGCGTGGCTACACTTGACTTGGAGGCCATTGGTCTCCATGCATTTAAGTTACTATTTTATGTTTTGCCAAAATCAACTACAAGATGCTTTCTGCGACAGGCCCAGACCTCAGCAAACAGTCCTTGGATTTTGGTGGCACTTTCAATGCAGGGCAGTGAAGGACAGGAAGTAGTGAATCATTTTTTGCTTTTAGTGCTGCCAGAGGAAGCCAGAGAAAGCCAGAGAAGATAAAAGGTTTGGCCTGTTCCAGTACTGGGGCAAATGATCGTGTTTCTGGGTCACCATGTTAAACTGAGATCACCCCAAATGGCCTAAACACTTGCTTGGCGTGATTTTTCTTGTTTTGGCTGCACCGAGAAGCAGGTGGGATCTTAGTTCCCCGACCAGGGATCAAACCCACACTCCATGCACAGGAAATGTAGAGTCCTAACCACTGAACCACCAGGAAAGTCCTGGCATGAGTTTATAAGAATCTCTCTAATGAGTTGTCATGGAACATCCTTCCCCGTTTATCAGTAATTTATTTTCAGACTGACGATTTGGTAACTCTCATGTGCTTCTATCTCTGAAGAAAAATGCGATCTATGTTGGTGAGAAATGAGGCTGTTTACAATTTAATTTATGTGTTGCACATCCACACATTCTTCACTGAAGGCTACCCTTGTTAGCTCTGGTAACTTCCATTTCCTATTTGGTCATTTGAAACTAATTAGAGATGCTGTTTATTACAGAAGTAATCAATAGCTTTCTACAGTAGATTACATAGAATCAGACCTCTATGCAATTAGTCCAATGTAGATACACAGATACCTTAATTAAAACAAAATATGCTCTGAAGAGATATGTTTTCACAGATGACTGGAATTCCAAGTATTTCAACACATTTAATGTGTTTATTTAAAGTATGAGTCTTTATGAAACCTTTCACTAATCGAATTTGTTTGATGAATTTCCCTTGAAAACATTTTGAAGTGAAAAAACTCGGTACTTAGTATTATACATTTATGTTTATTAACATTTGGATATAAATGTACTTCAAACACCAACAGAGCTAAAAGACTATGCCTTCATCTTGGGTTTAACAGATTTCCCGCCCTAGTAAGTGGATTAATTCTTACAAGGCAAACATCCATGGGCAAAGGGAATCAGGATGAAATGGGCACTGTGGGTTTTCTCCTCCATCCACTCTACTGATGTCAGAAGAAAGCCAACTTTTCGGATACTCTATTGGGTGAAATTTCCTCGCCTCTGTTCAGTTGCAAAGAAACATGGCTACTAGCACTCAATCCTTGTAGATTTCAAATCTCAGCATTTCAACCAGACTTCAGAAGTGCACTTTCGGGGCTATTCACTGAAGGAAGAGAATGATGGAAGGGACGTGCAGTTAACAAGTCAGATGCCTTATATCCAGAGTCCCTGTTCTGTGTCTCTGGGCCAACTTATCTCCATGGACCTAATGGTGACTGTGACTCTCTTGATGCCCCAAACTTTTTTCTTTTTCGCAGAGTCAGTCACAGTCTATCACAGAGGACACAGAACACAGTGCGAGCAGATATCTGATGACTTCAGACCAAACCGATCCACAGAGCGGCCAAGCCATCACAGGTGAAAGTCAAGACAATCCTTAGGATAAGAGCTGTGTATCCCGGGCATGGATCTGCTTCAGAAAACAGGGCAGCACGTCCTGTCTCCTGTCCCAGTCAAAGCTGCCATTGTCAGGTAACATGAAAACCAAGGCCCTGGTTTGTGTCAGCTGGCAACGGTGCCATTTGTAGTGTTTGTAGAACACTGAGTGGCCACCAGTTTTCCCACAGGTATGCACGCTTGTGTTTCCAGAAATGATAAAAGACAATGCTTGGCTGCTCTATTTCCTGCTGCCTGTCCACAGTAACGTGATGCAGAGCTTTCTGCTAAAGCACGAGGCTCCTCAGAGTCTGCTGTTGAAGACCTGTCTTCGAGAAGTCAACATCAAAGCTAACGCTACTTATGAGAGGAAAACAAGCTCCATGTATTTTGTATTAAACCACCGGTAAAAAAAAAAAAAAAAAAAAAGAATACAATATCATTACTTTCAAAATATAGAAAGTCAATAGTTGAAATCATTTAGTAGTAAAATTTTTTTTCTACATATAACCTCATACATGTAAAGATTATTAGAATGATGCTTCAGCTATATTTGACTCTTGTTAGTGTAAGGGCTTCTCACTCAAGTAAGGCTTTGGAGACTGTCTCAATGCTCAAGGTTCTGCGAAGTCTCACACCCACTCTCATTCTCTATTTTGACTAGGAGACAGACACTACATTGAATGTGGCAGGTGTGTTTTTTGTTTTCATAAGAGAGTGCAGAGCTGTTTACTGTACATAAACATTAGCGTGGCAAACGCTAGTACGTATAGAAAGAACACTGGTACAAGCTTGTTTGCACAAAGTCCATCAAGATTGTCATGAGAATCTTCGCTTTGTGACAAAAAAAGTTTGGCTTCCACGTACCACTGCCATGGTATGGTCATGTCATCGGAAAGCAAACCTATTCCATGAGATATAGAAGATTCTTTAGGATTACTGACTCCTTCTCTAGCTAGTCAAGACCAGAGTGAAACTGTTAAAAATCATCATCCTTATCAGGATCTTGAAAGCCAAGGCTCCAGTCTGCTTTACAGCCACATCAACAACAAACCATCTCTTTAAAATCCAGCATGCCCCAAAGCCTTCTGAGTGTGGAATGTAGCACTGTATCGGGGGATCCCATAAAAGCCTTAAGGATCACAAGAAGCTTTCTTAGAAAAAAAAAAAAAAAGAAAGAAAAAAGTTCCAGTTGGATGAAACTGTTTTAGCAGTGTCTCAACTGAGCTCCTAAAATTTCGGATATACAAGAAGACAGGAAACAGATAACTTGGTTTTTGTCTTTTCACACGTCCATATGGTTCTGTAAATGCAGCTACGATGCTTCGGCCAAAGATAAAGACAATAGGGTGGACAGGGCAGTTACCACCAGGGCCAGCAGTGGGCTCAGACCGCAGCTTGGAGGAGCAGCCATTGATTTTGTGGTTATGTGGCTGGAAGCCCCAGCGAGACCATCCTTTTCATAATCACGCTGTAAGAAAGAACGTTTTCATTATCACCCACTGCATGTATTTGTTCTATCACGGCATATTTTAGCTGCACTCTTTCCCTCTTCGATCCCTGCCCCCAACTAGCTATATGGTTTACCAAAGCCCAAGATTTTTACCCCTGCTCCTAAGGTCACCCATCAGCTGTGCAACATGGAACCATCCTCCCTTTGGGTATCACTGACTGAGAAGGGATGCTCGCCCTCTCTCTCTGTCATGAAGGAGGGCAGGAAGAATCATCTCAGGAAGCCTGCCCAGGCAAGTACAGGCTCACATAGAGATGGGTCACAAATCGCATTGGAGCCTGGCAGTAGCCTTTCCCTCCACCGGCTGGTTCAACCCTGGACTCTACAGATGGAGGATCTTGCCCTGCTTGTCAGAGTCCCAGCAAGGACCCAAGCTCCTGAACTCTCAGTCAGCACAGCTGTTCTTCCCCAGGATGGATTCCTTCACCCCCATCCCTAGGACACTGCTCAACTCCAGAAAATCACATCCTGCCACGATGAGCTATAACTGTAAATTGGGGAGGGTAACGTGGCCTGCATTGGCTACTTCTGGGTCACTGTGAAAGTCAAAGGAGCAGTCTAGGGGA
Source organism: Bison bison bison (assembly GCF_000754665.1). Lineage (NCBI taxonomy): Eukaryota > Metazoa > Chordata > Mammalia > Artiodactyla > Bovidae > Bison > Bison bison. The sequence continues at coordinate 15,001,272 of NW_011495018.1, read as the reverse complement.
TATCTGGTAAGCAGCAAGAGGTGTTATGTATCTTCTCTGTGCCGGTTGAACTTATGTGACTGTGATCACAGAGGTTCTCATGGTACCAGGACAATGGTATCTGTGCTGGTCCAGTTCTGAGATGAGGGTCCCACACTTCGTGCTGCTTTGTACACCAGCATCTGCACCTGGTTCCGAGGGCAGAGGGACACCAAGGGAGACTTAGATTTTTTTTCTGGGCCTGAAACCTTGTTGTCTTTGAGCCCTTTCCCATCACACCCTGTTCCAGGGACCCAAAGGCTCTGTTTCTAGATGCAGAGAGACTCAGAAAGAAACAACTTACATCAGAAAGACAGAGGTGGGTACTGCCTGATATGTTGGATTTCAGCTTCTGTGCCTGGGAAAAGACAAACACACACAATTATTTGTACATACTATGTAAGAGCTGGAGAAGGAAATGGCAGCCCACTGCAGCGTTCTTGCCTGGAAATCCCATGGACAGAGGAGCCTGGCAGGCTACAGTCCGTGGGGTCGCAAAGAGATGGACACGACTGAGCGACTAAACCATTATGGAAGAGTAGTTGTTGATGATCAACAGTATAAGACTGTGTCATTGTTAGAAATATGTAAGTCACAACTGTGAGCCCATACATAATTTAAATTTTTCTACTAATCCCATAAATAAAGAGATAACAGGTAAAGAAAATTTTAATGACATTTTCTTTAACTCAATATATTACCATTTCAACATGTAACCAGTATAAAAGATGATTAATGAGATGCTTTTCTACATTCTTTAAACTTTCATACTAAGCCTTCAAAATTTGGTGTGAAAAAAAAATTTGGTGTGTTGGACAAAATACACCTGAGTTTGTACCCGCCCCCTCTCAAAGCCACTGCACAGGTTACAAAAGAAAAAAGTTTTAAAGTCATTTGCGATCTGTACTCATTTATAGTTCTGAATATTAATGTTTATGAAGTGCCTTCTAGGTAAAAATGTTGTAATAAAAATCCTCATTCATCAGTAATATAGAGATAGGTCTTCCTGAATCTTGTGTATTTGTTCATTTGTTTATTAGTTGTTCCAGTCCACAAACACTTATTGAACAATTTTCCAGGGTTGGGCATACAGTGATATGACAAAAAGGCTGTGGTCCTGGGCTCCTGGGCCTGCATTCTGGTGGGTAAACCACTCAGCGCTGGGGGGCTCAGGCACAGGGCAGGGACCCTTTGACAGGTCCCTTCCAAGAATCATGAAGGGTATCACAGACCCCAGCTCTATCCATCTTAAAACTGCTTCCTGGGAAGTTATAAGTTCCTGAGCTGTGAGGGCTCTAAGCTCCCTGTTTTCTCACAAATGGAACAAGTTTGCACTGGGTTTCTACCTGAGAAATCAAGTTAGAGGAAAAACTCCATTGCTCAATTATAATAAAAACTGCTGACCCAATACAGCTCTCTTGTTTTATAAAGGAAGACAAATTAGAGAGCAGAGACGTTAAGCGACTTATTCAGGGTCACAGAGTGATCTAAGTTGTAGTCAACATTTAGAATACAGGTCTCTGAAACTTCTGAATGGAATCGTGCTCTTTCCTGCTTTCCAGTGTTTCTCCCAGAGATACTAGCATGCTTGACTCTTCATGCGCTACTTGCCCCCCAAATCCACTCAGAGAAACCCTCCTATACCCCCTCCCCCTGAAACTAGGAGCCCTTTGGTAGCAAAAGACAGAGAATTCGTTTGTCAACAGGATGGCCCTGGTTAAGCATCACACCTGAATCTAGGAGCATCTGGGCAACCAGCTCTATGGGGATGCATTGGCAGGCTGCCTGCTGCAGGACAACTTTTGCAACTTGTTGAAGACATGCTAGGCTGAGATCATGGTATAGTCACACAAGGAGTAATTTATTGACCATAATGCTACTTGGGAGGCATCATAATCTTTACCTATATTTGCATATGCCAGCTGTGAATATGAAATTGAAACCTTTAAACAGGCATCAAGAAAAAGACACTGTGAAGCACCCCTGGGCTGTTCAAAGGTCACTAAATGTTACGTATAAGAAGATCAGAGGGCAAATCAGAAGAGGGATGGAGCCTTCCTCAAAAGCCTACTTTTAATCTATATTAATAGCAAATCTGGTCCACTGCATTGTAACCTGTAGAGAATAATATGTAGAACTTTGCACATTTTATTTCTGCTCAAAACTGGAATTGTGCCACACACCAAAATGGCCCTAAAACATCACATTCTGTCTTTTCTCTTCCAGGTGGTAATCTATAAAAGACATAAAACCTTGCTAAGTACCTTTGCATAAGTAAGAAGTTCACTAAGATGTCCAACTCTTTGCAACACTATGAACTGTAGCCTGCTGGCGAGGCTTCTCCGTCCATGGGGTTCTCCAGGCAAGACTACTGGAGTGGGTTGTCAATTTCTACTCCAGGGAATCTTCCCAACACAGGAATCAATGTCTCCAGTATCTATCTGCACTGGCAGGCAGGTTCTTTACCACTAGTGCCACCTGGGAAGCCCCCAATCTGTAAGAGACATAAAGCCTTGCCAAGGGCCTTTGCATAACTCAGAAGTTCACTAAAACGTGCAGAGAAGGCAGCCTGACTTGTCTGGGATGCATTAATCCTTCAATTTGCTTCTGTGCTATTGTCATAGTTAAGCTACACCTCCGTGTCCTAGACTGCAGTGCCCACCAAGAGATCCAAGGGCTGGTTGGGTTTCCCTCCTATTTTGTTCTCTATGATTAGCAACAGACTACAGTGTTTTTCTCTTTGTTTGCACCATCTGAGAGACTCACTGGCTACACTTCTAAGTCACTTTAGGAACCTGCTGATGTATTAGAAAAAAATGCCCGTCTATATTACCTGATTGTAAAGGGGCTACCACCAATGGAGTTTAAAAGGTCTTTGTGCTGTGCTATGCTTAGTCGCTCAGTCGTGTCCAACTCTTTGCAACCCTGTCGCTACTTTAACTAATTTTCTTAAATGGATTCTGCATTGACACAGGTAAATTCTGGTCCTCAACTAGTCACTGAGAGTTCAACTGTGTACAGGATTACAGTTGTACAAATGGGTAGACACGCCCTGGTCTAAATTCCTAGGCTCTTGCTTTCTGTCTGAGAATGGTTGGGATGACTGGTCAAATCACACAGGAAAATACATGGAGATCAACTCCAAGCCTGTGAAGGCTCTGAGCTCCTCTTCCCTGCAAGGCGGGCCTCTTGTTGGCCTCTGTCTAAAGCAAATAGTCAACTTCTGGCCTTGTCTCCCTGCAGCCCGATGGCTTCATTAAAGCTAGAGGCAGAAACTTCAAGCTCATCTGGCTTCAAGAACTATTCAGTGGGCAGAACTGGATGAACTGCTGAGGGAAAGTAACCATGTGCCACCAGGCTTCTGCAGAGTCTCTGAGAAAATGCTTTCTCTCCTATCAAACCCATGACCAATCCACAGAAGCACTCAGCACCCCAGAAGCTTAGCAGTCCATGTACGCTGGCTTCTAAATACTCTGCTTATATACTGAGTTGACACTGCTTCCCATCGAGAGGTTGCGGGAGCCCAGAAACCCTCACAACCTCAGAGGCAGGGCAGAGCAGACCCTGAGTTCCACCAGAACCTCATGAGAACCGCAGTAAGATCTGTGAT
>NW_011495018.1:14963174-14997476 GCF_000754665.1 Bison bison bison | reverse complement strand
TGCTTGGACTCAATGGTGTCAGCTGGGTGTCCCATGCCTCTAAGGGTTCATGAGCTGCAGGTGGAGGGGCAGAGCCTGGGAATTTATACCTGTGCATGCACTAGCAGTGTGCATGCTTATAAGTCCTGTATTCATTCTGAATCCCTCCTGTGACCAGCAAGGGTCAGAAATCCCCCTATGCGTATCCAGAGCCCACTTAAGAAAATCCAGCTCTTGGGAAGTCCCTTTTAGAAGCCTGAGCAATCTGTTACTTCCACCATGAAATTAAAAGACACTTGCTCCTTGGAAGGAACGCTATGACAAATCTAGATAGCATATTAAAAAGCAGAGACATCACTTTGCCAACAAAGGTCCATATAGTCAAAGCTTTTTCCAGTAGTCATGTATGAATGTGATAGTTGGGCCATAAAGAAGGCTGAGCACTGAAAAATTGATACTTTCAAATCTGGTGCTGGAGAAGACTCTTGAAAGTCCCTTGGACTTTGAGGAAATCAAACCAGTCAATCTTAAAGGCAATTGACCCTGAATATTCATTGGAAGAACTGATGCTGAAGCTCCAATACTTTGGCTACCTGAAGCAAAGAGCCAACTCATTGGAAAAGACTCCAATGCTGGGAAAGATTGAAGGCAAAAGAATAAGGGGGTGGCAGAGGATGAGATTACTAGATAGCATCAGCAACTCAATAAACAGGAGTCTGAGCAAACTCAGGGAGACAATGGAGGACAGAGGAGCCTGGCCTGCTGCAGTCCACGGGGCCGCAGAGTTGGACATGACTTAGCGACTGAACAACAACGGCAACAATCCTGAGTGCTTTTTAAAACATCAGCTATCACTGCCTTACTAGTCAGGTCTGATAAATGCAGACAGATACAATTACAGGGCATCTCCCACTTTTAGCTATTACAAAGATTATTTACATATTTTGAACATGGCCTCAATTGATGAAAATTGCAACAGTCCCAGGAAAACTGAAAACAAAACAAACCAACAAAAATTTCTGAGACTTTGCAAAGTATAAGGTAAGGTAGAAGAAACTGGAAGAGCACCATTTCCAAGTCCCAAATTGATAAAAGCAGGAGTGTAATAATGGAACGCATCCCATCTGCCAAGCCCTGCTTATTAAGAAGACAGGGGACTTCCCTGGTGGTCTAGTGGTTGAGAGTCCGCCTTCCACTGCAGGGGTCGCCATTCTATCCCTGGTCTGGGAACTAGGATCCCATATACCATGTGAAGCAGTCAAAAGGAAGAAAGAAAGAAAGAAAGATAGGAAGGGGCCCAACATAGAGCTTGACTAGCTAGATCTATCTAGACACCAAACCATACCGTCTGTGGCTTTAAAATATGCTATCTTTCTCTTTAAAAAAAAGGGGGGGATACAAAGGAAGAGAATGGATTTCAGTTTTTCTAAAAGTCAATTTTAACCACAGTTCCAGCATATTGAAAAATGAATTATTTAATCTCTTTTGTGAAAGAGGGTTTCCTATCACCTAACTGATAGTTATGTGGTTATGGGAGAAGCCTCCAACTTGGGGAAAACACCACCAAAACATGGGACTACAAGGTTTTATCTTGAGACAGTGAACAGGCTGCTGGAGAAATCCATCCACAAACCAGTAGCTTTTCTCTCTTTCTGGAACTTAATCTTTAGGCTCTTCACAACCCTTGTCCCTCCAACAGTCTTATAAGACTGTCACTGGCAGTAATCCCCAAGTCCAGGCACGTCACATAATAGAATTTTCATGTCACTGTAATTGCTGCCGGACTCCGCCAGTCCCTGGCACTAGAGGGTTAATAAATGCATTAGATGCTATTAATCTCTGTTACCTGGAGTCAGACAATGACTCTCCTGCTTTTTAACCCTGTGATTAACATTTGGAAAGCCTGCCTGGTGCTGACTGCTTTCCTGTACAGAATGCTCAGACACACATAGAGTCCAGAACTCTTGGTCAAGCTAACTCATCAGGCACCGCGTGCCCCACGCGTTCTGGCCACAGTGGGCTCTCCCGGAGCCTCGGGCGGGATCAGGCTTTGGAGTTGCACACTTGCTCTGTTTATAGAACTGGAGGTTTAATACCATACCCACTTGCAGCTTGGCTTTTGCTGCCCCAGGACTCCATTTCTGTAGAGAAGCCAGTGTTTAACCAGTTTTATTTTCTGGAGATTTCTCTACTCTCCTCCATGTATAAGAAAAGCCAGTTTCTGCTCTACCTCCAGAAAATAAAACTGGAGGAAGTTGCTCAATCCAATAGCAACAGATTGCCCAGGCTGCAGCCAAATGGTCATAATTAATGATGCTTCTGGTTCTTTTCTCCCTTGCTTTACTGATTAGAGAGATTTGCTATATTAAGAACCTGTTTGCTTAATGACAGAATACAAGCAATAAACAGAGAAATACACAGACTGTAAAATGCAATCAACTTTGCTCTCCAGCACTCACTAAGTACCAAGCTGTATCTATCACGCTTGTCAATACCAGTTTATCAGCATACGAGCCTCTTCTGCAGCACAAATTGGACCGTTGCTAGGGAAAACCATCGCATGAGTTCTTTCTGAAATAGTCCAGAACTCAAAGCCACTTCTCAATTTAAATCTGCACATTTTATATTTTCTCATAAGACAAAGCCTAAGAAGGCTGTGTACCTAATTTGAAGGATAACAGAGCAATCACTTATTACTTTCTCATTTTTCACACTGCATTTTAACAAAATGGATTCACCCGATTATAGACATTTATGGGTACATCTTACTATATAACAATTCTGTATGTGCACTTGACACATATTTGCCCAAGTTAATTTCTACACACACAGAAGACAGAAAAAAGAAGTTGCCTGCTTAGCAGATCTGAGCCAAGTAACGGTCGTGTGCCCAGTGGCACACTTTTCAGCTTTTCGGATTTTGCCTGTTGACTTTGGGAGAGGCAGGAGATGTTTTATTTCTGGTCAGGTCACAAGCAGTTGGCTAGGCTTTCTAAAATCCCTGTCCCTGTCTGTTTTGAAACTCACCTTCCAGGTGATTTGCTTTTGCTACGAACTTGGTAACAACCGCTTGCAACCACTGGTCTGAATAATGTGTAGTCAAGTCAGCGTGTAAAACAAGTGGACACATAAATAAGGTCTGCTCTAAGCCCCTGGGTTCGGGTGTTTGTCTTTCAGAGCCTATGTTCGGCTGTTTCCTCCACGCCGATTTCTGCCAGCCCCACGGGTTGGGAAGGGGCGGAGGAGGGTCTGTGAGGAGGGTACAAATGAGAGAGGAGTGAAATAATTCTTGGGCAGCTTTCCTACCACGTCTCGTCTACCTACTTCCCCCAAGACACTGTGTCTGCATATTCCCTGAACCTCAGCCAAAAGGCTTTCATTATATTAAGCTCTAAGAAGACCTTATAAAGATGTTTCACTCAGTACAGGTTTCGGAAGGCTCACTGGGTGCCAAGTTTAGCTAGTCTGGCAGGCTCTGGGCAGGTTGAGGCTGGTCATAAGAAGTGGGTGGGGAGAGGACTGGAGGCCTGAAGGCATACTTCCTCACCCCAAGAAAGCGCAGGCTCAGATCCCAGTTGGGCTGTTTAGACAAGGCCTCCAACAACCAGAGTGCAGTGAACTCAAATGAGGCTAGATTGCGTGTGTGTGTGTGTGTGCGTGCGTGTGTGTGTGTGGTAGCCTTGAAGGTGATGCGGATTCATGTTCTAGAGTCTAGAAGGTCTTGGATTCTTGGTACCTGTGGGTTGTTCCAAGTGTAACATGGCAATTTAGGTTGAGTTTACGGCCAAGCCTGAGGAACTTCCCTCGTGGTCCAGTGGTTAAGACTTTGCCTTGCGATGCAGGGGGTGCAGGCTCAATCCCTGTTGGCATTAGTGGTAAAGAACACGCCTGCCAATGCAGGAGACATAAGAGATGTGGGTTCAATCCCTGGGTCAGGAAAACCACCTGGAGGAGAGCATAGCAACCCACTCCAGTGTTCTTGCCTGGAGAATCCCATGGACGGAGGAGCCTGGCAGGCTACAGTCTACAGGGTTGCCAAGAGTCGGACACGACTGAATTGACTTAGCACGCACGGCCAAGCCTAGAGTAGAAACTCCTAACCTGACAGCACTGGGGGCTGGGCCCCTGGTCATTTGAGAAATTAAGTTAAGACAAAATCACTAAATCATTTTAAAATTACACATTTGTATCCTTTTTTTTTTTTAAACTTAGAAACTCCTTTTTTTAAATCACTGTGATAAGAACACTTCACGTGAGATTTACCCTCCTAAATTTTTAAGTACAACACAGCACTGTTATGGGCAGGCACGAGGTTATACAGCAGATCTCTAGAACTTACTCATCTTGCATAAGTGACCCTGCATTACTGCTGAACATCTCATGCTCCCCTCCCTCAGCCCCTGAAACACAAATTCTGTTCTTTGCTTCCATGAGTTTGACTATTTTAAATACCACACGAGAGTGGAATCATGCAGTATTTGTCCCTGTGATGCAGATGTTTCACTTATCAAGAGGTTCACATCCTTGCATATTGCAGAATCTTATCCTTTTTTAAAAAAGGCCAAGTAATATTCCATTCCTTCCAAAGAACACCCAGGGCTGATCTTCAGAATGGACTGGTTGGATCTCCTTGCAGTTCAAGGGACTCTCAAGAGTCTTCTCCAACACCACAGTTCAAAAGCATCAATTCTTCGGCACTCAGCTTTCTTCACAGTCCAACTCTCACATCCATACATGACCACTGGAAAAACCATGGCCTTGACTAGACAGACCGTTGTTGGCAAAGTCATGTCTCTGCTTTTCAATATGCTATCTAGGTTGGTCATAACTTTTCTTCCAAGGAGTAAGCGTCTTTTAATTTCATGGCTTCAGTCACCATCTGCAGTGATTTTGGAACCCCCCAAAATGAAGTCTGACACTGTTTCCACTGTTTCCCCATCTATTTCCCATGAAGTGATGGGACCAGACCTGGGTGTTCTTTGGAAGCAATGATGTTAAAGCTGACACTCCAGTACTTTGGCCACCTCATGCGAAGAGTTGACTCATTGGAAAAGACTCTGATGTTGGGAGGGATTAGGGGCAGGAGGAAAAGGGGACAACAGAGGATGAGATGGCTGGATGGCATCACTGACTCGATGGACATGAGTTTGAGTGAACTCCAGGAGATGGTGATGGATAGGAAGGCCTGGCGTGCTGTGATTCATAGGGTTGTAAAGAGTTGGACATGACTGAGCGACTGAACTGAACTGAACTGAATATTCCATTGCCTGTATTGTATCAAACATTTTAATTTAAAAATTGAGTGTCATGCATTGACTGATTTTTGGATACGTAATCAAGGCCACTTTGAAAAGTTTTTTAAAGAAAGAGTTTGCTGACTGGAATTCCCTGGCTTACGTTCTGCCTAAGCTACACCTATCATTTACAATCTGCAACATCCAGTTTTCATTTCTTTAAAACAGGAATGACTTTTGTTTGATACCCACCGGGGAATCTCAGTGCACAATTTCCATATACTTAAATTTTTTTTTCAGTCTTTTACTATTGGTTGTCCTACACCTAATCCAAAGCCATTTTTCAATGGAAGGGGAATTTACGCTGTAGCCAGCTTATTTAATTAAAATAGGTAAGCAAAATACCAAGTACAATGGCACCTAAAGGTTTGAGAACAAGTGATCCTGAATCTTTCAAGCCTGCATCTCCACTGGAGAAAGCAAGGGGCCCAGGTGAGCAGGAGAGAGGCCCCTAGTGTGGGGCATTCAGCCTGCCTTAGGCATCGGATATTTACAGGGGAATGGTGGAGAGGTTGGCTTATGTGGTGAATTGGTTAAATGTGGGTCAGTTAGAACTTCTAGAACTGACTGAGAACTCTAAATTGAATGATTTAGAAATCACTCCTGGTACCAGCTTGATTGATATGGTATGCTATAAAGAACACAGGTTAGGAAGATCGTGTCCTGGCTTTTCAACCATCATCTATAATTATAATAACCGCACCCTGCTGCCCACTTCACAGAGTTGTGAGAATCAAACGTGATACTCGTGTTGGAAGTGCTTTTAAAATCCAAGTTGCTGTTGATGATCTCTGAGCTCTTCTGTGGTCCCTACGTTGAGTGTTCTCGGATTCAGGCAGGGGTGGGAAAAATGCAAAAGCTTCAGCTAATTTGCCTTGTGAACGTGACACTGAATAGAACTGGCTCGTGATCTTCTGTGTTTCCTCGGGTTTAAAAATGAATGTGATGAAAGAGATACAGTCCTGTAAGATATATCAACAGTCCTCCATTAGCTAAGCAGTCCCTCGGGCTGGCCTGTCAGTCTCCCGCACACCATAAAAGGATGTCTGCAGCCTGGCGCTTGTAATTTAACACTAATGGCAGGATGGCAAGTAGCGCTGTGTGCAGACACTGTCTACAGCAGGGAGCTCAACGTGGCATTCGGCCTGGCCTTTCTTCTTTCCCTAACTTCACCGGATCATCTTACATCTATTTCGCTTTCCCCCAAGTTAGGGCAAAGACAGGTTGCCAACTACATCAGAGAACCGTGTGTTTTCATTCATGCTTAACTTGCTTGATTAGTAAAATATTCAGACAAGAAGCAATTATGAGCTGCATTTTAGAAAATTAGGCCCAATTAACAGGAAGATTATGCCAAACGTTGCTTGAAACAGACGTTTTGGTTTGGGGGTCGGGGAGGAGCTTTGTGGAACCAATATTCAGTGATCATGCTGTAACAGTGACTGGGGGGGAAGCCCTAAAAGGAAAAATCTGTTTTCTCAAATGTGCATTCAGAAATGCAAGTGTGCAGACAGCAGCAGAAAAGATTCATCGTGGTCCCTGATGAGAAGTGCATAAAGCCGATCTCATCAGACACGTGCCCTCATCACCATCAGATAATATTTATTAAGCCTCTCATTCTCCTGTGCATTTATGTGCAGCTGAGAGTGTCCCTGTAATGGTTCTGTGACTTATGGTGGCAACTAAGGTTCGATATAAAACGCCCAGGTCCGGAGACAGAACGGACCCTGGGCTTTTGTTCACTTGCTGGATGGCAAGACAGAGCACTCGTGGTGCAGCAAGAAACAAGTAAAGGCAAAAAACTGAAAAACTTTTGAAAAAAACCGTGCTTTTAGTAGCCAGAGAAAAATATTCTAGAAAATAGAGGAAAACCAAGTGGACTGATAGTGATAATGACTGTGATGATCATGACTGCTACTCTTGAGTATAGCCTCCATTGATAATGATTCCATCCACATGGTACTGAATGCTCTCCAAGAACTCAAATGACTTTCTGAGGGGGCATTCCCCTTTGGTACAGATCAGAACACAGGGGTTTCAGAGAGGTTGGGATCTCCCCAAGTTTCCACAGCTCTGAGTGGCTGTCCTGAGATTTGAATCTCTTTGATTTCAGTCTCTTCGAATGTAAAACTCATGCATATAACTCCATGCCAGACAGGGCAAACTGAAGTTTTAAGTCGCTCACTCTTTGCAACCCCAAGGACTGTAGCCTGCCAGGCTCCTCTGTCCACAGGATATCCCAGGCAAGAATACTGGAGAGGGTTGCCATTTTCTCCTCTAGCAGATCTTCCCCACCCAGGGATCGAACCTGGGTCTCTGCATTGCAGGCAGCTTCTTTCTGTCTGAGCCACCGGGGCACACATTACCTATTATCACCCATAATCCTTAGATCAACGCTTAGAATAATAAGAGTAAGATGTCTGGGGTCACACAGCCACCATGGACAGAGCCAGCTGAGGGAGCCTAGAATCAACCCAAAGGGTCAGAGGTCAAGCCAGGCCTGGTGCGTTTTGCTCCCCCAAGAGCCCCCAGAAGTGAGCATCTGTCAGATCACACTTAAGGTCCCTGGAGCCAAGGGGCAGGCAGGGGACAGCTGCCGTGGGGGAAAATCCTGTGATGTCTTCTCAGTACCCACCATCCTGAGCTCACACTCTAGCCTTATCCATGATGTGACTGGGCCTCAAACAGGAGGGACGCAGGGGAGGGGAGCCCTTCATTGAACCTCCCCCCAAGAGAACCAGAGCCAGTTTCCTCCCACAAGTGAGCTCCACGGTTCAAACACAAGGCACAGTCTATTATTCAGGGAAGCACCGTTGGTTAGAAGTCCAAAGGATAAAAGGTCAGTAGGGGATACAAGAAATTGGATTTATTTATAGTATGCGATCTAAGTGTGCTCAGAGGTATTCTTGTAGGTTCCCCAGAACAAGAGAACATATTTATAGCCAAGATGGTGCAGACGTCCTATTCCTTTTTATTAAGCATGTTTATTACCCAGCAATTGGGTTAAGCAATTGTCCAACTGCTGAATTACTATCCCTCTGATGGGCCAGCCTCACTGCCCTCTGGACCACAGGGGCTGGTGGCCTGATAGCTTTTCCCAGAATGCACTGAGGGGGCCTACTCTTCCCCTCCCCATCCTTAAGTGGTTATTCTCCCTTTTTGAGAAAAGTAGCAAAAAAAAAAAAAAAGTTTAGGAGAACACATCATAAATGAGTGACCATATGAAATTATTTCAACTTGACACCTACTCCCACAGGGTCCACACCCTGTACAATGCCCACGTTCATTTCCCAGATTATTCTGGGATAAAAGTCACTGAATGGTCCCTCCATAGAGGCTCCTTCTGTCTCATGGTCAGCAAAGACGAACCAAGAGGATAAAATAATGATATAAACGGTTACTGTGCTAGAGGCTCAGTTACTATGCTTAAGAATTTTAATTTGCTTAATTATCACAACCCTCCCAGGTGGTCTGCACATTTCCCCCATATTACAGACAATGAATCCAAGGACTGAGGAGCTGAAACTACTGTCTGCCGCAGTCCACAGGGAGGCCCGGTTTTATTGTAGCAAGAAGTCTGGTCCTTCAGTATTTTCTACTTCGAAGCACATGGCCTCTTTTTCCTAAAAAAGCAACTTTGAGAAACAACCATGCCACTCTTGATATACTGTCTGCATGATCCCTTGTCCAGCATCGGCACGGTCAAGGCTTGAGGTACATTACCTGAAAGTGAACTTGGTTTTGGAGAAAAACAAATGATGGCATTGCCTTGACTCTCCAAAGGAATCCAGAATTACTAAGTGATACCCTCCCCTGATATAACATAGGGGTTGTCAAGTGCTGGGGTGGGGAATAAGTGCAGATAGCAGCTGAAGCCTGGAGCACATGCCTGTCCCTGGGCAGCAAGAATGCCCTTCAGCTGTGGCATCAATGCTGAGATGACCCTGACCCGGCAAAAGATATCCAAATGCCATTGGATAATGGACAGCCTTATGTTGCTCCTAAGCAACATCAAATTTCAAATAGAAATTCTCTGGAGCTGACTAAGAAGGGTGTGTCATCTAGAGCAGGGCTTCCCTGGTGGCTCATTGGTAAAGACTGTGGGCCAACGCAGGAGATGCGGGTTTGATCCCTGGGTCAGGAAGATTCCCTGGAGAAGGAAATGGCAACCCCACTCCAGTATTCTTGCCTGGGAAATCCCATGGACAGAGAAGCCTGGTGGGCTACAGTCCATGGGGTTGCAAAAGAGTTGGACATGACTCGGGGACTAAACAACAACAGTCAACTAGAGCCCTGAGTGTGAGACAGAAAAGGAGCTAAGGCTGCATCATCTCCAGGGGATGCAGGAGACGGCTGCAGTCACTGTGGACGACCACTCCCTTTTTACTTCTCAGGTGGGCGGTTCAGAGTCAGCCTCCCCACTGTTCACAGACAAGGCTGCTTATAACAGAGTAGAAACAGGCTGTGGGGCCCAAGTCCTCAGATTGCATCTCAGAGAGAAAGGATTCCAGCCACACAGGGCTTCCTCTGATTGATGCCATTTCTCTGTAACAGAAACAGGGCTCTGAGCCAGAGCTCCACCCCCCTCACAACCCCAGAGAAACACACTGCACCCAAGGATTCTGGGACTGTATTCCCAAGGTATGCTCTGCATGCTCCATGGTTACCGGGTTTGGGTACCTGGCCCAGGACCTCTTATCTACTGATTTAGTGGTGGGACGATATACCCTGGAAAACCCCAGAAATACAATAACACGAACTATAATTCCAATGATAACATGACACAACGCCTTCTCCCTGACATCATATGTCAACACTTTTATTATGTGTAATGAGGAAATCAATCCTGAATATTCATTGGAAAGACTGATGCTGAAGCTGAAGCTCCAATACTTTGGCCACCTGATATGAAGAGCCGATGCACTAGAAATGACCATGATGTCAGGAAAGATTGAGGACAGGAGGAGAAGGAGGCGGCAGAGGATGAGATGGTTGGATGGCATCATCAACTCAATAGACATGAGTCTGAGCGAACTCCGGGAGATAGTGAAGGACAGGGAAGCCTGGTGTGCTAAAGTCCATGGGGTTGCAAAGAGTCGGACAGACTGAGCAACTGAACAACAACCATAGTGTACAACTGTATGATCATGTGGGCTTCCCTGGTGGCTCAGATGGTAAAGAATCTGCCTGCAATGTGGGAGATGTGGGTTCGATCCCTGGTTTGGGAAGATCCCCTGGAGGAGGGCATGGCAGGCTACAGTCCACGGGGTCACCAAGAGTTGGACATGACTGAGCAACCAAGCACAGCAGAGCAATGTAATAATGTAGGGCTCCCCATGTTGCCACTCACACCACAGAATGGTGAAGTAGGGGGTTATCTGGAGGCATTTACACAAGACTTCATAGAGTTCTTAGAGTTCTGAACTTCTTAGAGTTAAGAGTTGGGGTTGAAGTGGTGAGATCAAGGGGCTATTTGTAAAATGCAGAATCTTCTTAAGAGAAAGCCAATTCACTCCCTGTTCCTACTGAAACTTTACTGGCCTGGCTGCATTCACCCCGTGGGGGCCACAGGCTTATTCCAGCTCTAGGAGATTAGGGATTTAAGAGGGAAAAAGGGGAAAATTATAACTCAGAGATAGTGTACTCTGTGCGCTTAATTTGCAGGGCTTTGTGGCTGAGAAAAATAGATGTTGCGATCTGCCTTTGTTGAGAAGGTGACATCTGGGTTCATTAAAGGTGTACAATAGATTTGGATAAAGGCTATTTTTCTCAGTCATTAAATTGGTTTTTAGGAACTTTACACTCTCCTTCATTTGAACAATTATTAAACTATAAAATAGAATTGCGCAATTGCTAAAATCATAATCTGAAATTTTACAGCCAGCTATAAAATGCTATATTATTAAACTATACTGAAGATGCTCAAGCCCATTACAACTTTTTAAATGAATTATAAAACCCTTTACTGCTGATAAAATAATCTTAAATTACAGTATTGTGGATTCCAACAATATGTTGAACTGAAGTCAGCTACCATGCAAATATGCCAATCACAAAGAAATCATTACTTGAATTAAGTTTGCAGAAGCCCGAAATCTGATAGCATCTGATTCAGCACGGCAGACAACACCTGATGTTTGTAGGCTTCTCAGGAGAGCTGGTCCCCTAGGGAGGTGCCTTTCCTCTCCCCATATTCCTTCAACCACAGAACCACCAACAGTCAGAGCCTCTCATGTTCAAAGGCTACACAGGGGACATTTAGCAGAGCCCTGGGGGTTGAAGAACTGCTTATGGTAGCAGCAAACTTCTCCCCTTAAAGTCACTCCATAGGTGAGGTTTTTAAAATGCCAAATGTTTTGTTGCTGAGTACCTGCCATCTGTGTTATGTTATGGGCTCAAAAATTCATACATTGAATTCCTAACCTTCAGTGATCTCAGGATATGACTTTCGGTGGGGTGGTCACATAGGTGACAGTGGATGGAGACAGGGTCTTTAAAGAGATACTAAGTTAAAATGAGGCCATTAGGGTGGCCCCTCACCCAGTCTGACTGGCATCCTTATACAAAACGGAAATTTGGACACACAGACTCCAGGGTGTGCACACACAGAGTAAGGACACAGCAAGAAGGAAAAGTATTTACAAGCCAAGGAGAGACGCCTCCAGAGAAACCAAACCTGTTGACACCTTGACATTGGACTTCCAGCCTTCAACACTGTGGGAAGGACTGCATTGGCCAAAAAGTTTGTTCGGGTTCCCTACTCAATACATTTCTGTTGTCTTACCCGCTGAGTCTACGGTACTTTGTTAAGGCTGCCCCAGCAAATGAACAAAGGCATGACGCTGCACTCTGGGCGACAGGGTGATGTGCATACGCACCTACTAGGAAGCCTAGGCTCCGAGATGAAATTCCTGTGTTTTGGTACCCGTTTTACCCTGCAAGCTTCCATTTCCAATAGGCTTTGACTACACAGTTGAAAATGCGTTCTGGCATGCTGGATTGTATGGCAGCCTTAACAGAGTCCTCCCCAATTCTGAACTCTGAATTCAAGCACTCTCCTGGATGAAGGGCTTTGAAAACGCTCTACAAGCAGTTATTTCCAAAAGCGTTTTTACAACAAAAGCCTATTTCCTCCCGGGGCTACCGTGGGTGGATTCTAGCACCTGAAGCCGGGAAGATTAAGTCCCAGGAGGTCACTGTCAGTCTCCACGCTGTGAGTAGCTGGGCCCATCACACAGGCCCTGGGGCCACTTGGCAGTCTGATCCCGAGCTCTGTCACCAGGCTGCTGGGGGAACCCAGGGGCCGCAGTGGGTGGGGGGCCCTGAGGTTTCCTGCTTCTGCTAAGGGAAGACCACCCCCACCCTTCCAACTCCCCGCAGCTCATTTCTCCCAGGACATAAACTCCGTCTGAGCAGGAGAGCATTCTGCAAAGGAAACTCCAGGTGCAGCAAAAATTTGGATTTTTTCTTTTTTTATGACACATGAAACAACAGTGGGTGCTAGAAAACACTGTGTATTACACAGAAATGACGGCAGCCTCACAGAAACCATAAACCAAGCGCCACAAATAACATACCGCACCAAGACTGTTTTCTTAAACAGAAGGCCCGGGAAATGGCACCCAGAAGTCACATTTATCTAGATTCAGCACATGTGCTGAGGGCTCAGTGCTGATCCGTCTGGTACTGGCCTCATGATCCCAGTGGGTCCCAGCCCTTCCTAAAACTCCCCCAGCCTCAAAGTCCACGCAGGAGAAACCCAACTGCAGTTTGGTCTAAACACTTCTATCCAATCTGGTTGCAGAGTAAAAGTCTTTTGATGTGTCACTTATCTGGGATGCTGGCTGGGTGAAATTATCACTCAGAGGGGCTGAGGCCTCAGAGGAGGCCCGAAGGCCGCAGTCACCTGCGGGTCCCTGAATGATGAGAAGCAGGTCAAATACTTCTGTTAACACCGCTTAGGACTCTATCACGGGCCTCACTCTGAGGCGAGTGTGGCCTTGGGGGAGTTAAGTGTCGCAAATTGGGCATGTGGTGGTCACAAGAGCCCCTTTTCGTTGCTCTTGCTGGCACAACTTAGAAAGATTTGGTCCAACGCACCCGTCTGCTCTTCCATCTCCTGATGTTCCTCACCACACACAAGAAACCCGAAAAGACTCTCACATACCGCCATCTCCCATATTAGTAGAAAGAGGGCTTTTGAAGCAGCCCTCATTTCCTGGGCGAGTGTGTATGCTCATTTGTGTCTGATTCTTTGCGACCCTGTGGACTGCAGATCGCCAGGCTCCTCTGTCTATGGGATTCTTCAGGCAGGAATACTGTATTCCAGGAATACAGGAATACTGAAGATCCTCCGGGGGGTCTTCCTGACCCAGGGATCGAACCTGAGTCTTCTGTGTCTCCCACACTGGCAGGTGGATTCTTTACCACTGAGCCGCCTGAGAGGTCCCCCACCAGGGGTGAGTATGT
This sequence comes from Bison bison bison, assembly GCF_000754665.1. Classification (NCBI taxonomy): domain Eukaryota; kingdom Metazoa; phylum Chordata; class Mammalia; order Artiodactyla; family Bovidae; genus Bison; species Bison bison. Next base: position 14,983,734 of record NW_011495018.1, on the reverse strand, counting down.
CCTGCTGGGGACATTTGCTAGGTGTGTGGGTCCACTTTTGGTTGTCACAGTTGGGGAAAGGGGCTCCTGGCATCTAGAAGGCAGAGGCCCGGGGTGCTGCTCAACAACCTACCAGGCACAGGGCAACCCCCAAAACAGAGCATTACCAGGCCAACAGGTTAATAGGGCTGGAACTGAGTAAGCCTGACCTACAGAACTCTTCCATTCACAACCAAGAGGTCACTGAACAGCCTTTACGGAAGTTTCCACGACTGAATTTTTAGCCAGTTGGTCAGAAAAGCAGGTGGCCTGGAGACCCCTGAAGTTTGGCTGGCATCTGAAGTGGGCAGTCTTGTTGGGACCGTGCGCTTAACCTGTAACATCTGTGCTAACTCAGGGGGCTAGCGTTGGAATTGAGTTGTACCGCAGGACACCAGTTGGCATCAGAATAAGCATCATTACCTTTCTTTATGCTGGTTTATGAACCAGTCTGGCACCTCAATCTGCCAGATGTTCAACAAGAATTTAGGGACTGATTTAGTCTCTACTGAATGAAAAATGTTATCCAGAAACAAAAAGGTAAAATGTTCTGATTTACGTATTATACAGTATAGCCAGTTAAAAAGGCACAGAGGAGAAATAGGCTGCTGTTCAATTTCTCTTCTCCTGATCAAGCCTCTCTGTGTCTCAGGTCTATCATCTGAAAAACGGGAATCATAACAGTAGTAACCTCATGAAGTTACTATCAAAACTGAATGAGTTTATATACATACATATATATATATGCACACATACATATTGTTGTTCAGCTGCTCAGTCATGTCCGACTGTTTGTGACCCCATAGAATGCAGCATGCCAGGCTTCCTAGTCCTTTACCATCTCCTGGAGTTTGCTGAAACTCATGTCCATTGAATCAATGATTCCATCCAACTATGTCATCCTCAGTCACCCTCTTCTCCTCCTGCCCCCAATCTTTTCCAGCATCATATAGCATATAAATATATTTATGCAATGTGCTTAGAATAGTTCTTGACCCGCCGAGAGAACCATTTGCATATTTGCTTTATTAATACAAAACCATAAAAAGCAGAGGTGATGCAAGTTACCAAAGAAAATAGCTCTAGGATCTGTCATATGAATAGATTTTAATGTTTCCTAAAGTGGGGTTTGGGAACCACTTGCATATGGGACATTATTTAGTAGCATAAAAACATTTTTATTACTTTAATATATATAATGATTTTTTTTAATATAGAGAGCTATTGCATTGACTCTGGTTTCACAAATGTTATTAACGGTATACCTATTAATAGACATTGAGTTTAAAAATAAATATTAGGCAAATAAGAGCGCTGGTGGAATGCAGAAACAGGAAAGACTGCAAACTCTTGGTCTTTGAGGCTAAGAGGCAGGGTTAGCTCTCAAACACTATCTTTTTAGCAAATAAGAGTGCTTCCTTTTTACCAGCGTGTCACCTCTTCCCAGTGTCAGCACTAGTTAAGGAGATGTGGCGACGGCCTAGGGCAGACAGTCCTACTCTGACACCCAGGCTGGACCAAGACCTGACTACTGTCATAGCTCCAAGTTCACAGCACCGAGAATCTGCTTTTAGGCAGTTCTCTCATGAGACTCCTGGGCATGGAGGGATGGAGCTTCAAACAGTTCTAATCCCAGGTCCTTTCTTTATTGCCTTGGGTTTCCTTTTCTTCTTGGCCGGCTGTCCATAGAATATTCCTTCCCTTCCCCTCCTTCCTTGGGACATCCTACAATGACCACATAGAGAAAGCAGCAGGGTATCATGAGGTTCAAACCCTTCTTACAAGTTAAGGAAGCAAAACCTAAAGGGCTCCATCTTTCCTCATCCATGTCCCCCTCACCCCCAGCCCAAACCAGAGAACAACCTTCCTGTATGGCTCCAAGATCCAGAGCTAAAGCTCATCAATCATGGTAACAGCAGCCACCTCCAAGTGCAGAGGGCTGGCTAGTCACGCTGAGCCCTCTGCATAGTGGCACTGGTTCTCTAATCCTCACAACAAACCCCAGAGGTGGGTGATAACTTACAGGAGACATTTAGAGACAGTAAGAAATATGCCCCAGGGCAGAGAGCAATGGGAAGTGACTAGGAATCTCACTCAAGTTCAACCAACTCCAAAGCTGGTGCTCCTCCCAGCAAAGCAACTCTTAGGCTGCCAACCACAGGCTGAAAAGGAGGCACCTGCAAGGCAGCTCTAACCACTGGCAAGCATGGCAATGAGTCCAGGGGACAAGTCCGCCATGCAAGGGACCGAGTGTAGAATAAGCATCTCTCCCAGCAGTCAGCCTGTGCAAAACCCCACCACCCTGGCCTTGCTCTCCAGCGCCTCTTCTCCAGAAGATTAACGGGACGCCAAAGCACCCCATTGCTCTGCTAGCATAAATTGCAAGGAAAACATTTAGAATATTGATTAAGTGCTTCATGCTAGAAGATTTAAATTTACCTCCTGTATTTCCAGGATTAGCTGACATAATGGGGTCAGTCTGCTGGCACAAATGATTTACAGAACACCCACTGGCAGCTTTCCTTTTAAAACTCAACACTTAAAATTTTCACTGGTCACAGCCAGCAGAGTCCTGGGTATTTAGCAGGGTTGGATAATTGCCTTCTTGCCATATTGAGACTTTTGGGGTTTGGCCTGTCTGGGAAGAGCTTCAAAATCATTTCTGGTCTGGTCTGGCCCTATCCGGGCAGATGGACTTTGTTTAAGGTCTGATGAAGTACTGGGGCAATGGAAGGGTAAGGCATGCTGTTTTTCCAAGATGGAAGATCTTCTTTCAGATAGAGATTTTTGCAATATTCTAATATTCAATATTCAAACATTCTAATATGTATGAGTTAAAGAGGTTATATGCAGAGGTTAAAGACAGCCAAATTGCATCACCCCCTGCCCCTACTGGGCTTTCCTGGTGGCTCAGCTGGTAAAGAATCCACCTGCAATGTGGGAGACCTGGGTTTGATCCCTGGGTTGGGAAGATCCCCTGGAGAAGGAAATGGCTACCTGCTCCAGTATTTTGGCCTAGAGAATTCCATGGACTGTATAGTCCATGGGGTCACAAAGAGTTGGACATGACTGAGCGACTTTCATTTTCACTTTTCACTTTCCTGCCCCTACTACCAATCTGTAAATGTTGTGCTACAGCAAACAAGGGGCTTCCCTGGTGGCTCAGTGGTAAAGAATCCGCCTGCCCATGCAGGAGACGTGGGTTAGATCCCTGGGTTGGGAAGATTCCCGGGGGAAGGAAATGGCAACCCCTCCAGGGTTCTTGCCTGAAAATCCCATGGACAGAGGAACCTGGGCTGCAGTCCATGGGTTTGCAAAGAGTTGAACACAACTTAATGACTAAACAACAACATTCAAGCGCCCAGCATATTTCTATAAACTCCAAACTGTACTCGGCCAAGAGAAGGGACTGTGCTGAGCGGCCAGGCAGGTGCAGACCTAGCCTGAAATCAACTGAATCCAGGTGGTCTGCTCCAGAAAAAAAATGCCCACCTCAAAGTCTTTGCCCTCGTGGCCCACAGAGGGCCAGCACGGTCCTTCTCAGGGCTAGCACAGTCTGACTGCCAAAGAAAATGACACGATTGTTGAAGTGGGGAAGGGACAGCCAGGCTTTGCATTGCTGACTTTAGGAATAAGCATTCTTGCAAAAATTATTCATTTAGACCCTGCTCACATCTCCCTTCTGATTGAAAAAGTTGCTTTTATGAATCCTCCCCTAGAATGCTGCCTTAAAAGTCCCACTAGGATGAGGGGAGGGGACTTAAACCCGAGATGCACAACTGCTGTCCCTCCATGTCTCACTCACAGATATGTTTTTCTGGTTCATAAAAACAAACTGACTTTGGATGTCACTAGCTGTGTTCCCAAGAGTCCCCACCAAGTGCCCACAACCACCTGACCTCCATCCTGCAGCTTTGGCTCTGAGGGTGTGTCCCCACCTATCAGATTTTCTTCTCTCAATCACACATCACATCCCCTTCCAAGAAAAGGGACAGAGGCAGTGAAGATTTCTCAAGGATCCTCAGCACTAGTCCCAAGGCTATATCCCCCAGTCTGTACAGTCTTATTTGATCGTTGTAAGCTAGGGCCGAAAAAAAGGCTACTTTAAGAGGTTGTCACTTTAAGCCACCAGAGTTAAGTGATGTTCAACAATGCAAAGTAGAGATTTTTTTCTAACACCTACATTTCCAAAAGATATTTACTTTAAATAAGTGACAAGTACAGTCCATTTGATTTAAATATGCTGAGCTTTTTCCAGCTCCCAGGCCACTCAAATGCACAGAAGATGAAATAATTGGTAGGATTTTTAATGTTTCTTTATCATGTGACCACTTTGTACAAGTCAAAGGGATATGCCAATAATAGCACAGCCTGTGTCACGCTTGTTACTAATATGCCTGCCAATTAATCCTGACATGGGAGCTTGGCTGGTTACCCAAAACCTGGTATTTTATCACCTCAGGGGGTTAGCTCTTGGATGTTTCTATGACATTTTATACTAATCAATCAATTTTGCTTTTTTTAAAGCTGAGCCTTTCATAGGAACTGCAGATGAGCCCTATGCACACCACACCCAAAGCTACTCTTTTCCTCAAACAGAATTGTGTTTGGTTTGTTGATAATTACACTTTGAAACCGACTTTTGAAAATGTTTATTCTTATTTCTTCCCTTCCAAGGGGGAAATCTATCTCAAATGTTAAGACAGAAACCCAAGTCCCTCCGAGTTTTCTCATATTATTGTATATTTAAAAATATTACAAGAGGGTGCTTCTCAAGGGAAGTGAACTTTAAAGCTGCCAAAGATAGTTGACTTTCTCCAAATCTGTTACCAATGGATCCCAAGCTGGTTTAAGTCAGTTCTATTCTGAGTAATGACACATGCACTGGGACAAACGCCATGCTAAGATATTTCTAGGACCCCCTGGCAAATGGTAATTTGTCTGAAGACAGCCAGGCAGGCAAAGGAAGGACAGATGGGAAGAATGAGTCTCCTGGGAGCCCTATGTTGAAGCAGGAGTCCTAAATCAACGCCAGGGACCACGTTCTCATGGGCTAAGTCCCATTTCTCATCAGTCACTCATCCCTCCCGATCCTCTGGCTTCCACTGATTCTTTCAACCATTCTTAATGTAGGTCATTTTAAAGAGATCATCAAGCTGCAAGAAGTTTCACTGGCAAACTTTGTCTTTCCTTTATACTCTCTCTCCTGGGATTTAGTCTTGAAACATCCCTGCCTAAAGCATGAGCTTTCTGTTTTTTCCATCATTCGAACTGCTGCCTTCAGGAAGCACTGGGACACATGGGTCTGTCAAATCCAGCTTCTCCTTTCCTTTTTTTCTATCCTCCCTACCCTGCTACAGCTTTATGGAGGTATAACTGACAAATAAAAATTGTACTGACTTCAGGCATACAACTTGATGTTTCAATATATGTGTATATTGGGGGCTTCCTTGGTGGCTCAGATGAAGAATCTGCCTGCAATGCAAAAGACCTAGGTATGATAGTTGGGCCTGGAAGATCTCCTGGAGAAGGGAATGGCTACCCACTCCAGTATTCTTGCCTGGAGAATCACATGGGCAGAGAAGTTTGGTGGGCTACAGTCCATAGGGTCCCAAAGAGTCAGACACAAATGAGCAACTAACACTTTCACTTTCATACACTGTGAAAGGCTTACAGCAGTCAAGCTGAGTAACATATTATTACACACCTGACATAGTTAGCAGTTTTGGGCGTGGGGCGGGGTAAGAACAACTAACATGTATTCTCTAAGCAATTTCAAGCATGTAATATGGCCTTGCTAAGTACTGTCGCCATGCTATATATATCCAGATCTTGTTCATCTTGCATGTCTGAAAGTTTGTACCCTATAACCAGCATCTTCCCATTTTCCCCACTCTTAGCCCCTGGTAACCACCATTCTAGTCTCTGCTTCAAACAGTTCAACTTTTTTAGATTCCACATATAAATGAGATCATGAACCTAGAGGACATTATGCTAAGTGAAATAAGCCAGACACAGACAAATACTGCATGACCTCTTTTTCTATTTTTTACTTTTTCCTCTCTATCCAGTCCTAATTCAAAGAAAGAGCCCAGGTCATGGAGCAAGGTGAACGTGCACTGGCCTCGGAGTCAGACATCTTAGCCCCACCAAAGAATTACTGTGCGATCTCAGTTAAGTTCCTAGCATGTCCCTGCCTCAGTTGCCTCATTTGTAAAAGAGAAGGATGACTACCATACCTGACTGTGGGATGCTGTGAGGACTAAAAAGCACAATGCATGTGAAATGTTTCACAAAATGAAACTCACTCTACAACTGTTAGTGCTAACTCACACCACCGTTCCCCAGTGTAACACCCCAAGCAAAGCACAATGCCACCATCCATCTCTTGCAAAGGGACTAAATGGCCAGCTGACTTGGGATTAAGCATCACATGTGACATTCTGGAACATTTACTCTACCCCAGGCAATGAAAAATTACCACCATTTAATCCTCTCAATCTAGCAGCTAGGAAGTCTGACTCTTTGCAACCTCGTGGACTGCAGCTGGCCAGGTTCCTCTGTGCATGGGATTTCTCAGGCAAGAATACTGGAGTGGGTTACCATTTCCTTCTCCAAAGAAGTCCTAGCATTTTGTAGATGAGGAAGTGGAGGCTTGGAGAGGTCACAGCGTTGGTGAGGATGAGAGTGTGGGTCTGCACACATGCTTGACTGCAAAACCCAAGCCCTCACCCCTTGCCTCACATGTGCAAAAATGAGCTCTGATAGGGAGTCATCTTAGGAGGTAAGGTGAGGTTTCGTGGAACCCTTAAGAGCTCCCTAGAAGTAAAATGCTGTTTAGCTCCCAGGTGGGTGGATTGTGCGTGTGTCATCAGGAAGAGAGGTATAGCTGTCCCCCCGCTTCCTCTGTATTCCCCCGTCTCCACTGCCCCACTCTGCTGAGAAGTTAAATGGCAATCCTGAGAGAAACATCACGCTTTAATTGTACTTAGTCCCTCTGTTTATGAGGCAGAGTCCCTACCACTAATATAGGAGAAGGAAAGGCTATTTCTTAGGAATAGATCTCATGGATCCCCTGACGTTGTCAGGGAAACCCTGCCTTGGTATAGGGTTCCCCTTACAGGGGAGATGGTCGAGCAGATCTAGATGGAGGTAAATACTGGTGGCCAGACCAAGCACCACACCCCAAAAAGCAGAGGACAGATGACCTGGTGGGGTGAGGGCGGGCAGGGAGATGCAGAGAAGAACACCTCCTCATGGCTGGCAGATTGCTCTCCCATGGGGAAAAACTGATTTCAAGGAGCTTCCAAAATGACTATTCTTCTGAGATGCCACCTATTCACAGAGTCTGAACTTCCAAAGACACTGACCAGCTGCATCTTGCCTACTGTTTGTACATTCACAGAGGACAGAATTTCAGTTTTGAATGCCCACCTCCATGAAGTTTCCAGAACACCAAAGGAGGTTAATAAGCAGGCTGGACACTGCCTCTGCCGTCAAGCTCCATGTACTTTAGACACGAGCAGAGAAGAACCTGTTTCTGCTGCAGCCAGAGCTTTGCCTCTTCCTGTGGTCAGGAACCACCTCTGGCCACTGTTGTCACCTCATTATAACAGGGTCCTGTCCTCATCTGGCCACCAGTCTTTATTGATGCTGGAGTCTGAGCGGACCCGATAAGAACTGAAGGCTGACCTAGGAGGAAGCAGGACACTGAGGCTTGGCCACAGAGAAAGAAGAGACTGCTCTGTGGTGCTACATCTGCTTCTAGACACATCTCTAACTAGCTGGTGACTTGGTGCAAGCGGCTTCCCCTCCCTGAACTGCAGGGCTCTGCTGCAGGGTGGTTAGATGCCGCAGTATTCCCCAAGCCTCCTCCTACTTCTGGCATTTTATGCATGGTGCTTTTGAAGATGGGGACAGCTCAGGAAATGCTTTAGAAGTATGAAGAACATCTGGTTGACCCTGAATGCCTTCCCACCCACCTTCTCCTTAGTCTTCTGTGTGAGTGCGTTTGAGAGTGTGATGTTGGTAGGGACCCAGGAGGACGAGAACAGAAACATAGCTCAGCTGAATGGCAGGTGGGATATCTAAGAAGAAGAGGGCAGTGTTGGGGCGAGAAGATAGCAAGCAAAGCAGAAGGAGAAAAACTGCCCCCGGGACCTCACTGGTGGTCCAGTGATTATGAATCTGCCTTCCAATGCAGGGGACGCAGGTTTGATCCCTGACCCATTTCAGGAGATGAAAATCCCACATGCAGCGGGCAACTCAGCCTGAGGACGGCACTAGAGAGAAGGACTAGCAAGGAGCCGGAGCGCCACAACGAAGGATCCCACGTGCCACCACTAAGACCCAGCATAGCCAAATAAGTGAATAAATAGTGTAAAACAGAAAAAAAGAAAAACTGCCCCCATACTTTCTAGGGAACAGACGAGGCGGTGAGTCGAGACGGTATTCGCAGAGAAGTTTCTGGTAAGTGTTCTGGTGAGGGGGATCTCGGTGGGGCCCTGGGCGGGGGTGGTGGAGAGGTGGGAGGACATGGTTCTGTGACAAGGCTGAAGGGACAGCACTGTGCTTGGCACATGTCCCTTCCCCTAGCATGGCAGGAGGCAGCAGTCGCCACGTGGTCAACACTGCCTCTCACATCCAGGAGGAACCGTGGAAAGAACACAAGCCTCTGGATTCCAGGGCCGGTTCCATGACTTGCCAGCTCTGTGTGCTCGAGCCGAAGTGTCCCCTCACTGAGCCCCACATCCTCTGATGAAAGGACAAGGTGAACAACGCTGCAGTAAGAGCACAATCATACCATCCCTCCCCCAGCCCCCAAGAGGGTAGTATCCGAGGAGGTGAGGTGTGTGGAAATCCTTGGCAAGGATATGAAGAGGTTCCCAAATAGCTGAATACTCATTATGATGAAAAAAATAAAAAGGCAGAATAGGCACTCTGCTTTGACTAAAGTCAGGAAATGACCATTCGTAGGTCACTGTGGTCCTGGCCCTTAGAGATCTGCCTCAACCCCAAATAAGCCTCTGGGCCATTTTCACTGGATTCTGTTCACGCGAGGGGCTTTCAGTGCAGTGTTTCACAGCAACTCAAACGAAAGAGTATCTTCTTGTGCTTCCTGAAGAATGAAGCTGTCCAGGATGCTACATTTGCCTTAATACTTCACTAATAACACTGTCTCTGGTATAGCTTAAGACATAGTTAAATACTCCACATTGAGTCTAAATGCTAGTGATGGAGACAAAGCCAAGGGCTCCCAAGACAATCCTCTGAATGGGAGAAAATATTTGCCAAGTGATATGACTGATAAGGGATTAATATCCAGCACATATAAACAGTTCATACAACGTAACATCAAAGAAATAAACAACCCAATTAACAAATGGGCAGAAGAACTGAATACACATTTTTCCAAAGAGGAAATGCAGATAAAAACCACAAGGAGATATCATCTCACACCTGTCAGCATGGCTATCATCAACAAGGACACGGACAACATGTGGAGGATGTGGGAAAAGGGGATTCTTGAGTACTGTTGCTGGGAATGTAAGTCGGTATGGCCACTGTGGAAAATAGTATGGGAGGTTTCTCAAAAAAAACTAAAGACAGAGCTATCACATGAGTCTGCAGTTCCACTCCTGGGTATATATACAAGGAAAACAAAATGCTAATTTGAAAAGATACCTGCACCCCAATGTTCACAGAAGCATTGTTTACAATAGCCAAGACACGAAAGCAGACTAAGTGTCCATCAACAGATGAATGGATAAAGAAGGTACACCCACACACAACGGACAACCACTCAGCCATTAAAAAGAATGGAACTTTGCCATTTGCAGCAACACGGATGACCCTGGAAGGCATTATACTAAGTGAAATAAGTCAGACAGAAGAAGACAAATACTGTATACCACTTATATGTGGAATCTAAAAGATACAATAAATTAGTGAATATAACAAAAACAAAGCAGACTCATGGACAGAAAGAATAAACTAGAGGTTACAAGTACAGAGAAGGGTTGGGCGGGGGGGGGGGCAATACAGGAGTGGGAGGCACAAACTGCTGGGTAGAAGATAGGTTCAAGGATGTATTATACAACACAGGGAATATAGACACTATTCTGTAATAGCTGTAAATGGAGAGTAACCTTTAACAGTTGTATAAAATTTAAAAAAATTCTTTTTAGAAAGCCAAGAGTTCCTTCTTCCTTTTGTGTATGCTGCTGCTTTGGACAGAACACTGAAAAGCATACTAAATAAACAAATAGCCAGCTCAAATCCACCACTTCGCAAACAGAAAGCTTAAGGATTCATCTGCCCAAGCCCCTCATTTTACTGCTTGGACCAAAGGCCCATGCCTCGTAAATGGCAGAGTTGGTCCCAGAGGCCATCTGTCTCTCCACTCTACAGTACATCATGATCTTCACCTCTTGTGGTTAAAATGCACTTTTAAGATTTAAACCTGAGCCGCATTCTATCTCTTTCCAACCATCTCTCAACGCATTTCAGAAAACGAGTCTGCGTCCCCACCCAGAAGACCGAGCCGACGGAGAGTTCGGGCCTCTTCTCTTACCTGTAAGTTTGCACAAGGTGGTAAAACATGAGTGGGGATTTCATTCTCAGAGCCTGCTGGCCCCAGGGGCTTGTTCTTGGCCCGGAAGGCTGTGGTGGTGGTGGCAGTGGTGGGCTGAACTGGGAGGGCTGGCTGCCACACAGTCACATCCGAGCCATTGCCAAAGGCTTGAATTGCATTTTCTGCAGTAAAACAGGAGGAAATCCAATTTCAAAGTCAAGCAGCAAATGTAACAGACAGGATACGTGAAGCCAGAGAGGCACACTAGAAATTCTGATGAGAGCACTGGACTTTTCTAAGCAAAACCCATCCATCCATCCACCCCCTACACACTGAGAGCCAGCCACGGGTCAGGTGCTCTAAAATCAATTCACTCATTAAACCCTGAACTGGACACTTAGCTATGCTCTGTAAGTGCAACAAATATTTACCATGTCCCTCTTCAGGTACCAAGTACTGAATAAGATCCTTTCCCTGAAACATCCATCAGTCAAGTCTTTTGAAACGTGACTCAAAATGGCCTCAGATCTGCTATTTGGGATCATAATCACTGTTCCATCTTTCAAAAAAATGCTTGTGTCAAAATTTTATACTAAAGGCAAGCTAATTAGTAAGTACCACATCCCTAATTATGAGACTGGGGTGACTCAGTAGCATTCATACGAATTCAGCAGGCAGTGAAATCAAACAGCAAAAAAAAAAAAAAGTGATCTGCTACCAAAGAGCACCTACTATGAGCTCGGCATTTCTCAAAGTATAAACACAACCGATTTCTTTAAAAGAAAAATATATCCCAAACCTCATCAATAATATATCATGAAAATGTAAGCAAGATTATTTTTTTCCTTTCTGCTCCCAGTCTTCTGAACAAAATCTGCATAATTAGGAAGGTGCAGCCCTGCTTAAATGAAAAGTTTAAAATGTAAAACTTTAAAAGCTTATTACAATTTCATGGGATTAGATTGTTTTTTATGGCAAGAGTAAATTGGTTGTGTGTTGTTTCCCTCCCCGAGATGAATAAAAAACAGGTTTTAATCAGGTCCTCAGGGATTTGGCCTGGATTTAGGAATTTTTTTTTTATTTCATATTCATTGTATAAGAAATCAAACTCTTCCATTTGGGACCTGAATGTGCAAATTGTTAATATATGACTCTTAGCTGGCATTTTTCGATATACGAGACAGAATAATTTAAGCCTAATCTTCCTCTCAGAAGTGACATTTTGTTCTAAAATTGTTATCCTTGAAGTTCAGCAAATTGGAAGCTTGTTTTTGAAAACTTTACATTTTTTAGTCTGTAGGAAACAGCTTCAAATTAATATCAATGCTTCTTGAGCTCCCAGCTGGGTTACAGAGCTTAACGGGTGGGTGGAGGGTAAAGAAGGTGGTACTTGGGCAACCAGTTTCCTTCAATGACCCCGGACTACAACAATAAAACAAAACCTTCCTTTGTCCCGTTAAGGCACGTAGATTCAGGAGACCCACGTCATTTGTTGGAACTGTGATTTCCAGCATGTTTGCCTTGTCATTTGGGAAGACTGTCCACTTGCTCACTCAGTCATTCAGGTGTCAATGGAATACCTACTAAGTGCCAGGCACCGTTCTGTGCTGAGAATCAGCAGGGGACGAACGACACCAACACGACAGAGAAGTCCCTGTCCTCCTGGAGGCTATATTCTGGTTGAGGAGGCAAACAGAGGAAGTACACAATACACTGTTGCTGTTCAGTTGCTAAGTCATGTCTGACTCCTTGCGACCCTATGAACTGTAGCCTGCCAGGCTTCTCTGTCTATGCGGTTCTCCAGGTAAGACTACTGGAGTGGGTTGCCATTCCCTTCTTCAGGGGACCTTCCCTTTCCAGGGACTGAACTCGGGTCTCCTGCACTGCAGACAGGTTCTTTTACCCTCTGAGCCACCAGGGAAGCAACAGATTGGCGTCATGCTTGTGCTAGGGGAATTAGAGAGGTTTGGTTAATTTGAAGGGATGGGGAACTGGGTTATTACATTTGGATTGAAACCTACAAATTCCAGTTCCTTCTACCCTAGGGCCTGTTGCAAGAGGCTGAATTTAGTCTTTGTCTTTGGTAGGCTGTGCTCCATCTAATCAAAGTATAAATGGAATGACTATGAAAAATTCTGGCTGGCTTTGGTCCTCATTGAAGACCAAATGTGTTTATGTTTATTAAAAAATCATTAGCATTAAGATGCCATTCTTCCCTTCACCAAAATATTATTAAGCAGGGACCACTTTGATTTCTCTCTGAGGCAGTGGTTTTCCAGCCCAAGTGAGTATAATCTTTTTTTTCTCACACTGACCTCTGTTGTCATTGCTTTATCTTCATTAAAACCTGGATTCTGCCAGAAGAGTGTGCAGGACGTGAAAAAGAGGATACACACACACACACACAAACACACACACACATGATTTATTTCAGTCAAGACCAAAGAAGAGGCTTAAGGTATAGTTCCACGATATAGTGCCCAATGTTATTCTGGCAAATGTCTCCACACTTTAGACTGGTTTGAAATTTCACTTCAGCATCCAAAAGCTTGTTTTCATTTTAAGATGATCAAAGCATTTGGTTATAGCCAAGTACCCACTGAGTGAATCTCTTAGATTTCTCTTTTCAACAAAAGAAACAATGAGGAGGTTTTTGAAGTATCACTTAATAGCTTTCCTGTGTACAAGCAGTAAAAAGTTTGTTAATTCTTTAAAAATCAGTCAGAGTACCATGGAGAAATTGTCACCTAAGGGCACAGTGCTCAGAGGTAGGTGAACCTTGGCCCACGCTTCCCACTGGGAAGTTCTACCTGGTCCTTGACGTTCAGGCTTGTGTTTTTATCCACCAGCCCCTCAATCTCAGGCCTGATGCAGAAGCCCACGGGGTGCAGGGGCTGCAGAGGAAGGAACTGGGTGGGGCTTTGGATCCTATCTCTGGCGTGGCTGGTCTAGGTGAACACCAGCCGCTTATTCCACTGTGACATGGAGATACTATTAAGTGCATCTCCTAGGATTCTTGTGCAGGTTATAGTCAATGAGACAATGTATTGGGCTGGCTAAAAAGTTTGATCAAGTTTTCCCTAACATCTTACGTGAAAACCCGAACAAGCTTTTTGGCCAACCGGATATAAGTTACACTCCTCCTAAAAGGGAGTTTGCACACAGAGGAGGCAGCCGATAAATGAATGGTGGCTGCTGCAAGACACGAATGAGGTATTCGGCTGGATCTTTGCCTGGGGCACACATCTCGGTGGATAGGAGGGAGACCTGGCACAGTGCTTCGAAGTTCATTTGATGAGGCTCATTGTTCACACTCGTACATTTCTCTCTATCCCTCTTGCCCTGGGAAACGTGTTTCCAAATTGCCTAAAGGACCCTGCAATAATAATGGTACTGTTTCCAAGCAGAAACCTCCCCCCGACTCCCACCCCTAGCTCATCTCATCTCCGGAGGTATTCAAAGCTCCTGGCTGCATCACCAGCCCATTCCACTCAAGAACTGCTGCTTCTCCTCTGAGCCAACCCTGAACATCCAGGGGGCTATTGACGTTAACATTCTAATTTTTCTCAGAGCCCTTGGAGGCCTACCCTCATCTAACTTGCCCGAGTCTTTCACATTGTGTATGCTGCCCAGGTTTTAAAAACCTCTGGAACTGATGTGGGGCTGGTTGCCAAGATCAACATTTCATCTGTGGGTGGAAGTGTTCCTCCCCACACGCTGTGCCCTTGGCTATTGAGTCTTTCACTTCCTGGGGCCTCTGGACTTGCCACCTTGGCAGCACCCAGTTCATCACTTGCTCTGGTCCTGCTGCAACATGCAGTGTGGCTAAAAGGATCTGGATTCACCATGAGCGATCAGGGAAAAAAAAAAAGAGAGAGAGAGACACACACACAAACAGAGGAGGCGGACATAGGAAACACAAAATTACAGTCTGAACTTAGGGGAAAACGTTTGTGTGGCTGTTGTCTATTTTTTCAAACTCACTAAGACATGTGTTGTCCTTGAAGAAATTCAGAAATTTCGAGCATTCCTCCAGGTCGTTTCCGCTGTTGTTGCAGTCACACCAGGGGGCCACGCTGAGGCTACTGGAGTCTACGTAGTTGGGGGTCATGACTGTACCTAAAAGAGTAAAAACAAGGCGTTTTATTCTTGTGTGATGACATAAACTTTCCTATAGCCTGAAAAGAAACAAATGTTCCTCTGACTACGGATGCGCCGTGGATAACACCGTGGATAATTACAAACACTGTGTTTGCTGAGTGGGAAATTATGTTAAGCAGTGCATTTTCTCGGCAATTTATCTTGAGCACATAAAATAATTTACACATTTACTTAAAAAATTCTAACAGAACTCCTTGAGCTGCGCTTAGGGTATTTTTCTCTGCACAAATGGTATGGATGTCATGGAGCAGGAGAGAATTAACTTAGAATGCATGAATTGCCAAATCCCTTGCATTTTCTTGAAAACGTCATTAATCTTCACAAATAGATAGAGCTGGTTTTACATATCTTAAAAGGCCTTTTAGGACTTTGCCATCTACTTCCTTCGGAAGCAAATGGCTCCTTCAGAGTAACCCAGGGAAGCTTAGAAGCTTTCCTTATGGGTTACCCCATGTTCTAGATGTATTCAAGGACGCCTCTGCTCACTAGACTCTCAACAGATTTAAACAAGGTCTTCCAAGTTGTGATGGAATTGGAAACAAACAGTGGAAATTTCCTAAGCCAGTGGCTCCTCCAGTATTGTCTTAATAGTCCTCAAAAATCCTCAAAGAAATGCTGGGTGGTCTCTTGCCCACATCTTCCTGTGTATCCATTGTTCTTCTGATGAGTTCTGTATTAGTGCAAATAAACAATGCACTTACACTTAACACAACCCAAATGTCTTCTCCCAGGTGGCTCACACCAGGCAATGCCTACTCATGCCAAGAAGCCTTCTGTTTTTATATTATTTATTGGAAGTAAGAAGTAATAGGCAGTCCAGTGAGCCACAGGATATATTTGGTTCAGAAACAGAAAAAAAAAAAGAATTCTTTTTAAGCTCTTATGGATCAAGGGCCTATCTTCTTTGCTGTACGTTCCTTACTGACTTGAACTAAACAATGTCCCATTCTACCTTGGGAGGAAAACTTCGACCCACAGCAAAGAGAAGCTTGTAACTTTAGGTGAGAAAGAACAGGCACCCCCCCAACACTGAATGAAGAGGTTAGAGTATGTCTGCTAAGCACCCACTGTATGTCTGGCTCCAGAATGGATCCCTGACATTTGGAAAAGGTAGGAACTAGCTTTGTCTTCAGAGATCTTAGAAACCTATGACCAGAGTGGAGGGAAAGATCTGGACCCAAGAGAGAAATAAATTTTGGCTCACAGAATGCACTGTTTCAACTAGTTCTTCCCTTAAGTGATTTCATTATCCTCAGGTATGTAATAGTTTGTTGAGCTTGAACCCACATGGAGTTTTCAATGAGGATGTGCACCTCGAATGTGCAGACTAAGGTATTAACAGTGATTATATCTGCGAGTGGGGCTAGAGATCTTTTAACACTGTGGGTTTCTCTGCATTTTAAAAAACTCTTTACAATGAACACGACTTAATTCATTCTGTTATTTCTTAAACATGTAATTCTATCGTTGATAAATAATCCTTACTAGGGACTACTTTATTTAAGAGAAGGAAAATCTGAATGCAAATTTGGAGGAGTGACTTCCCTGGCCGCCCAGTGGTTAAGACTCCAGGCTTCCACTGCAGGGTGGTCATGGGTTTGATCCCTGGTCAGAGAACTAAGAAGCCGCATGCCAGTCCTGCCAGTCTCACAGCATGGCCAAATAAAAAAATAAATAAAAATGGAGGGCTGACTTAAGGAAGACAAGTTCATGGGACCTATCAGTGTGAATGGTCAGTCGCTGGTGAAAGGTATTACCCAAGACAGCACAGGTATCCTTGCAAATAAAATTGGGCTGAGTGTACAGCACCTGCATATCCCAGCATTCAGTAAGGCCAGTGATTTTCCCGGTGACTCTTGCTGAAGACATGCTGGCGACAAAGACTATGGTTTGTGCTGTCACTCTTGATAGGACGTTCTTCTGCCCAGGGACTAGTGTGATAGTGGCAGGAGCTGGCGCCCTGGCTGAGCCATCAGGCTTCTGACAACTGTGATTTTCCTCATCCTTCCCCAGCTTTCACTACGTGTTCCTTCTCACACGACAGTCGTGAGGGAGCCCTGCCTCCAAGGCTTCCCACAGCCCCGGTACCAGGAGCCTCATCCTTTTCTCCTGCTGCCCTGTTTATTTCTGGGCATGAACCTGCCTCACTCCTGTCCTCTCCCAACTCACCAGTGCCTTGCCTAATTGCACTGCTCTCCTGAATGCCAAGAACCTCAGGTTTTAAAAGACAGAACAAGACTACTTCTGCTATGTTTGTTGTCAGGGAAAAAATATTAGGGAAACCTCCCCCCGCCACCAGGAGCTGAATTACCCAGATTATTAATGGCAAGCAGAACACCAAGTCTTTAGGGATTTTCCTTCCAAAGGGCCATTTCAGGGAAACAGCCTTTCTGACTTCCCCAGACTGCATGACTTCCAAGCTCCCCCTCTCCAAAGTTATGTACTTCACTTGGTTTGACTTGCTCTCCTCCTCCATAACCATGCTTTCCCTGCTTACTTCTGTTCTGTGCAGTCAGTTCTTCAACTGAGATGCGTCCCCGGTCTTCACACTTGCTGCCTCTCTGCTCTTTAATAATCCCTGCCTTTGTGCATTCATTATTCTTTTACCCCACTTTTTTAGAGACAAGTCCTAAAGAACTGAACATCAAAACGCCAGCACAGAGGGTTCCGGGGAGATTTTTACAACAAGGCTACAGGCTACAATGGAAGGACTCTGGGTATTTGTGAACCAGCATTTTCTCCCATCCCATGTCTCCCCATCTTACCAATAAGCCCCGAGTAGGCGAGGAGGCAGTCAGCGTAATTTTCCTTTAGACAGCTGCTGACAGACCTTGACTCTGGCTGGCAGTTGGTGAAAAAATCGGCCAGGCGAGATCTGCAACAGAAGAAAGTTGGGGGAGGGGGGAGGATGTGTTTCAAAATAGCCCAAGCTTCTGCACAGACATAATTTTTCCTTATTCCTTTCTCGATAGGCATTTTTCAACATCCCCAAATACAGAGAGAGTAGACTCTTAAAAGGTTAGCATCTTCTCTTATATACAAGCCCCCGGCCATCCCCTCGCCCACCTGTGTCTGCTTCTTTGCAGAGAAGTCTTCAGGGCCTGCAACTGGAGAAATCTTGACGCTTTGAAGTTTCCCTTCAATATTTATTTCTGACTAGACTTATTTGCATCTTTAGGAAATATGCTTCTGCACACACTCACCGGAGATCCACAGTGGGAAAATATTTACTTTATACAGAAACATGTCCCTGGCGTCCAAATAGGATCCTACAGCCCATCTGCTCCCGTAGTTCCTAGTGGCTTTAAAAATATGCGTATCTGGTCTTCTAAGTCATCTCTCATCTACCACCCCAGGGAGGGCAGTAGTATATTCCAGCCAAGGGATGCTGAGGGGGAAGTTCGCCTTTCCAGCACTGCAGGGAAAGGCAAAAGGAACCGGGTGACACTGGCTCAGGATGCGACTGGCTGTAGGGGGTCCCCTGGTCGAAGTGCAGCATCTGTCTGCAGTTCGGGAAGCCTCCACGGGCCAGCGCAGTCCACCCAGAAGCCCTGGGTGGTGGTGAAGTTGCCGAAGTACAAAGGGGCTGCAGACATCACTGGTCTGCAGAGGAAAGGGGCTCTTTGTGGCCAACCGGCTGTTTTTCAGTCTGAAGAGGATATTGTTGGAGAAATTCTAAATGAGAACTGGGCCATCTCTGAGGTCATCCGAGCAGACAACAGCTCTGTTTCTATGTGAGGAACACAACAGACTTCAAGAGAAGCTAAATTATCTGGCGATTACAGGAGACAATGGATGGCTGTCTTAGCTTCTTCTCTTTAGTGCACTCGAGTTGGCAGCCAACATACCCAGGGCTGTTTTTACCTCTTTCCACCCAAGAAATTGTATTTACTTAGCATCTCTAATGGTATAAACAGGGTTGCCTGGGTGGGGCTGAGCAAGGTAGAATGTGTGGAGATCACAGGGGTTTGTAAAGGGTCTGTAGGAAGCATATTCTGGGCCCTTTTCCTACAATTTGAACTGGAAGAAGATTAAAAGGCCTGATGAAATGATCTGTGTGCACAGCACATTGGAAAGGCTGCACAGTGTTCCTATGGGATTGGTCTCTCCTTGAACCCATGTAAACAAGGCGTGTCTGAGCTTTCCTATCTGCGCCGATCTGTACACTCCGTATGTCGTGTGCCTGGTTCCATAACTGTGACTCCCCGGGGCAGGTGCTGGAGTTCTGTTTTATTTTCTTTGCACAGCACCTGACACTCCTCAGAATGCTTCCCAAGCGGGGCCATGTGGTGCAGTTAAGTGGCTTGGCAAAAATCCTCCAAATGAGGCTGGTGCATGCGTCTGTGTGTGTGTGTGTGTGTGCCCGCATCCCTCCCACAGTCTGAGCCTAGCTGGCGTTTTCTGACTCTAATTGAACACACCGAAGGGCGTAAAACCTGGCCATTTTCTGTAGCCTGGTTAAAGGATTTATCTTTCAGAAGAAATCCCTAAAGGTGACTCAGACTTACTCAACTGGCACCAATGGCATCCATCTTGGATCGAGTGTCAATTTCAGAAGAGTTTTCCTGGTCATGAAAGTTAATGATCTCATGGCACTGGGCTTCTAACTTTGCAGAGGCCAACTGTGTGGTTCAGGCAGCTGGGACTCCAGCTCTGCACACAAGCTGATCAGCTCCCTGACCTGGCAGCCCCGCGCTCCCAGCTGCCCCCCAGAGAGGGATGAAAGGTCGCACTGTCTCCAAGCCTCCTGCTTCTCGTAGTCTCTCGAGCAGACTATTAACTGAACAGCACCGTGACTCGGATTACTATCCTCCAGCGGGAGGCTAATGCCACCAGACTCATTTTGCTTAACAACCTCAGAATTGACTCACAATTGGACTCTGGAATGAAAGGCTAATTGAGTTAGTCTGCTGCAGAGAACATAACCCTGATTGGGAGGATAAAACTAGATATACTGCTCTGAGCATCACCCTGAACAGGCTGGTTTTGGAGAGAAGATTGTCAGCCCAGATCTCAGTACTAAGACAAAACCAGCCAGCGGATGGCAAGAGTTTCAAAAATAACGGTGAGCCCACGAGGCATTGCTGAAACATGAACATTTCGCTGGTTCCTTCACCTCTGATCCACCTCCCTCTGCCATTCATGTTTGGAGACACGATGATCACTTTATGGGATTCACATTTAACAGATACAAAAACTGAAGGCAGAAGAAGTTTATACGGTGGTTGCGCAAGCAGGTGGACTGGTACATTTTCATGAATTCTGCGAGTTGGTTAACTTCAAAGTGGTAGCTTGAAAGTGGACTAGGTAGGAGAATTTTCATCATGGTAATCTGCCAGCTCTACAAATCACAACTCTATGCTGTTCTTAGAGATCAGATCAGATCAGTCACTCAGTCGTGTCCGACTCTTTGCGACCCCATGAATCGCAGCACACCAGGCCTCCCTGTCCATCACCAACTCCCGGACTTCACTCAAACTCACGTCCATCGAGTCAGTGATGCCATCCAGCCATCTCATCCTCTGTCATCCCCTTCTCCTCCTGCCCCCAATCCCTCCCAGCATCAGAGTCTTTTCCAATGAGTCAACTCTTCGCATGAGGTGGCCAAACTACTGGAGTTTCAGCTTTAGCATCATTCCTTCCAAAGAAATCCCAGGGCTGATCTCCTTCACAATGGACTGGTTGGATCTCCTTGCAGTCCAAGGGACTCTCAAGAGTCTTCTCCAACACTACAGTTCAAAAGCATCAATTCTTTGGTGTTCAACCTTCTTTATGGTTCAGATCTCACGTCCATGCACGACTACTGGG
>NW_011495018.1:14904172-14962530 GCF_000754665.1 Bison bison bison | reverse complement strand
TTTTTCCATGATCCAGCGGATGTTGGCAATTTGATCTCTGGTTCCTCTGCCTTTTCTAAAACCAGCTTGAACATCAGGAAGTTCACGGTTCACATATTGCTGAAGCCTGGCTTGGAGAATGTTGAGCATTACTTTACTAGCGTGTGAGATGAGTGCAACTGTGCGGTAGTTTGAGCATTCTTTGGCATTGCCCTTCTTTGGGATTGGAATGAAAACTGACCTTTTCCAGTCCTGTGGCCACTGCTGAGTTTTCCAAATTTGCTGGCATATTGAGTGCAGCACTTTCACAGCATCATCTTTCAGGATTTGGAATAGCTCAACTGGAATTCTATCTCCTCCACTAGCTTTGTTCGTAGTGATGCTTTCTAAGGCCCACTTGACTTCACATTCCAGGATGTCTGGCTCTAGGTCAGTGACCACACCATCGTGATTATCTGGGTTGTGAAGATCTTTTTTGTACAGTTCTTCTATGTATTCTTGCCATCTCTTCTTAATATCTTCTGCTTCTGTTAGGTCCATACCATTTCTGTCCTTATCGAGCTCATCTTTGCATGAAATGTTCCTTTGCTATCTCTGATTTTCTTGAAGAGATCCCTAGTCTTTCCCATTCTGTTGTTTTCCTCTACTAGCACAATGCTCTCAAAATACCAGCATGGTGTAGTCAATCCCACAGATAAAGGAAGTATCTTTACTTCCTTCGAGTTCTTGGGAACTCAAAGTTCTTGGGAGTTGAATTTCAGAGCTTCCTGGATGAGCTACCTCTCCCATCCCTAATCACCTTTGTGTCAAATGACATGTGAAATGGTGTCATAAATTAACCTCCCATCTCCAGTATCTTCCAAAGAAAGAAAACAGTTCTCTCTAAAGATGCTCCCATCCCAACAACACAGCCACTGAAATCTCTCAAAGCAACGTGTGCAAATGATTACAGGTATTAACAAAGCAGCTGACTTCTTGTCCTTTGTATTGACTGAATGACGGGTCAAATGCATGTGTTAATAAGGATGAATGAGTTCCCTGTCCCTGAACCCAAATAACCTGCCATCTAGAAGCTGAGAGAAACAAGTAAAAAGATGATAATACCACTATGGCTAGTTCTCAATAAAAGACAGGAAAGGTTGCTAATAAAAGTAACACAACATGAATCAAGTGTTTAGAATATGTTAGGTACGTCTTCATATACTTTATATTTTTCCCTGGCAACTCTAATAAGGTAAGGACAATTACTCTGTTATCTTAATTTCACAGAGGAGGAAACAACATCTTATTGAGTTTTGACTAGAGTGAAATAGTGAATAGCAGAACCAGGATTTAAAAACTATGACAAACCTAGACAGCATATTAAAAAGCAAAGACATCACTTTGCTGACAAAGGTCTGTACAGTCAAAGCTATGGTCTTTCCAGTAGTCATGTACTCAATGAGAGTTGGACCATAAAGAAGGCTGAGTGCCAAAGAACTGATGCTTTGGAACTGTGGTGCTGGAGAAAACTCTTGAGAGTCCCTTGGACAACAAGGGGATCAAAGCAGTCAATCCTAAAGGAAATCAATCCTGAATACTCATTGGAAGGACTGATGCTGAAGCTGAAGCTCTAATACTTTGGCCACCTGATGTGAAGAGCTGACTCATTGGAAAAGACCATTATGCTGGGAAAGACTGAAGGCAGAAGGAGAAGAAGGTGGAAGAGGATGAGACTGTTGGATAGCATCAATGGACATGTCAATGGACATGAACTTGGGCAAACTCCAGGAGTTAGTGAGGGACAGGGAAGTCTGGCATGTTGTAGTCCATGGGGTTGCAAAGAGTTGAACACTTCTTAACAACTGAACAACAACAAATTCTTACTCTACAAGTTAAGCTTTTAACACAACAGGAACTAGTTTCAGAGAAGTTGTAATATTGAGACTGAGGCTTGGAGGATCAGTAGGATCCTTCAGGTAAAGGTGGAAGAGGGTGTTCTCTCTGCAGAAGGAAGCAGTAAGTGATAAAGTAACCACATTCATAAAAATCCCAGGAGAACAATCATAGAGTATTTGTACCTGCCAGGCACTGATCGAAGTGGCTGGCATCTATTCACATATTTAATTTTAACTGTAATAGTTGATACTCCCAGTCCCATTTAGCAGATGGAGACACTGAGGCAAAGAGAGATTAAGTAACTCCTCGGAGGTTGTAGAACTCTGTGCTGGAGCTGTAATGTGACCACATTCTATGGGACTCCAGAGCCACAGGACATTCTCAACCACTACACCTAACACACGGAGTCAAACAGACTCAGACATGACTTGGCAACTAAACAAAAACAGCAGCAGCAGCTAACACATGCCTCATCCAGAAAATTGTCAATTGTTCACTTGGGATGGCGGGGCCACAGGTGAGTGACAGGAGATGGTGCTGGCAAGATCAGCAAGGGCCTTGAATGACCTAAGAGGCTGGATTTTATCCTGAAAGCAGTGGGAACCACCAAAGGATTTTAAACAGAGAAATAACACGATCAGGTCTGCAGAAGAGAAGGACTCTTGGGTGTTTCCGTTCTTAAGCAAAGATTTGCTTGAAGCTTCTTCTGTGCCCTCCCTGCAATAGCAGAGATGAGAAGAGCAGGAAACTGGCCAAAGGAAGGAAGGAGGCTGAGCCAGTGAGTACCCAGAGGCAAGAACTGAGGACTAGAGGAGGAGGAGCGAAGGAGGATGCCCTGAATGGTAGGTGTTGAGTGAGTGAGTCAAAGTCACTCAGTCCAGTCCAACCTGTGACCCCATGGACTACAGAGTCCATGCAATTCTCCAGGCCATAATATTGGAGTGGGTAGCCATTCCCTTCTCCAGGGGATCTTCCCAATCCAGGGATCGAACCCAAGTCTCCCTCATTGCAGCCAGATTATTTACCAGCTGATCCACCAGGGAAGCTCATGGTGGGTGTTGATGGAATGAAAGTCAAGACTGGGGATTTCCCTGGTGGTCCAGTGGCCAAGAATCTGACTTACAATGCACGGAACTCAGGTTCAATCCTTGATTGGGGAACTAAGATCCCGAATGCCTGTGTGCTAAGTTGCTTCAGTTGTGTCTGACTCTGTGTGACCCTATGGACTGTAGCCCGCCAGACTCATCTGTCCATGGGGTTCTTCAGGCAAGAATACTGAAGTGAGTTGCCGTGTCCCCCTCCAGGGGATCTTCCTGACTGAGGGATCAAACTCGCATCCCTTATGTCTCCTGCATTGGCAGGCATGTTCTTTACCACTAGCGCCACCTGAAAGGCCCCAAGATCCTACATGCTATGGAGCAACTAAGCCCTAGTGCTACAAATACTGAGCCCTCATGCTCCAGAGCCTGTGTGCCACAACCAAAGATCCCGAGTGATGCATCGAAGATCCTCAGTGCCACAACAAAGACCCGACACAGCCAAATAAATAAATATTTTTAAAAAAGAAAATCAAGACTGCAAAAAAGAAGGGGGCAGAATCAGCTCAGTAGACTGTGGAGTCACAGAGTGTAGTGGGGCACCCAGGAGAGGACAGTTTGCAGGGAAGATAAGAGAGGTGGCTTGTGACTGTGCTGAGGTCATGGCACCACGGGAGTCAAGCATCTAGCAGGCTGCACGATTCTCAGACCTCCATCTGTCCAGTGGCCAACCAGCCCCGCATCCCAGGACAGCCCGGTACACATATCCTCCTGCCCACCCTGGGTAAAGAACCACACGATAACCTTTTTCAATGACTTCCTCTGCCTGGGCTGCAGTGATCCAAACAAGAAAGCTTACACGGCCAGGGTGGGATTAACAAAGAAATTCCACAAGTGCATGTCTTCTGGAGACATGAAATCTCCATGACAACAGCAGTGATGAACCTGATTGTTTTTCTCTGAGAAAATGAAAAGAAAATGAATAGGCACTAATGTAGAAATGTATCTCCCTCTGAAAGGAGAAATTTCCCACCCTTAAAGAGGAGAAAAATGCCCGCAAATGCCAAGTTGGCCTTAGGAAATCTGCTGAAGAGAAAACAGTGGTTTATGCAGAAAATATCGTATTAAAGGAAGCATGCTGCTAACTGGAAATAGAAAAATGATTATAATGATAAAATCTAGGAGAGTCTTCTCAAACAGCAGATGGTCTTTTGACAGTGGAGGAAAAATCATTTACCTACTTTTTCTGCTAACATTTTTAGGAAAATAGAGTTATGGGGAACAGTTCAAAAACATACTAGTAATGCCCAGTTTCACTCATCCTGGATTATTCTAATCCTGTAAATGTTTGTGTTTTTTTTCCTTCTCCCCAGGGCAAATCCCATACTTGGACACAAGCTGTGTGGTTGATGGAATGGAGCCTTGGGCGAAGAACTGTGAGATCCTGAATGGGATCCAGGCTCTGACACTAATTAACCAGAGTTCCTAAACATCATCATATGATGTTTGACAACTTTGGATTTCCCTTCCACTTCAGAACAGTCTGTTGGACACTTGAAGCTACTTGGAGAAGAAACCCACTTGTTTTCCATGTGTTATTATTATTTTCATCCATGATTCCACTCCACCATTACACACGATTTTAGTGTCAAGGCATTTGGCTTCTTTTGAGTATAGAGATCACATCTTTTTTTTTTTTTTTTTTTTAAGATGTTTTTGATGAAGACCATTTTTTAAAGTCTTTTATTGAATTTGTTACAATACTGATTCCATTTGTGCTTTGGTTTTTGGCCCCAAGGCATGCGGGATCTCAGCTCCCCGCTGATAGAACTCGCACCCTCTTGTACTGGCCGGTGAAGGCTTAACCACTGGGCCACCAGCGAAGTCCCTAAAGACCAGATCTTTCTATGGGATCCCCGCATCTCACATGCAAGAAAGCTGAGGGCCGAAGAGGTTAAGGTCCTGCTCACTGTCACATGGTGAGCGGTGGCAGAGGGCTTTCACTGGAAGAGGAATTGCTAGCTGTCTGTAACAGCCCAGGAAGGAAGAAGTAAGGAGGGTGTTGGACTTTAATTTCCCTGCGATTGAATTAAAGTCATCTAGTGTAATGGCAACCCACTTGCCTGGAGAATCCCAGGGACAGGGGAGCCTGGTGGGCTCCATCTATGGGGTCGTACAGAGTCGGGCACGACTGGAGCGACTTAGCAGCAGCAGCAGCAGTGTATAACTGCTCTGGCCTTCCCACTGTTTGACCAGAGTGTTCTCAGTCCTCTTCCTAAGATTCCACTGACAGCCTCAGTGAGCACTTTGCAGGCAACACTGGGGCTCAGGAGGGGTCAGAGAGGGTGGAGGACTCTGCCCAAGAAGGTGGTGAGTCTGTCCATGGACGAGGCTACCTTTTATTAAGGAGTCTTTGGGGCAACACCACTGCCCATACAGGACCGCAAAGCTTGCTGACCCACTAGCAACTCAGAAGCTTGGAATAGAATCCATTCATTAATTTGCTTGTGTTAGAAATCACTGGCGTTTTGCTCTGAATCCAACATGAGTGTTAGGGCTTTAAAGTCTTGGATCTCAACTCAAGCCATTTAGTTTCTAAAAGCACTCTCAGTGGGTCAGTTGGAGGAGCCAAAAAATGACGGCCCTGGGAGTGGCATGCACCTGTTTCTAATTCCAGTCCTACCTTCCATGGTTAAATAACTTAGCTACGTATTGGACATCTCTAATCCTCAGTTTCATCACCAGGAAAATGGGGTAATGGAACTAGAGTTGCCTTAAACGGCTGCCGTGATACCTTACTAACAGTTATATGAAGCACCTTGCTCAGAGCCTAGAATACACTTTGTGCAACACATTTTTATTTCCCACCCCTTCATCTTTTCTCCCCAATTTCTGGTCCATTCTAATGCGAAGCACTTGCCACAAAAAAATACAGCAAGCTCAACACAGAGAAATATGTATCTTAATCTATCTTCTGCTGCTCTTTATATGACAGACGAGCAGACCTCAGAGATGTTGCAAGTAGTAAAGCGGATACTGCAATAAAGCAAGTCACACGAATATTCTGGCTTTCCCATGGATGTAAAAGTTTTGCTCTTACTATATAGCATTCTCATTGAGTGAGGGATACCATTAGGTCCAAAAAATGTACATACCTTAGTTAAAAATACTCTGCTGTTAAAAATGTCAAAACAAATGCAGTAACAACATCAAAGGTCACTGATCACAGACCACCACAACAAATCATTTATGTATTAACTAGTATAAGAATTACCAAAATGTGACACAGAGACACAAAGTGGGCAAATGCTACTGGAAAAACGGTGCAGACAGACTCGTTCAGTGCAGGGTTGTTGCAAACTTTCAATCTGTATAAAACGCAGCTTCTGCGAAGTGCAATAAAATGAAGTATTAACACATCTGTGCCTAAAACAGGTTAACCTGTGTCACTGAGGGCAGTAAGACTGACCAAAACAAACTCAACAAATCTGAAGCTAGGGATCCTGAGGTGTTACTTAAAAACCTCTCAGCCATATGAGCTCATAGAACAAAAGCATTTTAAGAAAAGCTATTCTTCCCCCCCAGGAGTTTAGGGGGAAAACATATTTTTTTAAATGACTAAACATCAGTAAGTTTGTTAAAACTGCTGATCTCTTATGAAGAATAAAATCAATTAGAAAAACACGCTGCCTAGGATGACAAAGCAAGAGCAGGGGAATGGTAATTTTCTGGAACAGTGACACAAAACAGATTTTTCCTCTTTCTGTTTTTAGAAAATTACCTTAGCCCTTCTTCTCCAGCAGCCTACTGGAGAACACATCTGGAAAGCATCCTTCAGCAAATCAGAGTCTATGTTGAACAGATTTTGCGGGCGGGCAGTGGGGGGCGGGGTGGTTGGGGTGGTGGTTCCTGACTTGCTGGTCCCTTCCTTCCTTGGACAGTACACTCTGGCTTCCTGAAGCAGAGGCCCAGTGTTTGCCAGGGACGGGCTGGGAAGGGGGGCTCAGGCTGTCCTTCAGAAAGCCCGGGTCCTCCCACTCCCTGGGAGCAAATGTGACCTCCCTGGAGCAAAGGCCCGGGGCAGGTTCGCATGCCCCAGGCGCAGAAAGCCAAAGCCCCGCTGTGTTCCTCGGCCCCTTGATGCGGCTTCCCACCCTCAGCCAACTGATGTGTTTCTTGGTGACTTAGCCAGACCGCAGCCACATGTGACTGGGAAAGGGAGGTGTGAGGTCCCAGCAGTCTTCAAGGCTTGCCTAATATTTGTGTTTCCTGGAACAGGAAGGCCCCTGTGACCAAGCAGAAGTCAATGCCTGTTCCCCCTCAAATCCCTGCTCAGGTTCATCCAGATTCTTGGGGAGGTTCCAGCCCCTTTAACCCAACGCCCTGCACCTGTGCCCCTCATCCTCGGGAGGCCCTGCTCCGCTGGCTCCTTGGCGGCTCCCAGTCTAGCATATGGGTCCCAGGAGGCTGTGGTCACTGCCCTCTGGGCTTGACCCACAACAAGAGCGAATGTAGGTGGAGGTACGCATCATTTTAGTCCACGCATCTGGCTTGGGGTCTATCTCTGGGTGGTGGGCTTGGTAAAAGCAGGCTGCAGGGCAGAGATGCGGTGCCTCCTCAGCCTTTCTGTTCACATCGAACTGCAGCAGCCCCCAGAGGGAAGTCCAGGTCAGCATCAGCTCAATCTCCACACCCCTCACCAAGTCACCCAGCATCAACAATAACAGCCATCCATCCACATCTGCAGAGGGCTGACAGGGCTTGACAGCTCATCTCTACATGGCAAATCTGAAAAGCAAGCTAGGGTAGTCAGGACGGGGATCCATCCCAACCCAGAAGAGGCTCCTTGCAGTCCCTGACTTGATGCCCCAGAGCTGTCCTTCAGCTGAGACTCCTCCCTTCAGCTCCCTCAGCAAATTTCTCCAATGCACACACCGCTAGTCATGCAGTAAGCAGACCTCAGTCATGATGGGAGTATAGCTACATCACAAACAATGCTATGCTGCATAGTCAAATCAAATAGATCTGTTTTGTATTATCCATGCTATAGAACGCCCATTATTGCAGAAAACCTAACTTTGGTGGTACTTGATTTTACAGGAAGAAATGGAGGTAGAAAATAAATTGGGAGTTTTTTTTCTGGATAATGAAAGTATCATTTATGCTCTCAAGTATCCAACAGCTGTCTGTGACAAAGATGCTAAACCTCTTGAAGTGAATCTTATCCAATACTTTTTTTTCCTTTAATATTTCTGCAGGAAAACTTCAGTAATCAGTTTTGTGACTTTTGGCCACTAGGAGAAATAGAAATCTAGATGTTCACCCAATCTATCGCCAGTAGAACCACATCCTAAAAACTTCAAACCAACAAGCTGTGAATTTACTTCATGTGGAATTCTGCAGGTGGGGCTTCCCAGGTGGCTCAGGGGTAAAGAATCTGCTGGCTAAAGCAGGAGATGAACATTTGATCTCCAGGTCAAGAAGATACCTGGGAGTAGAAAATGGCAACCACTCCAATATTCTTGCCTGGGAAATGCCACAGACAGAGGAGCCTGGTGGGCCACAGTCCATGGGGTCACGAAGAGTTGGACACAAAGTAGCAAACTAAAAAACAAAATCAAGAACTCTGCAGGCACCTCCATCCTTAGGAGTGAATTACAGAAGTGGCCTGACATTCATCCTGGAATCTAAGAAACTCTAAGTCAACTGCCTTAGGTACCCAGGGCAGCAAAGGTCACCCACCATGGTTTCATTTATTTATGCCCACTCTTGCTTCAGAAAGAATTTTGAGATGAATTCAGATGTAGCTTTAAAGCAACAGAATAAATGCAAAAACTAATGTGGGTATTTGGGGCCGAAGAAAGATAATAGAGAGGCAGTGGTGTGGTTAGTACAAAATGCACACATTGTCCTGGCTAGATTAAAGCTAGGTACCTGGCTCTGTGATTTCTAGAAACCACTGGGAAGGGGGGGGGGGTGGGAATCTAGTTCCACAATCCATGGTACACCAAAAATTAAAAACAAGATAGACGCTCAGGAGAGAAACTACTATGGGAGGCGGAACAGTGGTCCATGAAGATGCGTGCATTCTAGACGCTGGAATCTGAGACCTAAGACTATGTCAGCTGCCACAGTAATAGTGCCTCCTTGCAGATACGGTTAAAGTTGTGGACCTTGAGGTGGGGAGATTAATCTGGATTGTCCAGATGGGCTCAATGTAATTACAAGGGTCTTTAAAAATGGAAGAGGGAGTCAGATGAGGAGGTCAGGGTGATACCATGTGAGAAAGACCGGACTGGCTGCTGCCGATTTGGAAGACGGAGGGAGGGGCCGTGAATCAAGAAATGAGACAAGACAATAGAGTGTATTTTCCCCTTAAGCCTCCAGCAGGAATTCAGCCCTGCAGATGCCTTGATTTCAGCTCAGTGGGATCCAGGTAGTGCTTCTGACCTCCAGAAACTGGAAGAGAATACATCTGTGTTATTTAAAGCCACCACATTTATAGTAATTTGTTCCAGCAGCAACAGAAAATGAAAACACTATGAAAAAGCAGGACTCAGTAAAGGTTTTGCATATAGAATTTGAAAATGGGCCAGGACTTAAATTTCAATTCAATCGCTTACTAAACCATGACATTTGGGGCAAGTACCTTAACTGTCCTGAAGCTTAATTTACTCTGGCTGAATGACAGGAAGTCCTTCCAAGTGTTCCTGAAGGATTATGTGTACCTGGCACCTATCACCTGTTTACAACCGAAGCAGATTCCTAGATGAGGGGAGCACTCATCTGCGCTGCTGTTTCCTGTTCTGCTCTGACCTTGAGACCTCTGTGAAGCCCGAGGGTAGAGATGACCACACAGATACTTCCCTTAGAATCCATCTGCTAATAAGTTGGCAGACGAAATGCTTTGTCCTGAGGTCACTAATCCACCTGTTCAGGGTCTGTATGTGCTCGATAAACTCATGATTAACATCAGGCTTTTTCCTTCCATTAGGACCAAAGAGAGATTTTTCTGGTGAGTCCTCTACATCTTCAAGCAGAGAAATGAGTTTTATAGGGCAGTGGAATCACACCCACAGAAACAGGTCAAGGCAATTCTACAGGTCACCACCCATGATCCCCATACGATATCCTCTACTGGCCTGGCTGGCATCAAGCCAGTGAAATTTAAGGAGGTGCTGTCTGCACCCCCAGAAGGACATAATGTTGCACGACAATGTTTATGACCAGAGAAACTGAACAATAATTATGGATACTTCTTTGATGAAACACAGGTAAATTCTAGAAATTCTCCCAAATGCTGCCTAGCTTTCTTCAGTCAAACCTTGCTGCTTCAAGGGTTCCCCAAAAATGAAAAATTAAAATTACACAGGCTCTCTTGACTTAACCAATTTGCAAAGCTCCCTCTTTGTCCCTCTCTACCCCCAAACGGCTGTCCTGTGAGACCTGAGCCCCAAGGTCCAAGCTCCGCTCAGTTGAATGTTAATCTGCCACATATTAAAGGAGCCTAGTTTCTGTGCCCTTCGAGGGGGTGGAAAGGGGGAAAGGCACACGGATGTCTGAATGGTTACAGCCTGCACTTGCACAAACAGACTTTAAGCAGAAACATATGAAAAGAAGATCTCCTATTAATCTTTAATAGGGTTGCAGACTTCCTAAGGAAAATTATGTTCAATAGTAAATACACACGAGGTCATTTTTCTTCCAGGCAAGTTGTTTTAAGGTCAACAAAGACTTTGAGCTCAGCAAACAACTAGTCCCTAATATCTTCCTTCCTAGATGGGGCACTGTTCAGGAGACGGGATTGTGGTGTTACACGTCAAAAGAATAAATCACTTATTCCACTACCATCAGACGATGACTCCCCCAGATTTCAGAAAATACATCCTCTTTTTAGGGACCTATTCTCATGTTTAACACCCTCCTTTCAACAGCACACTTCCACTTCACTCCATACCCCACTGCACCCACACTCCCAATCCCAGTTTCTACATGTTACCTAACGCTCTCAGTTGAATTTAAAACTACATTCCACCTTTTTCCCCCCTGCGGAGCAGAGCAGCTGATTTCCATGCTTCTCATAAACCATTTTCTAATAAACTGTTCCCTCAACCACTCCACCCAAACGGGTGATCTTGAAGAGTTATTTTGACTCATTTACAGTGACATCAAGGGTCTCCTCTGAGCCCTCCCACCAACTCTCCTCCCTGCTCTGAGCCCCACGGAGCGTGTTGGCTTTGGCCTTTGCATCCACATCTCCCTTCCATCAGTTTCTTTTTCACCTCTTCACTTTAATGATACACTGCTTCCGCTATGAGAAGGCAAGCAACTGGGATTAGGCCTGGCACAGTCGGACTGTGACTGCAACCATGAAATTAAAAGACACTTGCTCCTTGGAAGAAAAGCTATGACAAACCTAGACAGTGTATTAAAAAGCAGAGACATTGCTTTGCTGACAAAGATCCATATAGTCAAAGCTACGCTTTTTTCAGTAGTCATGTACTCATATGAGAGTTGGACAATAAAGAAGGCTGAGCAAATTGCTTGCAAATTGTGGTGCTGGAGAAGATGCTTGAGAGTCCCTTGGATAACAAGGAGATTAAACCAGTCCATCATAAAGGAAATCAACTGCGAATATGCACTGGAAGGACTGATGCTGAAGCTCCAATACTTTGGCCACCTGATGTGAAGAGCTGACTCGTTGGAAAAGACCCTGATGCTGGGAAAGATTGAGGGTAGGAGGAGAAGGAGGTGACAGAGGATGAGACGGTTGGATGGCATCACCGACTCAATGGACATGAGTTTGAGAGAACTCTGGGAGATAGTGAAGGACAGGGAGGCCTGGCATGCTGCAGTCCATGGAATTTCAAAGAGTCGGACAGGACTGAGCGACTGAACAACAATAAGGCAATGTTCAGAAAACATTCACTGAATGAGTGAGCGAACAAATGAATCCAAGTGCCACACGCTACGTACGGCTCCAGTCACCTGCTGGTCAATATTCTTCATGGACATCTTGGTGTTAAGAGTTGGGTTCAGATGAGGGGATACAGCAGTCCACGTCCAGCTGCTCCAGGCGCTGCACAAACAGCTAGGTTTATTCACAGCCTGTCACCATGCCCCATAACACCCCATAACCTGACCAGCCAGCTTAGTCTTATTTTACAGTGGAGGACCCTGGGGTCCAGAAAGGCCAACATCCAGCTGGTAAGAGATAGAGCCAGATTTTGCAAAGAAGATCAGGGATCCTCCAGCTTACACTTACTCCTGTAGCAATGAAAGAAGAATTAATGTTCCATCTTTTAATTCTAGCTCTTGGACATTTGCCGCCATTTTGCTGTGAACTGTGCATATAAGAAGCCGAAATCTGATTTAAAGGGATATAAGTGATCTTTACTAGGCCCAATAAAATGTAATGACAGAATTAGTGGGCATTCTTTTGGTTTAATAGTGCTTGCAGTTTAAAAACATAAAATAAAAAATAATATCTGTTGTTACTGCTCAGTAAGGTCCAAATGCATTCTGAGGACACAGCCATGTGGAGAAGTCATCCTGGCCCAGGTGGGCCCTCGCTGAGCATCTCACCTCCCCAGGCGGTAAAGACGGTCATCCTCATCAAGGGAGGGGTGCAATACGTGGGGCTCCCCAGATCCACAGGGAGAAGAGAGCAGCTCCCTAAACACCCTTTTCTGGCTACAGAGGCCACTCCTGAGTCTGGAGACAGGAGACAGGGACTGGTCTGGCTGGGACCCTCTTTGGGTGCCTCGCCCAGCAGAGCAGACACACATGTGGGCCCTCCCTGGCACTGGTGGGTGTTGGGTATAGTGTAAAAGGGTGTGCGTGAGTCCTGAAGTCAGACCATGGTTCCAATCCCAAGAGCCCCTGCTGCGTTTTGTCCCTGCAGCTCCCTGAGTGTGAAATACAAGCGCTTGGCAGCAGGGCTGTGGGAGGATTAAGGCCCAGAATCCAGTGCCTGGCACCGAGTTCAGCACTTCACGAAGGACCGGATATGAGTGCAGCCATTACTACTACCAAAGGGCTTTCAAGGCCGGCTCTGTGTCTCCAGTCTCAATCCTGAGGGGCAGGTAACAGGGCAGGTGAGTTAAGTGAAGGGACAGGTAGAGAGGAAGCAATCGCGTTCTCCAGGACCCCCAGCCTAGGAGAGTCACAACATCAGCTGGGTTCTGGAGGCACCTGAGGCCAGCACCCTCCACTCCCAGGTGGACGAGGACACTAAGCCTGGCTCCCTCAAGAGGATGCTCTCCCAAGGGGCCTGAGACAGAGTCCCACGGACAGGCAGTGTTTAGTGGCACCTCTTATAAATCCAGAAAACAGCCCTTCCTGCTTTCTCTAAGCCTAGGGATGCTGGGGAACAGCCTAGACAGAACCCCAGCATCTGACTAACAGACTAACAAAGGCACCTCGGCATCTAGGTGCCCAAGACCAAGGGTGCTGATCACCTAGCGCCTGGCACAGTGGCTGGCACAGGCTGCACTGGGTTCAACAAAGACACCCACTTCCCAAGGACCACAGTCACTAAGCACCTACAACACGAGATGCTGCGTGTGAGGTGTGGCCCTGGTGGAACAGGGACAGAGATGGAGATGCAGCCCCGCTGGCACACTGCATCTGGTCCCCCACCAGCCGCACCTGCCCTATGACCAGCAATGAGCTAGCGGCAGGGAGACAGCCTGCTTATTTATTTGAACAAGTCAAGGTTCACGGTGATCATGCTCATGGAATCGTAGCACTTTTGAATCTTGAACATCCATGTGTGGTTGAGTAACCTATGTCACAGCTCCTCCAAAGGCACAGCCCATCCGAGTTCCCTCCTGACAACCAGAGACACTTCCACTTGGAAAAAGCAACAAGAAGAGCAGAATATGCATGTCAGCTTTCTTCATGTGAATCATTCATGCTGAAGAGTGCTCCGAAGGGCATTTTAGAAGGAAGATTTCTATTCAGATAATTGTCTTAAAACACTCGGCTTTGCTTTCCTTTTTTTCTGGCATAACTCAGCCAAATGAATTCTAGTCTCAGGCCAAGCTCAGCCTATGGATGACCAGACTGTCTACTTCCTCTGCACAATCAACGCGCCAGGGTTCTGCCCTGCTGTTGGACTGGTTCAGGTGGGAACTAAATAGATTCACCTTGGCCATGGTTCAGCATCCTCTGAACCACCCATGGCTCAGTTATGGCCTGAGAAGACCTTAGAGTCCTCCACAGTGGGTCCCACAGCCATCCAGATAGAGCCCAACTTAGGGCAGCACAGAAACTGCCCAGCTGTTGTCTCCTCCTATGCACCACCCCCCAAATCTGGGCTAACAGTCCACACTTCAGCCACAGTGTGCTGGCCTCTTCTAGGGCCCCTCCTAAGTCTCAGTGCCCCACAGGGCCCATGTGGCTGCCCACTCCTTCTTGTCCTCAGCTAGCAGACCCCGAAAGCAGGGTGAGGCCCATTAGCCTTGGCTATCACCTGGTCAACCTTCCTTATTTTTGTTCAGTTGTTGAGTCGCGTCTGACTCTTTGTGACCCCATGGACTGTAGCCTACCAGGTTCCTGTAGCAACATTCCTTGAGACAGTGTCTTTCCAAGTGTGGGCCCCAGATCAGCATCAGCATCACTGGGAACGTTCTGGGCCCCACAAAGCACCGGGCACCCCAGCCCTGCTGAGCCACTGAAGGAACCAACCACCTGCTGGAAGGCTTGAGCAGAAAGTCAGCTTTCTCAAACCA
Source organism: Bison bison bison (assembly GCF_000754665.1). Lineage (NCBI taxonomy): Eukaryota > Metazoa > Chordata > Mammalia > Artiodactyla > Bovidae > Bison > Bison bison. The sequence goes on along the minus strand of NW_011495018.1, from coordinate 14,947,901 downwards.
TCTTTGTAGTTAAAAATGCTTCATCTCGAATTTTTGAACTTGGAACATGGAAGAGGCATTTCCCATTTGCTTTGGTCTATTTCCACAGAAAGGTTTTCCCACAAGACAATGTCAGGATCCTTTGCTGGAGTGAACATCTCCCCAGACCCCCGTTCTAAGAAGTTTAAAGCTGTTATATGGAGCCAGCTAACCATCTAATAGGAATGTCTAGGTGCTCACAGGACTCTCAAACTGCCAGTTTCCCAGCATCTCTTATTCTAAGGGTTATCTCGGGCCTGATTCCATTACAATCCTTTAGTTTCCCCCACAGCAAATGATGATGGAGCAGAAAGCAGAGAAGGGTTGCCTCTGACATGGTCCACAGTCCACATATTGCAAGGACCAGACGGTTACTGGGAACACTCTGACCAAGCCCTTCCCGGAGAAAAAAGCACCACTGAGTCTTGGACACAATGTATTTTTACACGTCAGTCCAGAGTTCTGCCTGACTGCGCTGAATACGACACTAAAAAGCTTTGTTGCACTAGAAACCAGAAGGGAGGTGCTGTCTGTCGGGAAGGCATCTCCCAGGGCAGGAAACCAAGCTGGGCCAGACTCCCTCACTGCCACACAGCCCCGGAGTGGCAGCCGATGGGAAGTTTAGCAGCTTCCTGGTTACTGGTACCCACTTCCACCTGGAAGGGCTGTGTCAGCGGCTCCCAGTCACCTCCTCCAGCCTCACCATCCTGACCTGCTGGAGTGAACAGGCTGGACACGAGGCGGCCACACACACACTCAGACTGTCTCAGTTCCAGGAGACCACATGGACGCTTGTGGGCACACGTCTTCCAGCCCAAGACGATTCTGATCTTAGTGCAGCAGTTCTCAAAGTGAAGTCTGGGAACCTGGCAATCTCAGAGAGCCTTTTAGGTGTTCTTGAGTCAGAACTATTTTCCCAGCCACGCTAAGTCTTGGTTTATCCTTCTCAATCTCATGTCCTCACGAGAGTACTGTGGAGTTTTTCCAGAGGCCAGAGGTGACATGCAATACTGAAACCGCCTGAATGCCATAGCAGATATAAGAATCCACGTGTCCTCTGATCTAGTAAGGCAAGAGGAGAAGGCAATGGCACCCCATTCCAGTACTCTTGCCTGGAAAATCCCATGGATGGAGGAGCTTGGTAGGCTGCAGTCCATGGGGTCGCTAGGACTGGGACACGACTGAGCGACTTCACTTTCACTTTTCACTTTCATGCATTGGAGAAGGAAATGGCAGCCCACTCCAGTGTTCTTGCCTGGAGAATCCCAGGGACGGGGGAGCCTGGTGGGCTGCCGTCTATGGGGTCACACAGAGTCGGACACAACTGAAGTGACTTAGCAGTCCTCTGGTCAGACACTAGATTTCTGAAAGTGTAAAACGATGTCACGCTTCTCCCTGAATTTTTGTTTTGTTTTGTTTTGGAAAAATGTAAGGATTTTTAAAAAATAAAACTATGTTCTGTTATTCATGGTAACCTGTAATGGGTATCTTGGTCCTATTTTTAAATGAAGTAATAAATGCATAAACACTTTTCCAGCTTTGACTCCAAAAGCCCTTTGGGATCCTCAGTGATTTTAAGAATATAAAGGAGTTCTGAAACCAAAAGTTTGAAAACCACTGTCCTAATGAGAAGTGAATCATTGGGTTGGCCAAAAAGTTCTTTCAGGGATTCTTCCACTTCCACCTCCCCCATCCCCCGTAACATTGTATGCAAAACTGAACGAACATTTTGGCCAATCCAAAATGTTTAATGAGGGGGCATTTATGCCTTATCAAGATCCCAAGGTCTCTTATTTAAAATTTTTGCTTTAAAATGAATAAAGAGTTAGAAACAAAATCACCTGTAATATCCGACTCCACATACCCCGAGCGGGTGGTTTTCAGGAGACACACGCATTGCACCAGAAACGGGCAGACAGCGGACAGAACTCTGGCTTTGCAGCCCCTTGGACCACCTGGGCTCTGGTTCCAGTGACACCACTTGGAAAACTGCAAAAGCTGCTCAAGACCGCGCCCCCTCCTCTGTGGACCAGGGAGGAGGATGTCAGCCCCCACTTCCAGGGTGGTGGAGTGCCCAGCACAGTGCCTGGCGCACTGCAAATGTCACATAAATGTCACCCTCTTTGTCATCACCTCCATCATCATCGCTGTCACCCACACGTTCCTGCAGTAATGCCCCTGCTCTGCGGATTCTGAGCCCCTGAGTCTTGCACGAGCCATCCTGCGCCTGGCAGGAGCTTGCTTCCTGACAGGAGGATCAGATGAATCATGGCACAGAACCACGCAGATGAGACGAAGGGTCGGATTCAGCGGCCCTGAGTCAGTGACTGCCCTTTGCTGGGTGCCTCACATCCCTGACTCAGACACAAGCACCTCTAAGGACACTTTATTCATGGTTACTCTGGGTCACTGAAGCAGCACGTGCCCGGAGAGGCTGCCAGGGGCACCCCCACTGCCCATTCAGTTTAAACAATAGTGAATCTAGGACTCCAGGCCCAACAAACTCGTGGCCAGCTCCATCCACATCTCAGTGGGTATCTTTGTATGGTGATAATTCTCTCTTATAGACAGAAGCGTTCTTGAGATGACGCATGCTCCAAACACCTCTGGACTCTGTCAACCCCCACCTCCGCCTCCCACTTTTCCCTAATGGTACCAACTGAAAAGATGGTGATGTATCAATACGAAGCTTAGCAGCACAGCTTCATGTAACAGTGTTGGAATTTCCGCGTGCTGCTTAATGCTGTGGGTGCATAAAAGTGTAAAGCAGTAAAAATCTACCCTTTCCACCCACAAATCCTACTTTAAAGGTCTCCGTCTGCTGATGGAGCAGGGATGGGGTGGGAAATGTTGCATTTGGAATCTTACACTTCCTTTGTCCTCTATGATCAAAATGTGTGGAAAGCGTGAGGGAGGGAGAAAGGAAAAAAGATTTATTGAATGTTTGCTCTGTTAGGTGGCAGGCTCTGTGCTAACGCCTTTGCCTAGATATTGCATTTAACCCTTATGGCTGCCCTGTGAAGATGGAGTCATTACCTCCATTTATAGATGCAAAACTGAGGCCATGAGCTGTTCATGTCCTTGAACCAGCAGAACCCAGATGAGAGCCCAGGGCCGCCTCACTCACAAACACACTGACAGCTTACTGAAGAGGGAAGAAAGGCCCAACTCCAGCTTGGTGGCACTTTTCACATTGATGGTTGTTTTAAATGCTTGGTTTTTTTTTTTTTTTTGATGCAACATTTTCTGCATAATTAATTGCTTTCGGAAATCACAGAGCAATTTCCCATTCACTGAGCCGGAAATGCCTCGTAGAAATGCAAATGCCAACGTGACTGCAGGATGTCTAAGCTGGGACAGTGCCTGAGTGGGGATCCGGGGTGTTCTTGGGTGGAGTGGGACTCCAAGTCTGGGTGTGAGAGCCAGGCACTAGTCAACGTGACAGCCACCTGGTGCAGGGCGGGGTGTGGGGCAGACTTTCCTGCACAAAATGAGATGGCTCTGGGTCACAGGCTAAGGGAACCACTGTCAGCAACAAACTGCGCATGATCAAAAGAAGTCGAGTGTCCTGTGGAGGCTGGGATGGGAGGGAACAGCCTCAGCTTAAGGGCCCAGTATGCCTGCCAGAATGGGTACCCATGGACCCCAAAGGCTGTTGGTCTGGATAAGGGGGAAGCCCTCTGGGACTACTAGGACCTCTCTTCCCCCCAATTGTTTGCTCCGTGGATAAAACACATGTGAAAAAAAGAAGGGTATGAAATGAAAGCATCCCCTTCTGAAAGAACAGAAAAAAAAAAAAGAGAGAGAGAGAGACTCCAAAATCTGTATGTTGGATTTAGGTCTAGACTTAAGAGGGGAGCTAGGTGATGCTGTCTGAGAACTTCATGGGCCCTACTACCTGAAAAGGTCACCGGGCAGAGCAGAAGAGTCCCCTTGGAAGAGCAACAATCTGCACGAAGCAGCAGAGGGGACCAACTGGGATCTTCGACAAAATGGGCTGAAATCTAGGGTCCCAGAGCTCCCTGCAAGTCCCCCACCCACCTCCGTTTCATCACTTTTCACCCACCGCCTGTTTTATCCGCACTTTATTCAAGACGCAAGCCACAGCATGGAGGTCTTCCTATGATTCATGAACTGGCCAGAGGGCAAGGAGAACATACGTAGGAAGACCAGCACTTGGATGACCCCAACTTGGGGACAAAACCATGGACTGTTTAGAGCCGGCTGTCACTCTGTGACAGCAGAGAGTTTATCTCCCCTGAGATACACAGCCAAGTCCTTGGTATCTGCTGCCCAGGGCAAGGTGAGGGTCAAGGACTCTAAACTCCGGCGACAGTTCAGCAAGGAGTTATGGAGGGAGCCCAGGCAACCAGGTGAGTGGGAACTCCTGGGTAACAGTCACGTGACTTACACAGCTGGGACCCTCAGGTCAGACAGACTGCGCTCAGTGAATGCGCCTGAGTAAGCAGTTGAGTTAATACTAAGAAAATCAGTGTGGTCTGGAAAGATTTTTTTCCTATTTGTAGAAACAACTTTTGCCATCAGTAAGCTGTCACAGAGAAACCACTCTACAATAAGCAATGAGTGCTCAAAAGGAAATTAGATAAAGTAAGAACTTAATGAACATGTATTACCTGAGGAGCGCTTTTTATTTTTTTTTTAATGTTTCGAATGATGCTAAGGGGCTGTGATGAACATTATGTCCTAAGCTCTGTGAAAACTGTCTTTAAAACCGATGCTGTCTTAGTTACTGAGCCATAAAGAGCGTCGAGATCCAGAGGCTGGCCGGGATGATCATTCTGCCTGTCTGGAACGAAAGGTAGTAAGGCTGAACGATGTAAGAACATTACATTCTTGTCGTGAAAGACAATCGTTTGGAAAGAATGACAGAAAACAGGTTTCGGAGTGAGCGAGACCAGGCTGATATCCAGCTCCTCCATGTGGGCTGGGATCACAGAGACCAGTGCCTCTCATCATTAAAACCCAGCAAATGGGTTGTTGCTCCCACGTCTTCCTCAAATCCACAGCCCTGGGCCTCTATCCCGTTTCTACCACCGCTGGTCTCCTCCATGCCGCTCATCCTTTCAGCCCTATTCAGAAGGCAGCTTCTCCAGGAGGTTTTGCTGACCCCCACCCAGGCCAAGGCCCAGTCGGCTATTCTTATCTCTGCCCTCCCGTAGCACTTTGCGTCTTCCTGACCACAGACTCCCACACCAGGCTGAAATAACTGTATTTGCAGCTGTCTTCTTTTTTGTTTGGCTGGTGAGAAACCAGGTCTTTACTCCTGGCACAGTAACTGCAGACCAGCTGGATGGATGGACGGATGGACAGACAGACGGATAAGAGGATGGATGGATAGACGAGGGATGGATGGATGGGTAACTGGAGGAAGGGAGAGATATAGGTATGGATGGATAGATGGGCAGGTAGATTTCCTGTATGCTAAATCCATTCTGAATTCTCCTCTTCCACCCTCTATACCTTTGAATGACACAACAAGGCTCACCCCACTTTTATTCCTAAGAACCTGATCTCCCTCAGCTCTGCTGAGGTCTTTTGTGGATTCTCCAACTCTCCAACTTCCTGCCTCCGTAAGGCCTTTGCTGCTGCTGCTGCTAAGTCGCTTCAGTAGTATCTGACTCTGTGCGACCCCATAGACGGCAGCCCACGAGGCTCCCCCATCCCTGGGATTCTCCAGGCAAGAACACTGGAATGGGTTGCCATTTCCTTCTCCAACGCATGAAAGTGAAAAGTCAAAGTGAAGTCGATCAGTCGTGTCCGACTCTTTGTGACCCCACGGACTGCGGCCCACCAGGCTCCTCCATCCATGGGATTTTCCAGGCAAGAGTACTGGAGTGGGGTGCCATTGCCTTTACAGATACTTTTTACCATAAACCTGGTGTTCCACAGGTTCAGTCTTTGGCCTATTTCTCCTCTCACCCACTTTCTCTGGGGAATAAATTCTATCATATTTACACCCTCATGACTTCTATGTTGATGATCCTCAAATCTATCCCTATATCCAACCCCCTTCTCGGACCTTCCCTCAAGTTTTACACTGATTCACTCATTTATTCATTCAGCAAATACTAAGTGTAGAATACTGTTCAGGCACAGTTTTAGGCACTTGGGATATATCACAGTTCAAGAACCCTAACTGGGGAAGTTACATTATAGTGGACAAAAGAGGCAAACGATAATCAAAACAAATAAATAAATTATATAGTATGTTAGAAGCTGATTAGGGGAGTGGGCAAGGACTTACATGTTAAATAAGGTGACCAGTGTGAACACATTAAAAGGAGATTTAAGGAGACTTGGAGGTGATGGAGTTTGTCTGGAAGCATCTGGGGAAAGAGTGGGCCAGCAGAGACAACAGCTGGACCAAAGGCTAGAGGTGAACACGCATGGTGCATTCGAAGACCAGCAAAGGGACCAGAGTGTCTGAAACAGATGAAGCAGAGACAGGGGAGCCAGAGAAGAGGCCAGACAGGCAAGGGCAAGGGGACAGTTCATGCTGGACTCTGAGATCATTAGAAGGCCTGCGCCTTCATCTCTGAGTGCCTGGCTGTATGGGCACTTCCAGGTGGGTGGAAGCGTGCACTGTGAACCCCATTTCATTTCCCTGAGGCTGGTACTCTCCCCTCCCTCTTGCTGTAGACACTGCCAACGGTGGCTTCCACTGGGCCAGAGGACATGGGCCCTCTGGCTGGTCCAGGGATGGGCACACGAGCCAAACAAGGCTAAAGTCTGTGACTGGGATTTTCCCAACAGGTTTCAGTGGGGGAAGCCCACTCTTTGATGGTGAGATGACAAGATAAGCACCTCTTATCTTGGGTGGGGGGAAGGAAGCGGAGCCCCTGCGCTGCGCAGGCGCAGGGAGGGCCTGGCTGGGGAAAGCCAGAAAGCTGAGTATATCTGGACAGGCATTTTTCAACAACAGGCTCCAGCAGGAACAGACAAATGGCTTCACACCCGCCTCTGCCAAAGTTGAGATAAGAAGAGAGATAGGAGGCGACAAGACGGAGAAAGTTGTAGTGGGTTTCCGCTTGATTCACAGCTCAGGTTACCCCTGTGAGACAGGGACATGGCAGGCTCAGACCCTGCTTAGCTGGTGCCAAGTGGATGCGCTGGCTCGGGGGTAGAGATCTGGAAGATCCACCAGGAAGTGCGCTCCTCCCCACCATTCAGCAGATGCTGGGGGGAGACAGCCCTACTCTCTGCTTGATGAATCTCTACACATACAGGAGCTTTCCCCGACCCCATGGGAGTCCCGGGGGGCTCCAGCCCGGACTGGGTGGCAGGCAGTTCAGGCAGGTGGGGCACCTTAAAAAATGAACCATCCCACCCTGCATCGCTAAAGACACCCATGTAATCATTTGAAATGAAAACTGCTCAAATGAACTGGAAAATGTTTTACTTGTGTTTTGTCATATTCCTGAACCTTTCTTTCCATGGTTCAAAAGTCTGCATTGTCTAATTGCTGATTTCCATTTGTGAATGAATCAGCGTAAAATAAAATTAAGTGCCAAATTAATCTCCCCTTCTAGTTTTAGGCATTAATTATCCTCTGAGCCATTTTCTCGTGCGCTTGCCACATGTCAACACAAGCCCGGAGATCGCGTGATGTCGAATCTAGTTTTCAACTCAGGAAGGTAACCCAAAGAGCGGAGGATGTCCTTGCTCTTTAAAAGTCGCAGTTTACTATGCAAAAGAGCTTTGATTCCAAGCAAAGGAAATACATTCTCCTCTTTTAAAGATATATTAACACTGTCAGACCAAGTAAGTCACTGGAGAAGAAATTCACTGCATGGTCTTGTAACATGCTTCCCCAGTTGTCCAGTTAACACATTAACAACAACATATTTCCTCTACGTATAACAGGGTCAGCCTCAGTGTGGAAAATGCGGTGTTGGCTAGGGCAGAATTTTGAAAGTTACATATGCTGTTCCTCTGGAGCTGTACCAAAGCAGACCTTCATGGTTCTGCTAAAAAAGCAAAACAAAACACAACACAACCAGGCCTCCAGGATACAATTATAGGATCCTTAGTTCCGGGGAAAGTAAATCCGTATATGCTTGGTCACTTGGTCAAAGCTACCATTCTTAGCAACTATGGGGAGGCAGAGCCTGGGTACTGAGTCGGTTTTGTTTAGTTGCTAAGTTGTGCCTGACACTTTTGCAACTCCATGGACTGTATAGCCTGCCAGGCTCCTCTGTCCATGGGATTTCCTAGGCAAGAATACTGGGGTGGGTTGCCATTTCCTTCTCCAGGAGATCTTTCCAACCCAGGGATCGAAAACCAGTCTCCTGCACTGGCAGTGTGTGTATATGTTAAGTCGCTTCAGTCATGTCCAACTGTTTGTGACCCAATGACTCTTTGTGACCCCACCAGGCTCCTCTGTCCATGGGACTCTCCAGGCAAGAATACTGGAGTGGACTGCCATGCGCTCCTCCTGGGGACTTCCCCAACACAGGGATTGAACCTACGTCTTTTATGTCTCCTGCATTGGTCGATGCTTTCTTTACCACTAGCGCCCCCTAGAAAGCCCCTGCATTGGCAGAGAAGCAAGTCAATCCTGGAGTAGGTGTGGACGAGAAAGCCTTGGAGACAGAGGGTCCCAATCCCTTTCCTTTTAAAATTCAATATTATCAGAATCTGTTGAAAAGGTATGCGATACCCTTGACCAAGCACTGTTTAAGCCTTAAAAAAGCAATATGAAACAATATGGATGAACCTGAAAGGCATTATGTTAAGTGAAATAAAACAGTCACAGAAGGACAAATACTGCATCATTTCACTTTACATGAGGTACCTAAAATCATCAAACTCACAGAAGCAGAGAACAGAACTGTCTGCTGCCAGGAACTAGGGGGAGCAGAAGCAGATAGTTTCTGATTAGTGGGAACAAAAGTTCAATTATGCAAGATGAGTAAGTTCTAGAGTTCTACTGTACAATATTTTGCCTGTAGACAATTCCATATTGCACACTTAACAACCTGTTAAGAGAGTAGATTTCATATTAAGTGTTCTTATGGTAGAAAGTGAAGAAGAACTAAAGAGCCTCTTGATGAAAGTAAAACAGGAAGAGTGAAAAAGTTGGCTTAAAGCTCAACATTCAGAAAACTAAGATCATGGCATCTGGTCCCATCACTTAATGGCAAATAGATAGGGAAACAGTAGAAACAGTGGCTGACTTTATTTTTCTGGGCTCCAAAACCACTGCAGATGGTGATTGCAGCCATGAAATTAAAAGACGCTTACTCCTTGGAAGGAAAGTTATGACCAACCTAGACAGCATATTCAAAAGCAGAGACATTACTTTGGCGACCAAGGTCCGTCTAGTCAAGGCTATGGTTTTTCCAGTGGTCATGTATGGATGTGAGAGTTGGACTATAAAGAAAGCTGAGTGCTAAAGAATTGATGCTTTTGAACTGTGGTGTTGGAGAAGACTCTTGAGAGTCCCTTGGACTGCAGGGGGATTCAACCAGTCCATCCTAAAGGAGATCAGTCCTGGGTGTTCATTGGAAGGACTGATGCTGAAGCTGAAACTCCAATACTTTTGCCACCTGATGCGAAGAGCTGACTCATTTGAAAAGACCCTGATCCTGGGAAAGATTGAGGGCAGGAAGAGAAGGGGACGACAGAGGATGACATGGCTGGATGGCATCACCGACTCAATGGACACGGGTTTGGGTAAACTCTGGGAGTTGGTGATGGACAGGGAGGCCTGGCGTGCTGCAGTCCATGGGGTCGTAAAGAGGTGGACACGACTGAGTGACTGAACTGAACTGAACACAATAAAACTTCAAGAAAAGAAGGAAAATGTTAACTACAACACTCAATCCCACCTAGGATGCACTGCCAGTCAAGGGAGAGTCTGAGATGCTGTGTTCAAGCTGCAGGGCTGGATCTGATGGGAATCCCCTAGGACCCAGCCCCCAGGGCAAAATGTCACGTTTTGGGAAATAGTGGGTGCAGACTGAGTAGGAACTAAGAGTTGTTAGTCTGCACCCAAGGATGTGGCACCTGAGCTGCAGGTGCAGAATAACCAAGAAGGGCACAGCCACCAAACCACCAAGCATAGTCCAGGCTGCTCGCAACAGCGACACCATGAGGCGGCTGCAAGAGTCACAAGTCAGGAGTGCTGGTCAGTAGCCTCCGGCTCCCTCTTTGCCTCCGGCTTCCCTCTTTGGAAGCAGAACAAGTTCTGGCACATAAGTCTATAATTCGTAGATGAAAACAGGAGGGGGCTTGCTCAAGAGGAAGATACTAGTCCTTTTGATAATGAAGAACAGTGAAGGTGCCTGAGTGATTAATTAGAAAAATTAAAGAGCTATGAACATATTTGTTTGTAGCACCCAATAACCTCAGACATGCAGATGACACCATCCTTATGGGAGAAAGCGAAGAAGAACTAAAGAGCCTCTTGATGAAAGTGGAAGAGAAGAGTGGAAAAGTTGGCTTAAAACTCAACATTCAGAAAACTAAGATCATGGCATCTGGTCCCATCACTTCATGGCAAGTAGACGGGGAAACACTGGAAACAGTGACAGACTTTATTTTGGGGGGCTCTCAAATCACTGCAGATGGTGGCTGCAGCCATGAAATTAAAAGACGCTTGCTCCTTGGAAGAAAAGTTATGACCAACCTAGACAGCATATTAAAAAGCAGAGACATTACTTTATTAACAAAGGTCCATCTAGCCAAAGCTATGGTTTTTCCAGTAGTCATGTATGGATGTGAGAGTTGGACTCTAAAGAAAGCTGAGTGCCAAAGAATTGATGCTTTTGAACTGTGGTGTTGGAGAAGACTCTTGAGAGTCCCTTGGACTGCAAGGATATCCAACCAGTCCATCTTAAAGGAAATCAGTCCTGAATATTCACTGGAAGGATTGATGCTGAAGCTGAAGCTCCAATACTCTGGCCACCTGATGTGAAGCACTGACTCATTTGAAAAGACCCTGATGCTGGGAAAGACTGAAGGCATGAGGAGAAGGGGACGCCAGAGGATGAGATGGTTGGATGGCATCACCGACTCAATGGACATGAATTTGAGTAAATTCCGGGAGTTAGTGATGGACAGGGAGGCCTGGCGTGCTGTAGTCCGTGGGGTCGCAGAGTCGGACACGACTGAGCGACTGAGCTGAACTGAGCCAGGGTCCAAGTGCTGAGCTTACTTAGTATGTCAGAGTTTGGGGGGAAGGAGGAGAGTTGCCAGTTTAAATTTTGTACATATAACCAGGTGCATCAAGGATAAAGGAATCGGCTCCCTTTAGGATCAAACCCAGTCCTGACATTCTTCCAGGCACTAAGGAAGACAACCAGAGAAAACTGGCAAGGGAGATACTGCGCTTCAGGGTAAGACCTGGAGGCTGTTACATTTCATCACCCCCTTCCTGCTACTGCCTCCCAGTTTGCTTTTCTGCAGACAAGCTTAGGAGGACTAAACACTCAAGCTCTCGCCTCTCCATTGCCGCTCCAAGAGGAAAAAAACCTGTCGGCTTCTCTAAAAGGGGAAGGCAGTAAAGGCAAATAAAGTCAAAAGGCAACGCTGAAGTTGCATCTGCTCTGTTTGAAGGCGTAAGGCCGGAGAGACAGGTTTTGTGCAGAGGCGCTGCTGATCCCTGGGGAAGGAAACCTGTGTGCTTCGAGTTGGAAAACATTAAGTGCAGGGAAGTTTTAATGAGCTTCAGCAGCTCTTTGATAATGGCTGATGTTGAGATGGCAATGGAGCATTTGAAAGGCAAGCTTTCAAAGAATATGCTTTTTAGGAAGTGATTTCCCCTCTTGTCATCCCTTCCCTTTGGGGATCCTCACATTGGGCCTTTCGCCATCCCACTGGGGGTACCTCCCTTCCTCCAGTGGATCTAGGTCAGAGCTACTTTAACATTGTAGCTACTTTAACAGGAATCCCCCTCCGCCAAAGCTCCAGCTGCTGCTGTGGGTAGTAGTAACTACAATGGCTTCACCGAGATGGATCGAGCAGGGATGCAATAAAAGGCATAAAATTAAAGACAAGATTAATAAAACCTGATGAAAGAAAACACTGCCAGCCTACCTAGCAGCTTAAATTACATTTACCACATGCGACAGGGAGGGGGTAATCATGAGTAATAAGTCCAGGCTCAGCTAGGGAAAGAAATTCCAGCCTAAATAACGACAGGTAACACCAGGGGAAGTCACTGAATCACCTTCCTAGAGAGGACTCAAGACAGGGTATAAAACCCATCAATCACACTGAGGCCAATTTCCCCTGGTAGGGCCCCCGACAGTCTAGGATCTAGACTCCCAAACAGCCCAGAGCCAGAAACACGGCAGACACACAAAAGCGGCTTCTGGTTGTCACTTCCAGTCCAGTGGTGGCTGCTGTCACCACAGCCCGACCTTCGGAGTGACCAGGCACAGTCAGTCCTTAGGTGAGGGCTGTCCAGCTGTCCCCTGTTCCTTGTCACTCCATCAGCTGAAGTCACTCCATGCCACCAGGGCTGCCACAACACACATGGTCCCTGGAGCCAACCTGGTCCCTAAACAGCACCCAAACCATCCCCTTACCTACAGATTCTTCCTTCCTCCTCCTCGGAACACTCGCAAGTTCCCAAACTTCTTGCTGTTTCTCACTGCAGCTTAGCAGGGAAGCAATCTGATTTGACTAGTTCTCACCAACCCTCCAAAGAGTCTCTCTTTTCATAGGGCAGGCCAAGTGATGCAAACGAACCCTCAGAATAGGCTTTCAGGCTGCAGAGGGGGTATCAGGAACCCCCTCTGGACCTCTCGTGCAAGACACAACTTGCTAGAAGAGGAGGGAAGGCTCCATCACCATGCTCTCTCCCTCCTCCCAGCCGTAGCCCAGTGGACAGAGGGCTGACTCACTGCTCCATTCCCCGCTTATAGCAGCCTCCCATCTCCAGGCCTCCTGGCTTGAACCATCAGTGAAAAGGTAATGTTTCCTGCAGAGACACGGATGGCTGTAGCTGGCTTCCAGCCAAGGAAAACCCTGGAAAGTCCTGCTCTTAGCAAAAGGATTCCTTCTGCTCAAACCAAAGACCGAAGGGGACCAGGGACATGGGATTCGGGTGCAGGGTCTTCAGGTGATAATTTTTAGATTTTCAGATCCCTGGCATTCTAATCCGAGAGGAAGCTCCGCAGTTTCTCCCTTGGTCTGGCCCCTCATAGCACTCAGTGGTAAAGAACTTGCCTGCCAATGCAGGGGACATAAGAGACGTGTGTTCGATCCCTGGGTGGGGAAGATCCCCTGAAGGAGGGCCTGGCAACCCATTCCAGTATTCTTGCCTGGAGAATCCCATGGACAGAGGGGCCTGGCGGGCTGCAGTCCATGGGGGTCACAAAGAGTCAGAAAGGACTGAAGTGACTTAGCACTAGAGAGTTCTCAGAGTCCCGGGATGATTGGTTTCCCCAGGTTATGGCTGCAAGGAGGCCCTGCCTCTTCCTCAGGACCCTTAGAATACAGCCATCCCTGCTCGCAGCGCTTAGCTAGGAGGGTCTCACTGAAACAGGGGTGACAGGTGAGGAAGGGCCTCACTGCCTGAACACCTGACTTCTCCCACAACGAGCTCAGTCATTTGAGTTCTTCCTCATATAATTTCCGTCTTGGAAAAAAAATGGAGACACTACTTCCAGAAAGTCTTCAGCACGAGGGGGGTTCTATGATTAACGAGCACTTCTATTTTCCTTTGGTCACTATTAGAGCTAGTCTAAGGAAAGAATGGGACTCCAGTCTATCAGAAGAAAACTTAAACCGACCAGAACTTCCCCTCACCAGAATCCTCCCAACTAATCAGACAGATTCTTCTCTGCCTTCTGCTCCTGAGAAAGGGGAAACTTACAAGAAAACAAGCATAGAGTCACACCTTCACCTACTTGTCCGCCCGTGAAATTCATCAAGTGCGTGGGATTTTGTCAGCGACCGTATTTGAAGACTCCTGACTCTGTCCCGGGGGCAGAGTACAGGCGCTGACCGACGATGCCCCCATCTGCATCTCTAACCTGACATCCACCCTGTGCTCTGAGTGCAGCACCGGCATTGCCTCAGGCTGCGAAGACTCGAGCCTCTGCTAATCAAAATCTACCGGCTTCCATCAGCAATGAATTCAACCCGAAGTTCTGGAAGGACACACATCAAATTGTCGACAGTGACGGCTGGGAGCAAGTGAGAACAGAAAGAAAAGAAACCTTTCCTTTCTTTCTACTTAATTCTCTACAGCTTTTTTGCTCTGAAAAAAAAAAAAAAATATATATATATATATAGAATATATTCATGGAGTCCCCGAAACATTAAAATAAATTAATACATGGCCAAAAAGGAAAAGCAAGTGCCTGTTTTCGGCAACACAGCCCAGACTCTGCCAGGTCTCTGATCGGGGCTAAGATCCAGAAGCATGGAAAGTATCTATTCTCAGACAGGTTGATGATTAAATGGCCCAGAACAGACCTAGGCATTCTGGAAGTTCTCTTCAGGGCTGGACACAGCTCCACCCTCTTGCTGCTGTCTTCCAGCTTTGTGATCTTGATGCAAAGAGCCCCTATATTTCTATTAGCCCTCATCCCCCTTTTGGACCCCTGGCAGATCTCAGTTCTAGTAGTGAGGGCACGTGTCTTCAAGCTCACCTGACCTCAGGTGACTCTCCAAACTTACTGAGCACAGTCCTATTTCCCTCATTCCCTCATTCTCACATTAAAGATGGAAACCTTCCTGAGTGCAAGAGCCTGATGCCTGACCAGTTTCTGAAGGACCTTGTACTGGAGGCAGAGGTCAGTTTTGGCCCCATCCATCCCAACCACTCCCCTCTCCCACCCCACGCATAAATTGAGAAAACAGAAACCGGGCCACTGAAGCCGCGAAAAGGTTCTCTCCGCCACCTCATTCATCACGCAGCTGCCAGCTCACTTACCTGCAGATGTAATTGGTCTTGCAGGAGTCCTGCAAGTTCAAGCAGTTGGGTTTCTCCCTCTCCTCGTAGGAGCACACGGGCACGATGGTCTGCCGCCTCCGCTCAGTGCAGGCGATGTCCCGGCAGGAACAGAAGAGCATCCCATAGCTGTGCTTGGCCGGGACCTTGTCGAAGAACTGCCGGAGGGCCTTGTGGCACTTGCGCCGGTTGCAGACGTCATTGGACATGCTGGTGGTGCACGGGGTGATGTAGGCCGACCGGTACTTCTTGCAGGTATCGTCCAGGTTGCAGGCCTTGGCAGCGTCCAGGCAGTTGTTCCCTTTCGAGATGTGCTCCACTGCGGAAAGGAGAGAGAGGCAGGTGACCACAGGGCTGGGTGCCGGGGCAGCTTGCACAGGTCCTCTGCTTGCACGGAGACCTGGCCTCTCACCACCTGGCAGGCCTGGCAGCTCTCCTCAGCTCTGTGTTTTGAAGCTAATAACTTAATGAGTTTGTGACAATGAGGAAGCATCAGGGGCACAGAGGCTAGGAGCCCGAGGCTGCACACAAGCTCCTAGCATTGTCTCAGAGGTATAATTAGGAGGTACTGAGTGAGGCCAAAGGAGCTCAGACACCTGCCTGCCTGGGTCTAAACAAGGCAACAGGAGAACAAGTTTCCAGCTCCTGGCTGGTAAACTGAAATTAGGATAAAAGAAAAAAGCAGCAAATTATATACTTGTTTATTATATAGTATATAAAATGATATGCTGAATGTAAGTATAATTGCCATGCGATCCTCCAGGAATATAATTATGTAATAAATGCACATAGCACATGCTAATTACTATATGATTACAGAGTAATTGCATGGTTATTTGAGCCCAGAAGACAAAATATTATGCCAGCTCTCTAAACAGGAAGAAGCCACTACATCGAAGCTGTATTTAAGTTTGAGCTCACAGGCCACTGGAAGGAAACCAGCATAAATTATGTAAAAATTTGCAAACCTCAATTACCATTTAACTTACCACATAGAAAATGTGGGATCTATGAGTACTGAGGTTGCAGATTAGAAAAATTCAGTTAGTATCCTGGATAGAATTTCAGGGGGCTTACAAACCATAGGCCTTAGAAATCTCACAAAACATAGGTTGCCTTCTGCCCAAGCCCTCTGTGCTCAGGCTTTCAGAGAAACCAGGGCCATCCACGGCCAGGAGGCCTTCTGTGAGGCTGGAGACAGAACACATAGGAGGTGGGGCCCACTGGGGTGGCTGGGTGGGCTGGCAGGGCCAAGTCCAATGGGCAAAGTTAAAAATGAATGGACAAGGGAAACGAAGCCTATTTTTCACAATATAGGTCTTACTAAAGAGAGGGGAAAGTGATGGAAAAACCTCCGAGAGCCAAGTTATATATAATATGGCCCATGGAAAATTAACAATTAGGTGCAGCAATGACCCTCTGGAGACAGCTAGGAGGCAACAGGCAGGCGCCCTACAACTGTGGGATTCAAAGCCCAGGAAGTTTCCGCTCAGGCCTCAGTCCCTTCTTGGGTCCTGAAACCCCCTTTCATTCCCTTTATGTCCCCCATTGATGGGGACCATGAAGGCATTTGAGAATTAGCATGAGAGGAAAGAGAGTTCGGCCAGACTGGATGGGACCGAAAGACAGGACAGTGTGTTTAGTGTCCATATAAAGGGCACCTGGGATATTTTTCCACCTTAAAGAAAGAAGGAAACATGCCATGTCCAAAAACATGAATGAGCCTTAAGGACATGATACTAAGTGAGATAAACCAGTCACAGGAGGACAGTATCCTCTATGACTCTACATGTGCAAGGCATCTAAAACTCTCAGACTCATAGAAGCAGAGAGTTGAATGGTAGTTACTGCTGTTCAACAGTACAAATGATAGTTGCTGCTACTCAATAGTATAAGTGGTCCTACTCCCCATTTCCTCCCTTGTTCCAGCAAGGGAGGAAATGGGGAGTTGTTATTCAAGAAGTATACAGTTTCACTGATGCAAGATGAGTAAGTTCTAGAGATCTGCTGTACAGCATCACAGTTACAGTTAACAATACCGTATTGTGCACTTAAAATCTAAGTGGCATGATTTCACTCTTTTTGATGGCTGAGTAATATTCCACTGTGTATACAAACCACGTCTTCTTTACCCATTGATCTGTCCATGTACACTTTGGTTGTTTCCATGTCTTGGCTAATGTAAATAGTGCTGCAGTAAACATAGGGGTGCATATATCTTTTCAAATGATAGTTTCATCTGAGTATACGCCCAGGAATGGGACTGCTGAATCATAAGGCAGCTCTATTTTTAGGTTTTTTGAGGAACCTCCAAACTCTTTTCCACAGTGACTGCACCAATTTACATTTCCATCAACAGTGGAAGAGGGTTCCCTTTCCTCTACATCCTCTCCAGCATTTGCATATTGTAGACTTTTTAATGATGGCCATTCTGTCTGATGTGAGGTGATACCTCACTGTAGTTATGATTTGCATTTCTCTTAATGTGATGTTGAGCATCTTTTCATCCATCTATTGGCCATCTGTATATCTTCTTTGGAGAAAGGTCTATTTAGGTCTTCTGACCACTGGTACCTAAAAATTATCATACTAAGTGAACTAAGTCAGAAAGAGAAAGACAAATGCCATATGATATCACTTATATGTGGAATCTAAAATACAATACAAATCAACATATCTATGAAACAATAACAGACTCACAGATAAAGACAACAGGCTTGTGGTTGCCAAGGGGGAGTGGGGTTAGGGGAGAGAAGATACAGGAGTTTGGGATTAGCAAAGGCAAACTATTATATATAGAATGGATAAACAATGAGGTCCTTACTGTATAGCACAGGGAACGATATTCAGTATCCTGTGACAAACCATGGTGGAGAAAAATGGGAGAGAATGTATATATGTGTATGGAAACTGACACAACATCATAAATCAACACTGTAAATCAATAAAATTTAAAAAAGAAATATGTCAAGAATATAGTGTTAGTCACTCAGCCAAGTCTGACTCTGTGACCCCATGGACTGTAGCCTACCAGGCTCCTCTGGGCCTGGGATTTTCCAGGCAAGAATACTGGAATGTGTTGCCATTTCCTTCTCTAGGGGATCTTCACAATCCAGAGACCAAACCTAGGTGTCCTGCATTGCAGGCAGATTCTTTTTACCATGTGAGCCACCGGGATCTCATGTTAAATATTCTACTGTTATAAAGCAAAATTTTATACAAGAACAGACACAATAAGTCCAACATTTCAGGGAATCAAAAATTCTCCTTGGTCTACTGATAGTGTGCCTCACTTTAAGAAAGAACTATGTGTAAATATCTGAAATCACAAAAATATACTTGGGCACTACCAGCAGTATCTTACGATGCCCCGGGTTCATGTTTCTCTCTATGACATGCGAATTGAACAATTTAACGTGCAAGGCTATAAACAAGACCTTCCGCCCTTCTTAGGTGAGCAGTGCAGGACGCCAGCAGCTGCACGCACATCCTGCTGGTTTAACAAGCACACCTGAAGCACTTTCTCCATCATGATCTTCCCAAAGTGGCTTCGCTCCTGCGCCTCTGTTTTCACATTCAGGCATTTCAGGACCCAAGGAGTGAAATATTCACCACATGCCCCAACAGATCCCCAGGGCCTCCACCAGGCCCTGGTGACACTTCTGGTTTTTTCCTCTTTTGAGAGGTGGTGCTGTTGGGCCCGCTGGCAGCAGTGATGGATAATCCTGAAGGACTACAACTGTAGATTTCTTTTATTTATTTTCATTTAAAGCTGTCTGGGTCTTCATTGCTGCGCCTGGGTTTTCTCTGGTTGCGGCCAGTGGGGATATGCTCTAGGTACGTCACGTGCGCTCCAGAGTGTGTGAGCTCAGTAGCTGTGGCACATGGGCCTAGCTGCCCCACGGCATCTGGAATCTTCCTAGACCAGGGATCTAACCCCCCAGGTCCCCTGCATTGGCAGGCAGGTTCTTAACTACTGGACTACCAAAGGAAGTCTTGGAGCTTTCTAAGTTATGCATTTTGGAATGATGATCTAAAATAAATGACCAAACTCTGGATCATCCGGATAAGGCCCTTAAGGCTAGTTGATAAGTCGTGTCCCGCTCTGTGACCCCATGGACTGCAGCATGCCAGGCTTCCCTGTCCTTCACTATCTCCCAGAGTTTGCTCAAACTAACATCCATTGAATCAGCAATGCCATCTAACCATTTCATCCTCTGTCGCCCCCTTCTCCCTCTGCCCTCAATCCTTCCCAGCATCAGGGTCTTTTCCAATGAGCTAGCTCTTCGCATCAGGTGGATATACTTTATGATCTCTGGCTAAAATGAAAGGAATACAGGAGCAGAGGTTGACCTAATACTTACATGATGTAGCCAGGGACATAGGAACAAACAGTTCATGTAAGTTCAAATGGAGAAAAATGACAGAAAAATTAAGTGCAGGCCTGTCAAACTCAAACTGTCAAACTCAAAACAGTACATGCTGAAACAGAGAATTACATACAAACTGCAAGTTTCAGCAGACAGTATTATTTCTCATATTACATGTATGTTATCAACTCACATTTCATAGTTTTTAATGTTTTGTTAACACTTAATTTGTGTGTGTTGTCTTTACAGTTTGTATAAAAGCAAAGAATAAGAGCTGATGGTTTTATGTTCATAAACTTCAAATAAAATTATAATGAAAATAATTAAACTTAACACCCAAGGTCCAGAAAATTTACTTCTCTCTGGCAGTTATCCATATAATACAGTTTTTAAAAACTGGCCTGGAAAAAAGCTCTTTGACATGGGTTTTGGCAGTGATTTTTTGGGTATGACATAACCCATAACAACAAAAAATAAACAAGATGAATTACACCAAACTAGAAAGCTTTTGCACAGCAAAGAAAACCATCAACAGAATGAAAAGGTGACTTATGGAAAGGGAGAAAATACTTGCAAATCATGTTCTGATATGGAGTCAATTTCCAAAATATATAAAGAACTTATATGATTCAATCACCAAAGTAACAACAATAATAATAATAACTCAAGTTTAAAAATGGGCAAAGGACCTGAAGAGACATTTTTCCAAAGAAGATATATGAAAGGCCAACAGGTCCATGAAAAGATGCTGATTGGTAGGGAAATGAAAATCAAACCACAATGAGATATCACCTCAGGCCTGTTAGAATAACTGTCATCAAGAGAACTTGTCAGAAAGACAAGAGATAATAAGTGCTGGTGAGATGGTGGAGAAAAGAGAAGCCTTGTGTACAGTTGGTGGGACTGTAAATTGGTACAGTCACTACAGAAAACAGAGAAAACAGTAAAAAGCTTGCTCAAAAAATTAAAAATAGAGCTAACATTTTCACACGACTGCGAGCTATCATATGATCCAGCAATTCCACTCCTGGGTATATATCCAAAGGAAACAAAATCACTTTGTCAAAGAAATATCTGCACTCCCATGTTCATTAAAGCATCATTTACAATAGTCAAGTGTTCATCAAGGAACAAACAGATAACAAAAATGTGGTGTAGATTTTCAATGGAACCCTATCCAGCCATAAAAGGAAGGAAATACTGCTATTTGCAACAACACAGGTGAACCTGGAGAGCACTATGCTGAGTACAATACGTCAGACAGAGACAAATATCGTCTGATCACATTTATATGTGAAATCCAAAGAAAAGTTTTGCATGAAGTGGGAATAGGATGAATCATTTTATGTCCAAACCAATGGCTCATAGTTCACTCCATTCAGCACCTGGCATGCTTCAGCCTCACTTTGAGCTGATTCTGTTTTCACTGATAAATAACACTGCTAGAGCACCATCTCCTTATCATTATTTCAGCCAGATTCCAGAGTGTGCAACCTGGCACATTACGATAGGCAAGAGGCCACTAACTGATTTCCAGCTTACCGGTAAATGAGTCACTTTTTGCTTCTAATTCTCATTCACACAAAACATTCTCATAACCCTTCCCAAATTGATACATGAAGCCAGCATTACCCAAATAGTAGAATCTAATGCAAAACAAGAAGAAAATTACAGGCAAATATTTCTTAGAAAAGAGTACAAAAAACAACAACATTAAATAAACTGGTAAGTTAGATTTCACTAAGTTAAAAACTCATCAAAAGACACTTAATTTCTTAAGAAATGAAGAAAACAAATAAGACAAATCACAGACTAGAAGAAAATATTTGCAAAACATGTATCTGACAAAGGACAAATATCTAAAACATATTTGCATTCATGCTCAGTCGCTAAGTCATGTCCAACTCTTTGTAACCCCACGGACTGTAGCCTGCCAGACTCTTCTGTCCATGGGATTTCCTAGGAAAGAATACTGGAGTGGGCTGACATTTCCTTCTCCAGGAATCTCTGCAACACAGGGATCCAGTCCGTGTCTTCTGCAGGGGTGATTGGCAGGGGGATTCTTTACCACTGAGCTACATGGGAAGCCCAACATAAAAAACAACCCAATTGAAAAATGGGTTTTTCTTCATAAAAGAAGTTGTATGAATGGTCAGTAAGCACATAAAAAGTGTCAAACATCATTAGTTATCAGGGAAATGCAAATTACAACCACTATATTGGTGGTTAAATTTAAATCTGACAACTTCAAATGTTTACAAAGATGTGGAGCTCCTGGAATCTCATACATTCCAAAAGGAAAGTAAAATCGTCCATCCACTTGGGAAAGCTGGGGGCAGATTTTTATAAAATTACACATATACCTACCCTATAGCCCAGCATTTCCACTTCTAGGTATTCACCCCAAAAAATGAGGATATATGTCCATAAAAATATTAGGACAAGAGTATGACAGCACTTTATTGATAACAACCAAAGACTAGAAACAGCTTATGTATCCATCAGTAAGAAAATGCCTAGCAATCCGTGGTCTATCCACATAATGGAATAACCCTCAGAAATAAGAACAGATGAACTATTAATACACACAATGGCATGGATAAATCTCAAAAACACTGTTCTAAGGGGGAGGGAGGAAGCGTTACGAGAAAAGTACACACTGAATAATTTTGGGTTGGCCAAAAATTTCGTTTGGATTTTTTTTTTTTCCATAACATCTTTTTATCCAACTCAACATATACTTGCAAGTTCTGGAAACGGCAAAATTAATTTATGATGGAAAAATAATCTGAAGAGTGGTTGCTTCTAGGGGATGGAGGTGGGGGCTGATTGGAAAAAGGCAAGAGGAACTTTCTGGGGTGACAGTAATATTCTTTATCTCAGTAGAAATTTTGGTCAAAACTCAGAATGGGACACAACGTCTGTACATACAGAAATTTTACCTCAAGGAAAAATAAATATTAAAAACTGGCTAATGGTAAATATCCTGAAGCATTTAGGGGAAGCATATTGATATCTGCATTTTTAAAACTTTGATGAACTGCTAGATGCACAGAAGGATGGGTGGATGGATACTTACAGAGCAACTACATTCAAATGTCATGGTAGCTTCTAGAAGGCGACTGTATGTTTGAAAATGTGCAAACAAAACACTGAAAAAAGTTGATTCATGTATATACCTTATTCTTTTTTTTAAAGAAAAGTCTCACATGCACAGAATATGGAAAACAACAACCCTTAGCACTGAAAACTTTCACCTCCCTCTTAAGAGTCCTCACAAATTCACTGCCAGCTCTCTCTCAGATACCCTGCTGCAGTGAAGTTCACAATAAGCAGAGGTGAAATCACAGGACATAGCAGTCAGAAGTGAGCTTTTACTTGGTGGGAAGATTGATGCCCCATATGTATTAAATGCATTTCCCAGTGCACAACACTGCGACCTCACAGATTTGAGGGCAGAGGGAGAAGTGGCCAGAAGACATGGATTTAGGGCACTGAGTCACACCCAACACCCCATCCACTCACACACGGGAGGGCGGAGGCACAGGCACGCGCCTGGTTTACGGGCTGGACACGCGCACCTTCTCGCCTGTGTGGGAGGGCTTCGGAACAGCTTTACCATAACTCTGAGCACCATCCTCTCCACAGCTCATTTTAGAGCTCAGCATTAAACTGTTGCTACCACCCTCCTCCTCCAACTCTAATCTCCCCCTCCATCTGCTGTTACTCATTCTTTAACTTGGTAGAATGTCTGGGATGCTGTCTGAATGGGAAGCATTCTCAGAATGAAGGCTGTTTACTAGAAATTCTTTCTTCTGGGGGAGGGCGTGTGCATGTGGGTTTGGCGGGCTAAAGAACTCCCTCCAGCACCCGCCGGGCACTGTGTGATGGAGAAGCCCATTACCCAGCTTTTCCTTTCAAAGTTACACATCACCCCGCTGTTACTTTGCGGGTTACATATGGCTTTCTCTGTCATCATTCTAAGCTTTTCTGGCTGTGATCACATCTGATGTGACTTGTTTCCTGTTTTCTTGGGAGGTATAACCTTCACAGCAACTGGAGGGCCAGCTCCCAGACCATAGAATAAAAAGATGTTGCTAAAGGAGCAATGAATTTAGAGTCAGGGGGTTGAAACATGGTCCAGTTACCTGAGTGCTTTTCCTGGGTGGGCCTCAGTTTCCCCACTTGTAAGATGATATATCTAAGGTCCCTTCAAGCCTCAGGGTTTTTTATTTGATGCTTATAAAGTAAATTGCCTTTTCTGATTATAATATCGAGTATTTAGGATACAGCTTGATCAGGGATGGAAGATAAAAAACGAAAACCAAAACCAAGCCAGCTCTTGACCTCTCAGCTGTTTGCTGCTCCGAAGAGTATAGGAACCAACGATTTCCACCCCGACCTTCAGACGGAGCAAATGTAAAGAGTCCCTGCAATACAGGGAGATGTGGAGGTGTCGAGGATGAATTACGCACTGGGAGACGTTTTCACATTCTAAATTCCTCTGGCGCAAGGATCTGCCTTGATCTCAAGTACAATCCTCACACTGTCCCAAATCAAAGAGGCTATCGCTGTGTCTGGCAGCCCTTCATTATTTACAGTTAGAAAACGCCACCGTTATTGGCAAATGCTCAGACCAGCAAACCAGTCAAAATGATTCAGGATGAAACACAGATGCAAGCATCTAGAAATCATTTCTATAGGTTATGAGGTGGAATAGAACAGTAACTATATTAAAATTTGCATGGCTCGCATGAAGATGCGTTTTTATTAAGCAGAAAGTTCACAAGACACAGTGAAAGACCGTTGTTTACAAATGCTTGCCAATTTCCGGGTATCTTTCTGCCTTTCTTTTTAGGGCTGCAGAATTGAATTCACAACCAGTTTCCTCTTACTTTCTGGCTTGATTAATTACCATGTTGACATAACTACTGTTCTTCTCCTAATAGGCTCCCTCTAACGTGTTATCCCAGCAAATAAAAAATACTCAAAAAGCTCCAAGCTCTTCACAGGGGTAGAGCAGGCTTTTCTGGAAGCTCACACGGACAGTCTGGTCTTCTGCTGTCCACGTGGATCAGATGGCAAATCTGATCGTACAGGCTGTGACCCTTGTAATCGATCCTACAAGAGCTTGGCCTTTTCCAGCTGGGGTGCTAAAAATTACATTTAAAAGGCAATGTTGGCTCTTTGGAGCCCATTTTGTCCTTCATACACCGTTTGAGACATATTGTATTACACAATGATGAATCTCCTCCTTGCCTTGTTTTTTCACACCTTCCACAACTACATTAAGCCTCAAGTCATATCCAAGACTTCTCTCTAGGGTTCACAGTGACTGAATTATTCTGAATATCTGTGAATTTGGATATAATTCTTCTGCCTGGTGAAGACAGTGCCCTGTATTAACCACGAGTCAGGCACTCGCCCCATGCTTGCTCACTCGAAGTTCACCCATTAGAGCTTCTGTTTCCATAAAGAACACACTGTGGCCCACACCCTCCACACCATCCATATCTTAAAAAATTAGATGCCTCCTATAAGTGGTGTGTAAGTAAGTCACATGCTTGCTGCTGCAAAATGATTAATAGTGCTGTCTCAGCAAATGGGATCATTACATTTTTAATTAACCTTTCCAACCTCCTCCACCTTTTCCTTTTGTTACACATTGGATCTCTGAAGTTTTCTACTTGTTTATGTTCAACTAGCTTTGAAATAAAGGCATGAAAAACGATAGCAGGTGATGCAGGAGCTGGTGCCCAGGTGAGGTGGCTGGTGAGGGGCAGTGCCTAATTGTACATGGGACCTGGGGACAGGCACTCGGAACTTGATGGCTGGGTTCCCATCTAATTTTTGTTCTGGCAGCTTAGCGTTATTTAATGGCCTTGGCTACCAGGAAACTGGCTTTTTAAAATCTCTTTCAACCTAATTATAATTACTGTGTATAAATCATACAATGATCAATTATAAAAATCTCGGGTTCATAAATATTTAACTTAGCATTTAAATCCACACTGCAGGAGTGCATGAAAATTCCAAGCCCATCTCTTTGCAAACAACTGCTTTATTTCAGTTCCAATGCCAATTACTGAGAATTGAACCAAGTCTGCGTTGCAGCACACTCAGGCACATACTTGAACATAATGCCTTTCTGTGTATTAAGATGGCACAATTTAGTTATTTCTAAAATATGCATGCCTCTCAATTAAAAAGATACTCGCAAAGTCTTCTACTGCCATCTTTCAATTCCTCAAGTGTGGAGAGGCACAAGTATGATATTAGACATAAAAACACTCATTAAAATATATTTTATCTAATGTACGATAGATTCCAAGATAATTGAGGTCAGATTTGTTTGGAAAATATATTAAGACATGTGCAAACGCTGATGCAAAGAGGAAATGATCTCTTACAAGGATTCAAATAAAACAGCTAAATATTTTTCAGCAAAATCATAAAGCCGTAATTGGATTTCAATTTAGTAATAGTCAGCCTAAGACAGGCCATTTTTAATAATCTAATTATGTGTTCGAGGGCCTACCCCAGAACTCAGCCACTGCTTCAGAACTATTAATTGTCCTCAACGCTGTTGTATCTTCAACCATGAAATTTGCTATTACATGTAGACTGACTCTCACTTATGAGAATTTTTTTTCCCCAAATCTCAGATCATCTTTATAACATCCTCAAATGCCTACTCCTTTAATTTTCCAAAAGCAAAGTCTTTAAATCACTTTCTCTGGACCTGAACACTTGATCTCAACTAGCTCAGATTTGTGGTCCTGCTACAGACAAAAGTCACAACGAGATGGATCTACAAATATCTCTATTTTTGAAGATACAAAGAGCAGCCCTTCCTTTTGTCTGATTTTCATTAATTAGAGGTATTTAATTACTAACATCTCTTTAGCAGTAAAATTAATGAGTACTTCAACTACAGGAAAAGATCTGTATGATAATGTAAACCTAATTCATTTTACGGGGTATACACTGTGCCTCCACTAATATTTAGCCTGTGAAAGCTTCACTGATATCTAGTCGTTTCAACAGTGAAGTGCTAAACACTTCTTCAAAACTACTGCTGCTTCTTCCCTGAGAAAACAATAAACGTGGGCCAACCAAGCAACCAAGAACCTAAATTTCCCATCACTTTTCCACCAACATGCCAAAGAGAGCTAACTGGAAAGGAAACATGGAGTGGTTTGTTTAACAGTTTTCTGAGTTACTATAAAATAAGAAAGCCTTAAAATAATGGGCCTGAACTTTCAAACTAGCATGCCCAAATTTAGAAATTTCTAAGTGTGTGCCATGGAAAGTCTTTGCTCTGAGAAGCTGGACACTTATCCTAAAGGGGCTGCCAACACTCTGGACATTTCATGGAACTCTTCCCTAGAAGCCTAAGGAGGCGTGTTCTTTGGAATATTCTGAGCAGCAACAAACCTCTGCATCAGGGATGGATTTTAAAAGCTAAATGTCATATAGCACTAAGTGTGGTCATGAAATAGGTGATGATGCTGGGTAATGTTTGCTGCTGCTGCTAAGTTGCTTCAGTTGTGTCCGACTCTGTGCGACCCCACAGATGGCAGCCCACCAGGCTCCCCCGTCCCTGGGACTGTCCAGGCAAGAATACTGGAGTGGACTGCCATTTCCTTCTCCAATGCATGAAAGTGAAAAGTGAAAGTGAAGTCACTCAGTCGTGTCTGACTCTTAGCGACCCCATGGACTGTAGCCTGCCAGGCTCCTCCGTCCATGGGATTTTCCAGCAAGAGTACTGGAGTGGGGTGCCATTGGGTAATGTTTAGGGGAAGAAAATAAGTGATAAATATATGTAAGAATTTTTTCATATGGGGGCACTTACAAATTGGTCATGAAAATGACCATTGAAGTGGTTTTCCTGCACAGGTTTTGAGCCAATGAGAGCCCTGGAATAAGTGTTTTTCCTCGAGGTGACTATTGGAAGGACAAGATGAATTTGGATGTATGTGCTCTTGGTAGTTTTACTATCCATACTCATACCGATGTGCTGCATTTCTCCAATGAGACACAGCAAAAGGATGCTACTGGAAGGCAGGCTGGAGGCTTAAATGTCGTCATCACTATACAATCTATAA
Source organism: Bison bison bison (assembly GCF_000754665.1). Classification (NCBI taxonomy): domain Eukaryota; kingdom Metazoa; phylum Chordata; class Mammalia; order Artiodactyla; family Bovidae; genus Bison; species Bison bison. The sequence continues at coordinate 14,920,476 of NW_011495018.1, read as the reverse complement.
CAGTTTTTCTGACCTCTGATATATAAACAGAGAAGAAAAGTATGCATTCTAAAGCCAAAGAATCAGCTGAAACAATGAAAAATGAAGAGGCTGAAGATCCTATTAAGTCCCCTGGACGATGCTGAGATAATAATGAATCATTGATGATGTTGGCGTTTGTCAGGGCCCTCACGGTGCAGGATTTCAGCAAAGATAAGCTAAATATCAGGTCTTTATTTTTAGTTAAAGAGCATAAAATCCAATGCCTTTCTTCCCACGAGCCTATTTACATACCTGCTGTGCTACCTATTTGCCTTCACCTGCTTCCCAATTAATACCCCATTAAGCCGCTCCACCTGCAGTGGCTTTTACCTCTGCCACAGCCCGGCAACCATCACTCATCTGCTACAGCTCAATTGTTTCTTTGGGGAAGATAAACAAAAGCCGCATGAATAATAATGGCAGGCTTTTGTATTTTCAGGGTGTGCTTTCTCAAAAGATAGTAACCAGACGCTGAGGCTGGTTTCAGGGAGAGAAAGCCACCAGCTGGGCAGAAACGTCTAGACTTAGTGTAGCCACATTCCAGAAAATGATGGGGAGAAGGGACGTCCATCTTAACTGGATTTGTGAATCTGGATTTTATCTATATGCATGCATGCATACTAAGTTGCTTCATTCGTGCCCAACTCTTTGTGACTGTATTGTAGCCTGCCAGGTTCCTCTGTCCATGGAATTCCCCACTGGAATGGGTGGCTATTTCCTTCTGAAGGGAATCTTTCTGACCCAGGAATCGAACCCATGTCTCCTGTGGCTCCTACATTGCAGGCAGATTCTTTACTGCTAATCCACCAGGGAAGCTCATCATTATTTATATACATATTTTTAAATAATGTTTTTGCTTTATTCAAGAAAGTGTTTCATATCAAGTTGGGTTAATAAAATTTTGTTTGGTTAAAGATTCTTAGGTGACCTATTTCAATGAAAATTAGCACACCTTCTCTCTTTTTTGCCAACAGGTTTTAAGTGTTTGAAAAGTTGGTTGCTTCAAGCAGTGACAAACCTCAGGGACCTCAGAATCCTCTGGAGAACAAACTTGAAGAAATAAGGGGGAAAAAAAGCCCCAAACACACAGATTCCTAAGTTTTTCCTGTGCTATCCTCCCAAGAATCTGTTTTTTTTTTTTGAAAATCTGTATTTTTATAAAGCTCCCAGAGTCAGACACGACTGAAGCGACTTAGCAGCAGCAGGAGCAGGTACTACCAATGGTCAGACTTGGAATTCCTTGGTCTTCAGTCAGTTAAGCATTTCTTTTTACTATCCACCTGCACCTCCATTTATTTTCCTAGGACATCTAGACTTTCTGGTTGGTTCTGGTCACATTTTCAGGAGTGCAGTCCCCAAGAGGTACCTTCCAGTGGGTGGCTCATTCAGGCCTCATTCCATGAAGACCTTGTTGAGGAGAGGATCCTCCATGACTGTGCTTCCAGTGTAACTTCATAATGAAGCCCAGAATAGATTTATCAGGGAGTCCCAGCCCGGATACTTCTAAGGTGGGCTAAGACAAGGCCTCTCCCACCCCATGTCCCCCACAACCTCTCATGAGCTGCAGAGAAAGCAGACAGCAGGACCAGAACGGGCGTGTATGTCCGTCTATGTACGTGCCTCAGTGAACCTACGGGTTTTATTTTAATGGTGTATTAGCAAGCGTCCTTGTTCATTTCATTTCTAGCTTTAAATTGGTTCCAAATGCATTCACACGTTTACCCTTCTGAGCCCCAGCATAACTTTCCTTAGATCCCCATTTGAATGACTGTATCAGTGAGCTCAAGGATTAAGTTTAAAACCCGGGAATTTTTACATTAAAATTCCTTAGCCAGGACCTCCATTGTGTCTGTGCAACTTAATCTGCAGCTCTGTCTCCTGCAGGAATGGCAGAGTAAATACAGCTATCTCCGCATGGTGGTTAGTGGGCACCTAGCCACATCTCCTCCCTGGAGGTGCTCTCCCACCTGGTTCCCATCCATGGGATGCTGCAAGGCTGCTGAGGCAGGTTGAGGCAGGGGGTAACCCAGAAGTCTCAGGCTGCTTCTAGAACGCGTCCTTCCTCACTGTCTCACAGGAGCGTATCAGCTACAGAGCGGCTGTGTCTCTGATGTACACACACAGTGTGTTCCTGAAGAACACTGGGCTCAATGAAAGCAATCCCAGCTCCTAGAACCTGATATTTCCACTTAGTTTTGTGCTTCAGAGAGCTTCCCGGGTGGCTCAGTGGTAAAAAAAGAAAAAATCCACCTGCCAATGCAGGAGTTGTGGGTTCGATTCCTGGGTCAGGAAGATCCCCTGGAGAAGGAAATGGCAACCCACTCCAGTATTCTTGCCTGGGAAATGCCATGGACAGAGGAGCCTGGCAGGCTATAGTCCATGAGGTTGCCAAGTGGTGTCCAACTCTTTTGCAAGTTGGACCCGACTTAGCAACTAAACAACATGCACTTCATCAAAACAGGTACTGTGTGTGCTAAGTCACTTCAAGTCGTGTCCACCTCTTTGTGACCCTGTGGACTGTAGCCCACCAGGCTCCTGTGTCCACGGGATTCTCTAGGTAAGAATACTGGAGTGGGTTGCCATGCCCTCTTCCAGGGGATCTTCCCAACCCAGGGGTCCAACCCACATCTCTAATGTCTCCTGCATTGGCAGGCAGGTTCTCTACCACTAGCGCCACCTGGGAGTGGGTGCCCTTTCCCTTCTTCAGGGTATCTTCCTGACCCAGGGATTGAGCCCAGGTCTCCCACATTGCAGGCAGACTCTTTACCATATAGGCCACCAGGGAAGCCCCCTTCCTGAAAAAAAAAAGATACAGTTTAGGCAAAATACATGTGTTCTACCCTAAAACTTCTTCAAGCATCAAAATGTGCCTTTTTTGATAAGAGATCCAGTTTTGTGTATTAGCTAGTTTTTTTTTTTTTTTTTCAAGAAATGGCCACTCAAATGGTTACATTTAACCCTGGGCTGAAGCTGGATGTGAGTGCTGGGGTCAAGATGATTCCATCAACTTTATGCCTGGAGAGATCAGAATGACATTCAGCGTAAGTGCCAGGGTGCAGGCCAGCTGCTAATGCTGTCCTCAGCACCCGTGGACACGCCAGAGGTACAGGGTCACCCTTTTGCAAGGGCATTCAGGGACAACAGAAGTGAGAAAGGCCAGCTGCAGAGTGGCCAGCCACGCTGCTCTCTGGTAGGAAAGGGATAGAGAGAAGAAAAGCAGCTGTGAATTTCTGCTTTATGGGAGGAAGGCCTGGGCCCCAAACACCCCTGCATTCATGGAAGAAGCTCTGTGTTGCAGAAAATCTTGTTTCAAGACACAAGAAGAACCAACCACACAAAGCCAGACCTTTTAGGTCTGTGATTTAGCCTTCTGGTAGTTCAGATGGTAAAGAATCTGCCCGCAGTGAGGGAGACCAGGGTTTGATTCCTGGGAAGATTGCCTGGAGAAGCGAACAGCTACCCACTCCAGTATTCTTGCCTGGAGAGTCCCGTGGACAGAGGAGCCTGGCGGGCTACAATCCATGAGGTTTCAAGAGTCAGACATGACTGAGCAACTAAGCACACACCACAATATTGCCAAACACACGGTTGGCCTTAAAAAAATGAATAATGAACAACTCCTGAGAAATTCCCTTGATGTGTCTAGAGTTGCCTCCCTTACTGGGAAAAACTAGACGGTTTTCTCCCTGTGGTACTAGCTAATAAAATTGACCCAAGAGAGTTGGGAAAGTTCCTAAAGTAGAAAATTTGGTAGAGGGGACTTCCGTAGAGGCCCAGTGGCTAAGACTCTGCGCTCCCATGCCAGAGGCCCAGGTTCAATCCCCGGTCAGCAAAGTATATCACGTGTGCTGCTACTAAAAGATCCCATGTGCCATGCAGCAACTAAGACCAGGAGCAGCCAAATAAACAAAATAAACATAAAGAGAAACATGGTAGAACTATAGGTCCTAAAGTAGAAATGGGATTGCTCTGACTCAGTAAGAAAGCTGGCATTCCCAGGACCATCGTGTGCACTCTGAGAAGTTCTTAAAACAAAATGGAAGCCCAGTTGGCTATTTTTTGGGGAATAAAGCTTTCCCAGTTTTTGTTTTATCTATTGCATAGGACTGATGATCTTCAGGGTAAGATTTAAGACCTAACAGTTTTACTGAAAGTAGCTCCCTCTCTGTTCTATGAGCCCGTCAAGGAGTTCACATAAGAAATCCTGTTCAATATTAAAAGTGTGAACATATTTACTGGTGTTTGAAGGTGATAGTGGTGGCTTATGCAGTTCGGAGATTTGACTTAGGAATACATTTGTTAAAAAAAAGCAAAAACTAAACATAGCATAATAGCATAATAACAGAGAATCAAACTTTTGGAAGTCTAACCTATACCCTGCAATTGGGAATTAATCTCTGCATATTAGAAAGCTAAATAAAATTGTCTAAATCTATTTCTTGACACCAATGAGAGATCCTCCTAGTGTGGTAAAGACTTCTTTATAGTACTGTTAACTCAGAAGTGCTTCTCACTGGAGAGAGAATAGGAAGAAAATTATAAACGTGATTACATATAATCCACACTGTCTTTGAAGGAAAGGGATGGCAATCATCTGCTAAAACTGAACACCACAGAGGGGAAAAGGTATCCACAGGAGATGAGCATGTCAGTAAATACATAAAGCACAGAAGTCCCACATATTTGACATTTGAAGAACAAAGTGATCCATCAATGTCCTTGAACAGATCGATCAGACAGAATGCTACTGCTGAAAACCTAATCGTATGATGGTAATAATGTAGCCATAAAACCTCTGGTCTGTAATTGACTGCTTCCACTTGAAGCTAACATGTCTAAAGCAGTGACTAATATCCACCTAAAGATTTCACTTGCGTTGAATGACAATCAGTTACACCTGACACTAGTCTCGGTGGATGACTTGTGCTGGATAACGGCCCAGGGACAGACGCCAAGGGGTAGGGGGAGAGTACATCCCTAAATCAGCGATGCTCGGGTATGTGATGCTTAAATATGGATCTCATATCTAAATGCCACCTCCTTAGATCTGATGAGGCTGCCACTTTCTGACAAAGTCATTAGAAATGTACGGGGCTATAGAGTCCAGAACCATTACAGCACGTTCCTCAGGGCATCCAGGTCTTAGTTGTTGAGTTTTGTTTAGTGAGCATATTACTGTAAATCCCATTCCTGGGCCTTAAGAGCTTATGCTCCCTCTCCTTGCAATAACCAGATGCACAGAACCCAGATGTGTGTGGGGGAGGGTGGGGGTGGTGTGGGCAAGGCAGGGGAGGCGGGGGAAACAGCATTCTCATGTCTTGGCTTTCTCTCCTCCTTTTCTTTAAGCGCCTAGATTGTCTGTGATTTGGGGGCCAGTCTGGTAAATAGTTTAGCTGATTGAGTCTTCTCAGTCAGTCTTCTCCTTGGACAGGAGATACAGCTGGGCTGTTGGCAGTAAGAACCGAAGTCTGAAAGGAAAGCTCACTACTGTTGTTAGATGACAAAATGGTAGATTATCTACCTCTCAGTACAAATTCAGAGGTGTCCATTAGTACAAATAGCTACTGCAGGGCAGAGACCCTGCTGTGGGGCTCATTCATTGTGGGCCTTTGCCACAACCAGATTGATCAAATGCAACACTGCCTGGCCACACAGCAGGATCGGCTAGGCTGGATGACACACATCTTAGTGTTTAGTTTAGTCTTTAATCTCCAGTGAAGTTTCACTGCACCCACCAGTTTCGCAGGCTTCCCAGGTGGCAGTAGTGAAAGAACCTGCCTGCCAATACAGGAGACGTGGGTTCAGTCTCTGGGTCGGGAACATTCCCTGGAGAAGGGCATGGCAACCCACTCTAGTATTCTTGCCTGGAGAATCCTATGGACAGAGGAGACTGGCGGGCTACAGTCCATAGGTTCGAAAAGAGTTGGATACGAATGAAGCAACTCAGCACTCACACAGGCACTATTTTGGGTGGTGGTTTAGTTGCTGTCATGTCCAACTCTTGTGATCCCATGGACTGTAGCCTGCCAGGCTCCTCTATCTATGGGATTCTCCAGGCGAGAATACTGGAGTGGGTTGCCATTTCTTTCTCCAGAGGATCTTCCCGACCCAGGAATTGAACCCCGAACTTCTGCACTGCAGGCAGATTCTTTACCAACTGAGCTATGAGGGAAGGCCTACGCACCATTTTGGTAATGCTTAATTTCAAATTATGAGAATTCCTCCCTTCCCTTCAACACACACACAGGAGAAGACCCTGTCCCTTTCCATTCACAATCCTGAGTAACAGCCCTTTATATGTTGGATTCAAGTAAAATAAAATCATTCCCAGGTTCCACGAAGGCCCTCCCCTGCCCTCAAATAGATCTACAAGCTCCAGCTTTTCAGCTAGCCCATACCTATTTGTTACTCAAAGCAGAAAATTTTTATGCACATTGTAAAGTTCATTGTAACTAGAAATTTTAATTAATATGTCTGGTGGCCTCTAATGGACTTTGAGTACACATCAGATTGCTTTGTGCTCTTTGATATATACTTAAAGGTAATTGGGTAGTCCTACTGATGTATTTTTAAAGAGCAAACTATTGATTAATAATGTTTCAGTATTAATATAACCACTTTGTGTGGATCAAGAGACATCGATGGTACAAAAAAAAACCCCATATTTATCTACAAATTAACAACTCTATATAGATCTGTTACTTTAAGCTAAATGGGGTGCATCCACTCATTACCCTCCAACAGAGACTCGCCTCCTCATAATAAAGATTAAAGCCGAAGTTGGCCTTATTTCCCCACTGCATGAAATGAATGCTTCTCACCACTCCATGCCCTGGTGCAGCTGAAGAATAGCGGCAGTTAAGCACAGGTCCACTGCCCTCTCTGACAGGCCGGTATTTTTAATGCCTGACTTGATGAAAACATTTCATACTTTGGGAGCTTTAATTGCCACCACTGCCGAGCAGAATGAAATAAAAGATGATTGTACCATTCAGGATGGAGGTGAGGATGATCCCAGCTTTATCCCTGCTTAAAACCAGTTGTTCGGTTCATATACTCTGAGTGTATGTTCATTCAAATTGAATTACTGTGAAGAGAAAAGGCTGGGAGTATTTTGGAGACTTGTGATGAACTAGTTCCTGAGGCTGGGTTTTAGGACACTGGGCAAAGCACTTCTCAGACAAACAGGAACTGTCAGTTCCCTTTTATTTTTTTTTTAATACCTAGAAGTCCTAATGACTCTCCTAAGAAGGATGGATTGAATAAAATTCTTTGGTTGTCTTTAGCATAGCACGATGGGTCCACTGACCCTCAGGCACTCTGTGTAAACAACTGTTTGAGTGGCTAACAACCTACAAATGCCAGTGATGGTGGTTTCCAGGTTGGACCCCAAGCCAGGTTTCAGAAAGGGTCATTTTGCTCTGAACTCATAACAAAATATCTGTACATTGCAACTGCTACCCGAATGTTATTTAGATTTACGGGCCGAGGACAAGATAGCAGCTGGCAGGGCTTCTGGTCCTAGTTTAACTCCCTCTCCCCTACAATGAACATGGCCAATTTAACTGTATCTCCAACGAGCAGGAAGAGCCACAGATGGGGAAATTAACACACAGGGAAATAAGAAACATGCATGAGGAGGTCACATGACCTCAGAAAAAGCCAGGAATATGAGACTCCAGGATCCAATCTTAAGCTAATGTTTTCTCCACTCTAATGTGTTTTGACCTGCGAGTGTGATGGATTTGCTAAAAGAGGTGAGCTGGCCTAAATGACACTGCTCTGTCGGGTAGAATATCTGAACAGGGATTCTGAATGACATTTCACTAAACAGGTGACTTAAAATTCTGATGAGCGATTAAGAATCTCCTGGAGACCTTGGATCCCACTCTACAGAGTCTGATTCAGTGGATCTGGGGTGGGATCCTGTAACGTGCATTTTAACACACTTCCATGTGATTCTGCAAGGCCACATTTTGAGAAGTACTGCTCTCCTAAGAGAAAACGGCTTCCTAGAAAGCCAAGTCCATTAATGAGATCAATTTCCTGCATCCTAAAGTATAAGATAAACCAATAATAATCTAAGCTATAACAAGTATCCTTTAAGAATTCTATCATATAACTCCTTCATCAATTCACTCATTCAATCATTCACTCATATTTTAACATTAACATTTATTGTGTTTACTATGAGGCTAAGTTGCCTAAATTTTGCCCCTGTTATTCTAAGACAGGAAATGCACGTGACTATTCACTTACATTTAGGTCAAGTTAGTGAATATTAGCTAAACAAATTGCATGGGCTTAACTGTAGTGCTGGTTACCTGTGAAGACTACAAAATAATGCCAGCTAAGCAAGTTAGCCCTTTCATGTTAAAAATCTCAAGGAACAAGCATACCCAAGGAATAAAACACACACACATATATGTGTTTGTATGTATGTGTGTGTGTATATATTTATATATATATGAATGTGTGTGTGTATATATATATATATATATTGAATTTAGCAAAAACGGTCACTAGGCAAAAGTTGACCTATTTAAAAACAGTCCTATGACAACTGGATATTCCCTTGAAAAAAACTAAAATAAAATTAGATATCTAAGGCATCCATTTACAAAAATAAATTCTAAATAAATGAAAGAACTAAATATGAAAAACAAAACTTTAAACCTTTAGAAGAAAACATAAATTATACTTATCACTTTAAGATAAGAAATTTTTAAAGAAGACACATAAATCCTCAGACCATAAAGGAAATGTTAATAAACTAACTGCATTAAAATTTAAAACCTAGTAGAACAAAAAATATCCAAACACACAGAACAAAGACACGCCATGACTAGAAAAAGGTACTTAAACCCAAAAAATGACAACAGAATGATATCCAAAAATCATTTAGAACTTCTCTGAATCAATATGAGAGAGAAATATGATGGGATTATCAATAATAGACTGTCAAACATAAAAATATACTGCATCAAGATAAAATTCTGAGAATGGAAAAATAGAATTTCAAATTCAAAGGGCAAAGGAAATAATATAAACTTTCTAACTATTAAAGGATATCTTAATAGTATATTGTTTAAATGGATGCTAGTGAGAGTCAAATCATTACACTATTTTCATTTCATTGAATTCTTTTTCAATCTTCAGTTTTATTTTTAAATATCTATATTACAATGTTATGCAAATTAATCCTTTCCAACTACATAAAGTTAGATTGAAATACTTTTTAGATGCCAATTAAAAATGTATGAAGAGTTACACAGTTTTTCAAAATTTTTTTAGGAAATATCCGAGCAAAAAGAGTTTACAGGTCACAGCTATAGAGCATCTCTCACACAGATGAATAAGATTTTCATTGTGTGCCGTTTACTTCCATGTCGTCATTATTATAACCCAAGTGCCCATAGACAGAACATAGGACAAATAAATTATAGTATATTCACACCTTGAAAACTATGAAAGCGTTAGTCGCTCAGTTGTGTCTGACTTTGCGACCCCATGGACTACAGCCTGCTAGGCTCCTGGGTCCATAGGACTTCCTGTGCAAGAATACTGGAGTGGGTTGCCATTTCCTCCTCCAGGGGATTTTCCTGACCCAGGGACTGAACCTGGGCAGATTCAATCACTGTACTGTATACTACAGGAGGATTCTTCACTATCTGAACCACCAGGGAACCCCATATAAAAACTATAAATCCAGTGAAAATAAACAAACAAGAGCAATATGTATCAAAATGTATAACTCTCAAAACAATGTCTGAAAATAAGTTGTAGAAGTATTTGTACTGAATTAATAACAATTTTGGAGAAGGCAATGGCACCCTACTCCAGTACTCTTGCCTGGAAAATCCCATGGACGGAGGAGCCTGGTGGGCTGCAGTCCATGGGGTCGCCCCTGAGAGCTCAGTTGGTAAAGAGTCCGCCTGCAATGCAGGAGACCCTGGTTTGACTCCTGGGTTGGGAAGATCCCCTGGAGAAGGGAAAGGCTACCCACTCCAGTATTCTGGCCTGGAGAACTCCATGGGGTTGCAAAGAGTCAGACACAACTGAGCGACTTTCACTTTCTTTCAATAACAATTTATATAAAGAAATAATTTTTTAAAAAGTGTACACACACAAACACATGTTTTTAAAAAAGAAAAACATGCAAGAGAATGAGAAACACCAAATCAAGAGGGGAAGAGAATGTAGAGTCTAAGCACACCACAGGCTTGGAGGTCACAGCATACACAACAGGAGGAGCTCTTTGAAACATGAACACAGAGTTTTGAGCAGAAATCACGATGTGTTTATCACTGTGTATGCTACATTATCAAATATATTTCTAATAGAGTATTTCCAATGTGAGTTAGGATTGATCAAAGTAGGACAGTTTGCTTATAACTTAACATGTTGAATGATGTGACATTTTTTTCAGAGGCTAGTTTCTGACTCTATACATCTCAAACTGTTTCTCCTCTTCTACCCACAAATATCAGGTGTGGGCACCACAGGACACATCCATGTTACTCTATGACTTCTGGTCCTGTGCCCTCATGTCGTGTTGCTAGTGGGTGGGAACAGTGGGCAGTGGGGTATTCCTGGAAGCTGTGCCATCATGCCTCCACCGGGATGTCTTGCTGTAACTTAAAAATACAATGAAGTAACTGGGAGCCTCCTAAACATATCCTGCTAAACTCAAACTAAAGGTATTTGCAACATCAGCTTCCCCTTATCCAGATGCTTGAGTGTCTGAGACGCGTCTGATCCTCTGGACACAGGAGGGAATATGTGATGGAAGAAAGGTCAGGGTGGGAAGAGACTGCAATCTTCACCAATTGCCGCTAAAATCTCTCACTTGTGTGAATTTTGCAAAGCTTTATAAAAATATATAATTACTGAGACACTTTGCTAGGGCCTCTCCTAGAGATTGTGGAAGAAAGGGACCGTCATCTTAAGTTTCATTAGCTTCACAGCAAATCCGTCCCTGGGGAGCTGGGGATGATGAAGGGATCTGCAATGATTTATTTATCTGCATGTGCGTGTCTGTCTGAGTCTGTGTGTGAGAGAGACAGAGAGAGAGACACACACACACACAGATCAGATGCAAATACAGCAAAATGTTGAGATTTGAGGAAGCCGGGTTGGTGGGTACTTGTATATTACATTTATGTTACTGTTTATGTTTGTATAAGCGAAATGTTCCATTAAGAGATACTGGCGGGGAACATGGAGCCCACTGAATGTGCCTGCATTCCCAAGTCTCCTGGGGAAGGGTGGCAGAGAGCCCTGCAGAAACAGCTATGAGAGTTGACGGCTCCAGAGGCACTGAAAGCCCGACAGCTCTTGCGACAGCTGACCATCGCCAAAGGTCAAGCTCATGGGCACTACTGGCTACAGCTGGGGGTTCACACCTAAATATATCCTGCTAAACTCAAACTAAACGTATCTGCAACATCAGCTTCCCCTTATCCAGATGCCTGAGTGTCTGAGATGCCTCTAAAAATGCACACGGTGACACATCCTTCTTCCAGGAGAGGCCGGCTCTTGTCCCTGCTCCTGACTCCCCACAGAAAGGCTACCTGTTTTTATCAACACAAAAGAAAGCGCCCGCGCCAAGCGTGACTCTCACCACATGTCACTTCACATCAGCTAGCACATGTCAAAGGGTGACACAAGAAGCTGCCACCTGCCACGCTCTCACAGAGCACATCAAACCTCCTTTTGTAAAACACTTCAACAGCAAGCAACAGAAAATTTCCTTTATGAACCACGATGGCCACCTCAGTGAATGACAGCGAGGTGAAATCTCGCCTCCTCCAACTGGAGGTGACAGAGGAGGAAGCAACCCTCCAAAAAGATCTCAAGTTAAAAATAGACCCTCCACTCTCCCCGCCGACGAACGTTCCTTCCCCAGATACTTGTTTCCCGGGGACCACCGTGGAGGTGTCAGAAAGCCACGCGGAGCCTTTTTTGGAATATGAGTTGTGTAACAGTTTCTTCATGAAACAATGGATATTATAGCATGGGACTGCTGGAATTCTTTCCACTGTGCTGTCATCAAAAGTGATACTGATGCATATTATTTGGTGGGAGGTAAAGGGGAGGAGGCGGGGAGGATGTTTTCAGAATTGTGCCTTTTGTCTTCTGGCTTAAGCTTGGAGCACTTTATTGTAATAATTATGGTGAATTTTAAAACTTAAAGGCTCAGTGTGGAGATCATCTAGTCCAATATTCTCATTTAAAGGTGAGAAAAAGCCACACAGCAAAGCTAAGAGCAGAAGCAGGACAAGCACTCAGTCTTCCCACAGCAGGAACCTGAGTGGCTCTGGGCACAGACTTTCAACCCAGACCCCTACAGTCACGTGATTCTGGACAAGTTACTTAACCTCTATTCTGCCATCTCTTCATCTGTTAAATGGGGACATGCTATCAGAGTAGGAACCTCTTGGAGGTGTTGTGAGGATTAAATGAGATAATGTCTGCCTCACACACAGACCCGCCAATAGTGTTGCCTGTTCTAGTTTTATCATTAACTAGTTCGCTTACTTCTTCCACATTGCCATGACTCCACTGTCACCTGCCTTGTTCCAGAAAGAGCTTTACTGTGGGTACCTACTGACAGACTAATACACAGAAAATGAGCATTTCCCTATGATGACTTCTATAAAATAATTGGCTTTGATCTTAAGTAAAAAAATGATTAAACACGAGGATGCAGCTTTTTCTCAAGACATGGAGAAAAGAGAGGAAGGATGAGAAGACAAGAAGCTGGTAAACTGGAAATAAGACAAGTGAGAAAAATGCATCTCTATTCTCATGGAATCAATTTTTGACTCGATTCAAATAAAATCTCCAACACGGTATTTTTTAAAGGAAAGAAATCGCTCTAACAATAAGAACCCACTGGGTCTAAGGGTGACTGCACATACCTGGACAAAGGTCTATCTGGGCACAGTCACCACGCGCGTGCCCCAGAAGCCTAGGAGCATGTGTGCATGCTAAGTCGCTTTAGTTGTGTCTGATTCTTTGTGACCCCATGGACTGCAGTCCACCAGGCTCCTCTGTCCATAGGATTTTCCAGGCAAGAATACTGGAATAGGTTGCCATGCTGTCCTCCAGGGCTCAAACCCATGTCTCTTGCATCTCTTGCAGTGGCAGGTGGGTTCTTTACCACGACCACCACCTGGGAAGCCCAGGCCTAGGGGAGTCACTAGCAAATTATATGGATTAACCATCTCCCATGTTACACGCATCTTTAAAATATGCTTCCAGTGTGCACCTGGAAGACAAGAGCCACTGTCATGTTGGAGAAGTTATAGCAAATTAATAAGGGTCTCAATATGCCTGAGAATACTTGGGGTATAACAATGAAGTCATTACTCTTTATCTCCCTGAATTCCAAGAAAGCAAGAAATAGCAGCACAATAAAAGATCTTTCATATAACAGCTGATTAGAAAATATGGCCTGCAGATAGTCAGGCTCTTGTCGCACTTTGCACATTAAAAATCCAAATATGCCAGAGAAACTGGGATTTTTAACCCCCACAGCTTTAACACAAAGGATCACATTAATAAGATACAATTTAGATTTGCATTTTTTAATAAGCTCAGGATCAAAGAAAATGCATAGCTGAAGGGGTATTAAGCTGTGTGCACACAAACTGCCTACTACACACTGAAGGGAGAAAACACGTGTCCCCCTGCAGGAAGGCACCGATAATTTGAGAAGTAGAAAATGTATTCTTTTTCTGGTACGTGATCTCCACTGCTTTATAATTTCCAAGCATTTCATATCAGTCCAGGTCGATTCATTACTAATCTACTTAAGGACTCAGCCCATCCTTAATGTTGTACCTTCTGACATGTTCATTGAGGGCATTCAAAAAAAGGACCCGATCTAGGACCCTCTTATGCACATTCCCAGTTATGTAAAGATAAAAATAAGTCCCTTAAATCCTCCGGGTGGGTCACATATGAGAGTGGTTTAGTATTTATAAAAATAAAGCCACTACCATTTTAAAGGGCTTCCCTGGTGGCTCAGTGGTAAAGAACCCACCTGCCAGTGCAGGAGCTGTAGGTTCGATCCCTGGGTCAGGAAGATCCCCTGGAGAAGGAAACGGCAACCCGCTCCAGTATTCTTGCCTGGGAAATTCTTCTAAAGTTTGGAATCAGGGTCCCAGGGGCCAAGAGAGACTCATATAGAATCTTCCTTCTTAACATGTTCCAAGTGCTCCAAGAATGACCCACTGGGGGCAGGTCAATTACAGCCTTCTAAAGATTATTGGTTACATCAATTAATATTTACAGCTTTCTGAAGATTACTAGTTATATCAGTTAACATTTATGGAGGGTTGACTATATGTCTAGCCTGGTGTCAACTAAGCACTCTACCCGCATCATCCTACTCTGTTCTTCCCATTTTAAAGATGAGGAAATGGAGGCCCAGAAAGGCGAGGTGCTGGGGCTGCGATCTGAATTCAGGCAGAGGCCTCACCTCTCAGTCCACTGCATTCCTGAAGGTCCTTCTTGCTCCCACCCCCACTCCAGGCCAGCATATTCCCAGTCCAGCATATTCCTCTTCCTTTCTCTATTCTGATGAACAGGATTCCAGTGCTCTCCGCTGACTGCTAAAACCAAAAAAGGGTATTGAGGCAAGACCCTTTTATAAGCCCCAAATGGGCCTTCAGTGCCTAGGTTTCCAAAAGACACACCCAGGTTCCTAGTCCCCTCTATAAATTAAGCAGGTGGAGTTGGTTTCTGTTTTCCCCAACCACTGAAACCATGGAGGAAGAAACATTTCAAAGGCGAAGCTTGATACTTTATGCTACTGATGAAGGAAGCCCCTCAGACAGGGAGGCTACAAACACACACCCACCATGAGGCCAAAGTGGGAGGGGCACGCATTAGGCCAAACTGGGAAGGGCACGTATTAAGTCACAACCACTGACTCTTTGTAAGGGCAGGTAGCCTATGATCATTAATGGGGGACTGGAGCAGTAACTTATCACTGGATAAAATGGAACTGGAGATGATACTTGAATGGAAATGATGAATCTGCCAGGAAGACGAGAGGTTCAAGCTCCTATGGCAAAATGGAAGGAAGAGAGCCTGCCCGGAATCTGTGACTGTCAGTGAAAGGGGAAGAGAGCCGGCCTGGTGGTTGGTGAGGGTAGGATGTGGGAGAACAGATCCATGATGACCACCTGGCAGGCTGGGGGCCCTAGAATCCAGGATGTGCAGAGGCTGATGACAGGTGGTCATTCATTTATTTATTCAGTTATTGAGCATCTGCTGTGTTCCAGGAGTGAACCACAGCTTAGATTTAGTGAGGGAGAGAAGCAAGAAAAACAAACAAATACATAAACATGATATATAATATCGTGCTAAGAGATATATAATATCGTGCTAAGAGAAACAATCAATTCTACCACCCAACTATAGGGGGAGAAGTCAAGGAAGAGCTTTCTCAGATCTCAAGGATTAAGCCAAGCTTGGTGACTTGGAGACTCCAGGAAGGAGACTATTGTGTCTAGAACACAATGTGAGAGGGAGAAGAGGTAGGAAATAAGATGGAAAAGCTGGCAAGGGTCAGCTATGCAGATTCAGAAGCCCAGGAAAGCATCTGGATAATATCCTAAGTGCAACGGGAAATCACTGAAGAGTTATCATCAAGGAAGTGACAAGACCCGACTCACGTCTGCTGGGTGGACAGTGGATGGGCATGGTGGTGTTAGGTGGACCAGAGAGGAAGCAGGAATCCCAGCTGGGAGGCTACTGCAATTATTTTGTACCCTCCACGCTATGTAATATCACAATATCATCTTCATGACCACCATTTAACAATGTTCATCCAAACGTCCCTCTCTAACAGCATATTCACCCACTTGGTAGCAGTCAGGTATCAGTTCAGTTCAGTCACTCAGTCGTATCGGTTTTTTGCGATCCCATGGACTGCAGCACGCCAGGCCTCCCTGTCCATCATCAACTCCCAGAGCCTACTCAAACTCAAGTCCATCACGCTGGTGATGCCATCCAACTATCTCATCCTCTGTTGTCCCCTTCTCCTCCCACCTTCAATCTTTCCCAGCATCAGGGTCTCTTCTAATGAGTTGGTCCTTTGCATCAGGTGGCCAGAGTATTGGAGTTTCAGCTTCAACATCAGTCCTTACAATGAACACTCAGGACTGATCTCCTTTAGGACTGACACGTTGGATCTCCTTGCAGTCCAAGGGATTCTCAAGAGTCTTCTCCAACACCACAGTTCAAAAGCATCAATTCTTTGGCACTCA
>NW_011495018.1:14900804-14904072 GCF_000754665.1 Bison bison bison | reverse complement strand
TGGCACTCAGCTTTCTCTATAGTCCAACTCTCACATCCATACACGACCACTGGAAAAACCATAGCTTTGACTAGATGGACCTTTGTTGGTAAAGTAATGTCTCTGCTTTTTAATATGCTGTTTAGGTTGGTCATAGCTTTTCTTCCAAGGAGTCAGCGTCTTTTAATTTCATGGCTGCAGTCACCATCTGCAGTGATTTTGGAGCCCCAAAAAATAAAGTCTCTCATTGTTTCTACTGTTTTCCCATCTCTTTTCCACGAAGTGATGGGACCAGAAGATATGATTTTAGTTTTTGAATGTTGAGTTTTAAGCCAACTTTTCCACTCTCCTCTTTCACTTCCTCAAGAGGCTCTTTAGTTCTTCTTCGCTTTCTGCAGAAAGAGCAGAAGTGAAGAAGAACTTTCTGCAGTCACTTATACTCCAATTTAAATATGCAGTGTCTTTTATGCATTTATTTGGATGTTATCTCAAAATCGCACACCTTTGCTACCATGATCACAGGACAAAGCTGTACATGGACAAAGTGGACGTCTTACATAATTTAAACTTACATTAGTACCTGCTGCACTAGATAAGCTAAGCTGATGACATTATTATTGAACAAATAACTATTGCTGAAGTTAGGCAGGGAGTAGAAAAATAAGTCCTTTTCCAGGTGCTCAGTCGCTCAGTGGTATCCAACTCTTTGCAACGCCATGGACTATAGCCCACCAGTCTCCTCTGTCCATGGGATTTTCCAGGCAAGAATACTGAAGTGAGCTGCCATTTCCTCCTCCAGGGAGGGAGGGATCTAACCTGTGTCTCCTGAATTGGCAGGAGACCCAGGGATCTAACCTGTGTCTCCTGAATTGGCAGGCAGATTCTTTACCACTGAGCCACCTGGGAAGCCCTGTAAGTTCTTTTACTGAACACAAAACCATATGTCAACACTGGACTGAGTACTTTATAAACCTAGTCTTATGTAATGGACAGAACAATCAATCAACCAACCATCCATCCATCCATCCAACAAATAAATACCCTAAGAGGTCCTCTTTATTGTCCCAATTTTAAAGATCAAGAAACAGACTCAGGACAGTTAAGTAATCTGTTTAACAGTACAAAGCCAGCAATCTATGGAGTTCCTGAGCCAGGGGAACTGGTTAGAAGATGGATGCCAGGATTTTCAAAGGATGCAGAGACAAGGTAAGTAAGAGGAGTTCTGAACAAAAAATTAAGACTTTCTCAGAGCACCCACGGCTACCATTTCACCATGCCCTCTCCCTTTATAAATCTATCTGGAATTCCTAGAGCAGAAGTGGGTTACTACAGAGGAAGACTAGGACAGTTGTGAAAAGTCAGCAATCTCCTATGGCTACCTGGTCAGGGTCAGGTCCTTTGTGGAGCAACAGGACTTTATAAAATCCATCCCACCTAAGCCATGCTAGAGTTCCTGACAAGTTGGGTGTTACCTGCTGCTTTGGAAATTAAAGAGTCATCACCTTACGATGTCCCCTTGGATAACTCCCTGTTTGAGAGTTCTTTAAAAAGTAGTAATTCTACTATCTCTGAAAGTAAATAACAAACTTTCTAGAAAATAGGAAAATATATTAATGACTTGAGATAGGCAAAAATTTCTAAAACTAAACACAAAGAGCAGTTATCATAGAAAAAACTGATGAGTTGGAATACACTAAATAAACAAACTTTTGTTCATCAAATGGTATCATTTCAAAAATGAAAGGTAATCTATGGTGTGGGAGGAGATATTTACAATACATTTATCTGACAAAGGGCTTGTGTCGGGGCTTTATAAGCACTCTACAAATGAATCACAGAAAGACAGATGAACCAGTTGAAAAATGGGCAAAACACTCAAACATGCATTCACTAAAGACAACTTTCAAGTGGCCGAAAAAAACAATATAAAGTGCTCAATATCATTAGTCATCAGAGAAATGCAAAATAAAACTGCAATGAGATCCCACTACAAACCCACCAAGATAACTAAAATGAAGGGACAAATTTTTTAAAAATATGTAAGGGAGATTTTGGAGTTGTAGTTCTCTTATAGCCTACTGGTGGGAGCATCAATTGGTACAACCACTTTGGAAAAATAAACTGGTAACATAAAACTGCATATAAGCATTGTCATTTTATTTAGCATAAAAGTATGTACATATTCACCAAAAAAAAACATACAAGAATTTTTAAAACTTTTTATTTTGTATTGAGGTATAGCTAACTAACAAGGTTGTTATACTTTAGGGTGAACAGCAAAGGGACTCAGTCAAAAAGATACATGTATCTATTCTCCTGCAAACTCGCCTCCCACCCAGGCTACCACATAACATTGAGCAGAGTTTTACTGGAACATTATCCATAGCCCCAAACTGAATATGACCAAATGTCTAACAACTATAGAGCAGGCAAGGTGTGATGTAGTCACAAGATGGAATACTATATAGCAATGAAAATGAATAGACTGTCTCTCCATCTGGCAACACGGATATATCTCATGAACATAATAAAGTTGTGTAAAAAGGAACAAGCCTCAAAAAGTACATATTATACAATTTCCACGTATGAAATGTGCAAATGGGCAAACTCAATCCATGCTGAAAGAGGGCAGAATAGGGTGGCCACCTCTGGGGGAACAGTGACCAAGAGGGTACAGGTGGGCTCCTGGATGCTGGCAATGCCCTATTTCTCCATCAGGTGGTGTTTCCATGGCTGGGTTCACTCTGCACAGCTGCACCTAGCTGTATAGTTAACTTCAGTGAAAAGTTAACTTTAAAAATACCGACCCCTAACACCTTCATCACAAGCACTTATTGAGCACCTGCAATATACCAAGTCCTGGCCTGCAGCAGAGAGGAAAGGAGATCTGCTTCTGCAGAAGACCAGGTCCCCTCACTTCCAGCTTTGAAGTCCCTGAGTCCCACCGCCTTGGCTGCTGCCGCCTAATCAGTGGAGACTATTAAATCAATAGACAATTAACCAGACACTAACCAGGAGATATCCAACTGAAAGCAACTCTACCAGTTCTTCAGAAAAGGGAATCACCCTGAGTAACAGAATCAACAGTCCAGAACCTTACCTGTGTTCTAGAGTCGGGGGTTATTTACTAGATATAGTAAAGCTGAAAATACTTGCTACTTTCAGTCTCCTCTTAAAGAGTTTCTCAGAACTCTTATATGTCAGGAATTTGACGTCATTTAATCCTCACAGCAATCCGAGGAGATATATCTTATTATTCCCATACTTAAAATACGAAAATAGATTTAAA